>NC_059355.1:37672515-38003140 GCF_019703515.2 Myxocyprinus asiaticus
GTTCTTTCAGTTTCACTTGTTGCTGAGTCAAAAGTTTTGTTCTGTGTTTGAATTTCTGAGTTTGATTCTATGTCTACCCCCACTGGCACTCCTTCAACATCTCCAGCATTATCCTGAGACTCTGCCTGAAATTCTGTGAGGGTTTGTTCATCCAACATGTCACTGATACCTTCTGCAGTGGATTCCTGAAAATCAGAACTAAATGATGACGGCATGTGAGCAGAGTCAAATCCTTTAACAGCACCAGAATCATTCTTCACACCCATTTCCTTCTCCAGTTCTATATCTCCATATTCTGTTTCTGAGCTCCTAAATGTAGATTTATCAGGACTGTGCTCATCCTCCAAACTGAACACTTCTTTATCTTTATTGAAAATACTTTCACTGATAAATGTCTCTTTGTCATCATGATGTTCTTTTCCTTTTCTTTGGCCTTTGTTCCCTCCAAGAGGTCTACGAGTTGACCCCATTTTACGCTTGTGAACCGTCGGAATCAATTTTGAGTGTACCTCCTGTCTGTGAGAATCTTCAGGAATGATGCTGATTTCAGTTTTCTCAGGAACTGTGACTGCTTCTCTTGAACCTACAGTGTCAACATCTCTCAAGAGAAGACCAGAATCAGTCACAGTAGAAACATTCTCAACATTTTCATTTTTAGATACTTTCAGTGCTTCCTGGTTTCTATCAATTGGAGTATCATTTTGAAGAAAATCTGAGTCAGTAGTCACATTGCTCTTCACTGTAATTGTATCTCCAATAACTTCAATTGCTTTGACAAGAACACTAACATCATGAATGTTCTCTTCTGTTCTTTCTCCTTCATTGGTTGTTGAGTCAAAAGTTATGGTCTGTGTTTGAGTTTCTATTTGTGGTTCTGTGCCTTCCACTACTGGCACTTCTTCAACATCTCCAGCAATTTCCAGAGTCTCTGCACAAAATTCTGTGAGGGTTTGTTCTTCCAATATGTCACTGATACCTACTGCAGTGGATGCCTGAAAATCTGAACTACATGATGACGACATGTGAGCAGAGTCAATCCCCTCAACAGGGCCAGCTTTATTCTCCACACATTTTTCCCTCTCTTTTTTGGTAGTTCCATCTTTTGTCTCTGATGTTCTTAATGTAGATTTATCTGGACCATGCTCATCCTCCATATCGAAGATTTCTACCTCTCTATTTCTTATACTTTCACTGTTAAGTGTCTCATTGTCATCATGATATTCTTTTCCTTTTCTTTGGCCTTTGTTCCCTCCAAGAGGTCTACGAGTTGACCCCATTTTTAGCTTGTGAGCAACTGGATTCAATACTGAGTGTAGCTCCAGTCTGTGAGAATCTTCAGGATTGATGTTGATTTCAGTTTTCTCAGGAAATGTGTCAGCTTCTCTTGAATCTACAGTGTCAACATCTCTCAAGGAAAGACCAGAATCAGTCACGGTGGAAACATTCTCAACATTTTCAGATACTTTCAATGCTTCTTGGTTTATATCAGTAGGTGTATCATTTTGAAGAAAATCTGATTGAGTAGTCACATTGCTCTTCACTGTAATAATATCTCCAATGACTTCAATTGCTTTGACAAGAACACTAACATCATGAATGTTCTCTTCTGTTCTTTCTCCTTCATTGGTTGATGATTCAACAGTTATGTTCTGTGATTGAATTTCTAAGTGTGGTTCTGTGTCTTCCCCTACTGGCATTTCTTCAACATCTCCAGCATTTTCCAGGGACTCTGCATAAAATTCTGTGAAGGTTTGTTCATCCAATATGTCACTGATACCTTCTGCAGTGGATTCCTGAAAATCGGAACTAAATGATGACGACATGTGAGCAGAGTCAACCCCCTCAACAGGGCCAGCATTATTCTCCACACATATTTCCCTCTCCTTTTCTGTAGTTCCATCTTTTGTCTCTGATGTTCTTAATGTAGATTTATCTGGACCATGCACATCCTCCATATCGAAGATTTCTACCTCTCTATTTCTTATACTTTCACTGTTAAGTGTCTCATTGTCATCATGATGTTCTTTTCCTTTTCTTTGGTCTTTGTTCCCTCCAAGAGGTCTACGAGTTGACCCCATTTTTCGCTTGTGAGCAACTGGATTCAATATTGAGTGTAGCTCCAGTCTGTGAGAATCTTCAGGATTGATGTTGATTTCAGTTTTCTCAGGAACTGTGTCTGCTTCTCTTGAACCTACAGTGTCAACATCTCTCAAGGAAAGACCAGAATCAGTCACGGTGGAAACATTCTCAACATTTTCAGATACTTTCAATGCTTCTTGGTTTATATCAGTAGGGGTATCATTTTGAAGAAAATCTGATTGAGTAGTCACATTGCTCTTCACTGTAATTGTATCTCCAATAACTTCAATTGGTTTGACAAGAACACTAACATCATGAATGTTCTCTTCTGTTCTTTCTCTTTCATTGGTTGATGATTCACCAGTTATGTTCTGTGATTGAATTTCTAAGTGTGGTTCTGTGTCTTCCCCTACTGGCACTTCTTCAACATCTCCAGCATTTTCCATGGTCTCTGCACAAAATTCTGTGAAGGTTTGTTCATCCAACATGTCACTGATACCTTCTGCAGTGGATTCCTGAAAATCAGAACTAAATGATGACGGCATGTGAGCAGAGTCAACCCCCTCAACAGAGCCAGCATTATTATCCACACATATTTCCCTCTCCTTTTCTGTAGTTCCATCTTTTGTTTCTGATGTTCTTAATGTAGATTTATCTGGACGGGGCTCATCCTCCATATCGAAGGTTTCTACCTCTTTATTTCTTTCACTGTAAAGTGTCACATTGCCCTCATGAAGTTCTTTTCCTTTTCCTTGGCCTTTTTTCCCTCCAAGAGGTCTACGAGTTGACCCCACTTTTCGCTTGTGAGCAACTGGATTCAGTTTTGAGTGTAGCTCCTGTCTGTGAGAATCTTCAGGATTGATGCTGATTTCAGTTTTTTCAGGAACTATGTCTGCTTCTCTTGAACCTACAGTGTCAACATCTCTCAAGAGAAGACCAGAATCAGTCACAGTAGAAACATTCTCAACATTTTCATTTTCAGATACTTTCAGTGCTTCCTGGTTTCTATCAATTGGAGTATCATTTTGAAGAAAATCTGAGTCAGTAGTCACATTGCTCTTCACTGTAATAATATCTCCAATGACTTCAATTGGTTTGACAAGAACACTAACATCATGGATGTTCTCTCCTGTTCTTTCTCCTTCATTGGTTGTTGAGTCAAACGTTATGTTCTGTGTTTGAATTTCTAAGTGTGGTTCTGTTTCTTCCCCTGCTGGCACTTCTTCAACATCTACAGAATTTTCCAGAGTCTCTGCACAAAATCCTGTGAGGGTTTGTTCTTCCAATATGTCACTGATACCTTCTGCAGTGGATTCCTGAAAATCTGAACTAAATGATGACGGCATATGAGCAGAGTCAACCCCCTCAACAGAGCCAGCATTATTATCCACACATATTTCCCTCTCCTTTTCTGTAGTTCCATCTTTTGTTTCTGATGTTCTTAAAGTAGATTTATCTGGACGGGGCTCATCCTCCATATCAAAGGTTTCTACCTCTTTATTTCTTTCACTGAAAAGTGTCACATTGCCCTCATGAAGTTCTTTTCCTTTTCCTTGGCCTTTGTTCCCTCCAAGAGGTCTACGAGTTGACCCCATTTTTCGCTTTTGAGCAACTGGATTCAATACTGAGTGTAGCTCCAGTCTGTGAGAATCTTCAGGATTGATGTTGATTTCATATTTTTCAGGAACTATGTCTGCTTCTCTTGAACCTACAGTGTCAACATCTCTCAAGAGAAGACCAGAATCAGTCACAGTAAAAACATTCTCAACATTTTCATTTTCAGATACTTTCAGTGCTTCCTGGTTTCTATCAAAGGGAGTATCATTTTGAAGAAAATCTGAGTCAGTAGTCACATTGCTCTTCACTGTAATAATATCTCCAATGACTTCAATTGGTTTGACAAGAACACTAACATCATGGATGTTCTCTTCTGTTCTTTCTTCTTCATTGGTTGTTGAGTCAAAAGTTATGTTCTGTGTTTGAGTTTCTATTTGTGGTTCTGTGCCTTCTACTACTGGCACTTCTTCAACATCTCCAGCATTTTCCAGAGTCTCTGCACAAAATTCTGTGAGGGTTTGTTCATCCAATATGTCACTGATACCTACTGCAGTGGATGCCTGAAAATCTGAACTACATGATGACGACATGTGAGCAGAGTCAATCCCCTCAACAGGGCCAGCTTTATTCTCCACACATTTTTCCCTCTCTTTTTTGGTAGTTCCATCATTTGTCTCTGATGTTCTTAATGTAGATTTATCTGGACCATGCCCATACTCCATATCGAAGATTTCTACCTCTCTATTTCTTATACTTTCACTGTTAAGTGTCTCATTGTCATCATGATGTTCTTTTCCTTTTCTTTGGCCTTTGTTCCCTCCAAGAGGTCTACGAGTTGACCCCATTTTTCGCTTGTGAGCAACTGGATTCAATATTGAGTGTAGCTCCAGTCTGTGAGAATCTTCAGGATTGATGTTGATTTCAGTTTTCTCAGGAACTGTGTCTGCTTCTCTTGAACCTACAGTGTCAACATCTCTCAAGGAAAGACCAGAATCAGTCACGGTGGAAACATTCTCAACATTTTCAGATACTTTCAATGCTTCTTGGTTTATATCAGTAGGGGTATCATTTTGAAGAAAATCTGATTGAGTAGTCACATTGCTCTTCACTGTAATTGTATCTCCAATAACTTCAATTGGTTTGACAAGAACACTAACATCATGAATGTTCTCTTCTGTTCTTTCTCTTTCATTGGTTGATGATTCACCAGTTATGTTCTGTGATTGAATTTCTAAGTGTGGTTCTGTGTCTTCCCCTACTGGCACTTCTTCAACATCTCCAGCATTTTCCATGGTCTCTGCACAAAATTCTGTGAAGGTTTGTTCATCCAACATGTCACTGATACCTTCTGCAGTGGATTCCTGAAAATCAGAACTAAATGATGACGGCATGTGAGCAGAGTCAACCCCCTCAACAGAGCCAGCATTATTATCCACACATATTTCCCTCTCCTTTTCTGTAGTTCCATCTTTTGTTTCTGATGTTCTTAATGTAGATTTATCTGGACGGGGCTCATCCTCCATATCGAAGGTTTCTACCTCTTTATTTCTTTCACTGTAAAGTGTCACATTGCCCTCATGAAGTTCTTTTCCTTTTCCTTGGCCTTTTTTCCCTCCAAGAGGTCTACGAGTTGACCCCACTTTTCGCTTGTGAGCAACTGGATTCAGTTTTGAGTGTAGCTCCTGTCTGTGAGAATCTTCAGGATTGATGCTGATTTCAGTTTTTTCAGGAACTATGTCTGCTTCTCTTGAACCTACAGTGTCAACATCTCTCAAGAGAAGACCAGAATCAGTCACAGTAGAAACATTCTCAACATTTTCATTTTCAGATACTTTCAGTGCTTCCTGGTTTCTATCAATTGGAGTATCATTTTGAAGAAAATCTGAGTCAGTAGTCACATTGCTCTTCACTGTAATAATATCTCCAATGACTTCAATTGGTTTGACAAGAACACTAACATCATGGATGTTCTCTCCTGTTCTTTCTCCTTCATTGGTTGTTGAGTCAAACGTTATGTTCTGTGTTTGAATTTCTAAGTGTGGTTCTGTTTCTTCCCCTGCTGGCACTTCTTCAACATCTACAGAATTTTCCAGAGTCTCTGCACAAAATCCTGTGAGGGTTTGTTCTTCCAATATGTCACTGATACCTTCTGCAGTGGATTCCTGAAAATCTGAACTAAATGATGACGGCATATGAGCAGAGTCAACCCCCTCAACAGAGCCAGCATTATTATCCACACATATTTCCCTCTCCTTTTCTGTAGTTCCATCTTTTGTTTCTGATGTTCTTAAAGTAGATTTATCTGGACGGGGCTCATCCTCCATATCAAAGGTTTCTACCTCTTTATTTCTTTCACTGAAAAGTGTCACATTGCCCTCATGAAGTTCTTTTCCTTTTCCTTGGCCTTTGTTCCCTCCAAGAGGTCTACGAGTTGACCCCATTTTTCGCTTTTGAGCAACTGGATTCAATACTGAGTGTAGCTCCAGTCTGTGAGAATCTTCAGGATTGATGTTGATTTCATATTTTTCAGGAACTATGTCTGCTTCTCTTGAACCTACAGTGTCAACATCTCTCAAGAGAAGACCAGAATCAGTCACAGTAAAAACATTCTCAACATTTTCATTTTCAGATACTTTCAGTGCTTCCTGGTTTCTATCAAAGGGAGTATCATTTTGAAGAAAATCTGAGTCAGTAGTCACATTGCTCTTCACTGTAATAATATCTCCAATGACTTCAATTGGTTTGACAAGAACACTAACATCATGGATGTTCTCTTCTGTTCTTTCTTCTTCATTGGTTGTTGAGTCAAAAGTTATGTTCTGTGTTTGAGTTTCTATTTGTGGTTCTGTGCCTTCTACTACTGGCACTTCTTCAACATCTCCAGCATTTTCCAGAGTCTCTGCACAAAATTCTGTGAGGGTTTGTTCATCCAATATGTCACTGATACCTACTGCAGTGGATGCCTGAAAATCTGAACTACATGATGACGACATGTGAGCAGAGTCAATCCCCTCAACAGGGCCAGCTTTATTCTCCACACATTTTTCCCTCTCTTTTTTGGTAGTTCCATCATTTGTCTCTGATGTTCTTAATGTAGATTTATCTGGACCATGCCCATACTCCATATCGAAGATTTCTACCTCTCTATTTCTTATACTTTCACTGTTAAGTGTCTCATTGTCATCATGATGTTCTTTTCCTTTTCTTTGGCCTTTGTTCCCTCCAAGAGGTCTACGAGTTGACCCCATTTTTCGCTTGTGAGCAACTGGATTCAATATTGAGTGTAGCTCCAGTCTGTGAGAATCTTCAGGATTGATGTTGATTTCAGTTTTCTCAGGAACTGTGTCTGCTTCTCTTGAACCTACAGTGTCAACATCTCTCAAGGAAAGACCAGAATCAGTCACGGTGGAAACATTCTCAACATTTTCAGATACTTTCAATGCTTCTTGGTTTATATCAGTAGGGGTATCATTTTGAAGAAAATCTGATTGAGTAGTCACATTGCTCTTCACTGTAATTGTATCTCCAATAACTTCAATTGGTTTGACAAGAACACTAACATCATGAATGTTCTCTTCTGTTCTTTCTCTTTCATTGGTTGATGATTCACCAGTTATGTTCTGTGATTGAATTTCTAAGTGTGGTTCTGTGTCTTCCCCTACTGGCACTTCTTCAACATCTCCAGCATTTTCCATGGTCTCTGCACAAAATTCTGTGAAGGTTTGTTCATCCAACATGTCACTGATACCTTCTGCAGTGGATTCCTGAAAATCAGAACTAAATGATGACGGCATGTGAGCAGAGTCAACCCCCTCAACAGAGCCAGCATTATTATCCACACATATTTCCCTCTCCTTTTCTGTAGTTCCATCTTTTGTTTCTGATGTTCTTAATGTAGATTTATCTGGACGGGGCTCATCCTCCATATCGAAGGTTTCTACCTCTTTATTTCTTTCACTGTAAAGTGTCACATTGCCCTCATGAAGTTCTTTTCCTTTTCCTTGGCCTTTTTTCCCTCCAAGAGGTCTACGAGTTGACCCCACTTTTCGCTTGTGAGCAACTGGATTCAGTTTTGAGTGTAGCTCCTGTCTGTGAGAATCTTCAGGATTGATGCTGATTTCAGTTTTTTCAGGAACTATGTCTGCTTCTCTTGAACCTACAGTGTCAACATCTCTCAAGAGAAGACCAGAATCAGTCACAGTAGAAACATTCTCAACATTTTCATTTTCAGATACTTTCAGTGCTTCCTGGTTTCTATCAATTGGAGTATCATTTTGAAGAAAATCTGAGTCAGTAGTCACATTGCTCTTCACTGTAATAATATCTCCAATGACTTCAATTGGTTTGACAAGAACACTAACATCATGGATGTTCTCTTCTGTTCTTTCTCCTTCATTGGTTGTTGAGTCAAACGTTATGTTCTGTGTTTGAATTTCTAAGTGTGGTTCTGTTTCTTCCCCTGCTGGCACTTCTTCAACATCTCCAGCATTTTCCAGAGTCTCTGCACAAAATTCTGTGAGGGTTTGTTCTTCCAATATGTCACTGATACCTTCTGCAGTGGATTCCTGAAAATCTGAACTAAATGATGACGGCATGTGAGCAGAGTCAACCCCCTCAACAGAGCCAGCATTATTATCCACACATATTTCCCTCTCCTTTTCTGTAGTTCCATCTTTTGTTTCTGATGTTCTTAATGTAGATTTATCTGGACGGGGCTCATCCTCCATATCGAAGGTTTCTACCTCTTTATTTCTTTTCACTGTAAAGTGTCACATTGCCCTCATGAAGTTCTTTTCCTTTTCCTTGGCCTTTGTTCCCTCCAAGAGGTCTACGAGTTGACCCCATTTTTCGCTTTTGAGCAACTGGATTCAATACTGAGTGTAGCTCCAGTCTGTGAGAATCTTCAGGATTGATGTTGATTTCAGTATTTTTCAGGAACTATGTCTGCTTCTCTTGAACCTACAGTGTCAACATCTCTCAAGAGAAGACCAGAATCAGTCACAGTAAAAACATTCTCAACATTTTCATTTTCAGATACTTTCAGTGCTTCCTGGTTTCTATCAAAGGGAGTATCATTTTGAAGAAAATCTGAGTCAGTAGTCACATTGCTCTTCACTGTAATAATATCTCCAATGACTTCAATTGGTTTGACAAGAACACTAACATCATGGATGTTCTCTTCTGTTCTTTCTTCTTCATTGGTTGTTGAGTCAAAAGTTATGTTCTGTGTTTGAGTTTCTATGTGTGGTTCTGTGCCTTCTACTACTGGCACTTCTTCAACATCTCCAGCATTTTCCAGAGTCTCTGCACAAAATTCTGTGAGGGTTTGTTCATCCAATATGTCACTGATACCTACTGCAGTGGATGCCTGAAAATCTGAACTACATGATGACGACATGTGAGCAGAGTCAATCCCCTCAACAGGGCCAGCTTTATTCTCCACACATATTTCCCTCTCTTTTCTGGTAGTTCCATCTTTTGTCTCTGATGTTCTTAATGTAGATTTATCTGGACCATGCCCATCCTCCATATCGAAGATTTCTACCTCTCTATTTCTTATACTTTCACTGTTAAGTGTCTCATTGTCATCATGATGTTCTTTTCCTTTTCTTTGGCCTTTGTTCCCTCCAAGAGGTCTACGAGTTGACCCCATTTTTCGCTTGTGAGCAACTGGATTCAATATTGAGTGTAGCTCCAGTCTGTGAGAATCTTCAGGATTGATGTTGATTTCAGTTTTCTCAGGAACTGTGTCTGCTTCTCTTGAACCTACAGTGTCAACATCTCTCAAGGAAAGACCAGAATCAGTCACGGTGGAAACATTCTCAACATTTCATTTTCAGATACTTTCAATGCTTCCTGGTTTCTATCAATAGGGGTATCATTTTGAAGAAAATCTGAGTTGAGTAGTCACATTGCTCTTCACTGTAATTGTATCTCCAATAACTTCAATTGGTTTGACAAGAACACTAACATCATGAATGTTCTCTTCTGTTCTTTCTCCTTCATTGGTTGATGATTCACCAGTTATGTTCTGTGATTGAATTTCTAAGTGTGGTTCTGTGTCTTCCCCTACTGGCACTTCTTCAACATCTCCAGCATTTTCCATGAGTCTCTGCACAAAATTCTGTGAAGGTTTGTTCATCCAACATGTCACTGATACCTTCTGCAGTGGATTCCTGAAAATCAGAACTAAATGATGACGGCATGTGAGCAGAGTCAACCCCCTCAACAGAGCCAGCATTATTATCCACACATATTTCCCTCTCCTTTTCTGTAGTTCCATCTTTTGTTTCTGATGTTCTTAATGTAGATTTATCTGGACGGGGCTCATCCTCCATATCGAAGGTTTCTACCTCTTTATTTCTTTCACTGTAAAGTGTCACATTGCCCTCATGAAGTTCTTTTCCTTTTCCTTGGCCTTTGTTCCCTCCAAGAGGTCTACGAGTTGACCCCACTTTTCGCTTGTGAGCAACTGGATTCAGTATTGAGTGTAGCTCCAGTCTGTGAGAATCTTCAGGATTGATGCTGATTTCAGTTTTTTCAGGAACTATGTCTGCTTCTCTTGAACCTACAGTGTCAACATCTCTCAAGAGAAGACCAGAATCAGTCACAGTAGAAACATTCTCAACATTTTCATTTTCAGATACTTTCAGTGCTTCCTGGTTTCTATCAATTGGAGTATCATTTTGAAGAAAATCTGAGTCAGTAGTCACATTGCTCTTCACTGTAATAATATCTCCAATGACTTCAATTGGTTTGACAAGAACACTAACATCATGGATGTTCTCTTCTGTTCTTTCTCCTTCATTGGTTGTTGAGTCAAACGTTATGTTCTGTGTTTGAATTTCTAAGTGTGGTTCTGTGTCTTCCCCTGCTGGCACTTCTTCAACATCTCCAGCATTTTCCAGAGTCTCTGCACAAAATTCTGTGAGGGTTTGTTCTTCCAATATGTCACTGATACCTTCTGCAGTGGATTCCTGAAAATCTGAACTAAATGATGACGGCATGTGAGCAGAGTCAACCCCCTCAACAGAGCCAGCATTATTATCCACACATATTTCCCTCTCCTTTTCTGTAGTTCCATCTTTTGTTTCTGATGTTCTTAATGTAGATTTATCTGGACCGGGCTCATCCTCCATATCGAAGGTTTCTACCTCTTTATTTCTTATACTTTCACTGTAAAGTGTCACATTGCCCTCATGAAGTTCTTTTCCTTTTCCTTGGCCTTTGTTCCCTCCAAGAGGTCTACGAGTTGACCCCATTTTTCGCTTGTGAGCAACTGGATTCAATACTGAGTGTAGCTCCAGTCTGTGAGAATCTTCAGGATTGATGTTGATTTCAGTATTTTTCAGGAACTATGTCTGCTTCTCTTGAACCTACAGTGTCAACATCTCTCAAGGAAAGACCAGAATCAGTCACAGTAGAAACATTCTCAACATTTTCATTTTCAGATACTTTCAGTGCTTCCTGGTTTCTATCAATAGGGAGTATCATTTTGAAGAAAATCTGAGTCAGTAGTCACATTGCTCTTCACTGTAATAATATCTCCAATGACTTCAATTGGTTTGACAAGAACACTAACATCATGGATGTTCTCTTCTGTTCTTTCTTCTTCATTGGTTGTTGAGTCAAAAGTTATGTTCTGTGTTTGAATTTCTATGTGTGGTTCTGTGTCTTCTCCTACTGGCACTTCTTCAACATCTCCAGCATTTTCCAGAGTCTCTGCACAAAATTCTGTGAGGGTTTGTTCATCCAATATGTCACTGATACCTACTGCAGTGGATGCCTGAAAATCTGAACTACATGATGACGACATGTGAGCAGAGTCAATCCCCTCAACAGGGCCAGCTTTATTCTCCACACATATTTCCCTCTCTTTTTCTGGTAGTTCCATCATTTGTCTCTGATGTTCTTAATGTAGATTTATCTGGACCATGCCCATCCTCCATATCGAAGATTTCTACCTCTTTATTTCTTATACTTTCACTGTTAAGTGTCTCATTGTCATCATGATGTTCTTTTCCTTTTCTTTGGCCTTTGTTCCCTCCAAGAGGTCTACGAGTTGACCCCATTTTTCGCTTGTGAGCAACTGGATTCAATATTGAGTGTAGCTCCAGTCTGTGAGAATCTTCAGGATTGATGTTGATTTCAGTTTTCTCAGGAACTGTGTCTGCTTCTCTTGAACCTACAGTGTCAACATCTCTCAAGGAAAGACCAGAATCAGTCACGGTGGAAACATTCTCAACATTTTCATTTTCAGATACTTTCAATGCTTCTTGGTTTCTATCAGTAGGGGTATCATTTTGAAGAAAATCTGAGTTGAGTAGTCACATTGCTCTTCACTGTAATTGTATCTCCAATAACTTCAATTGGTTTGACAAGAACACTAACATCATGAATGTTCTCTTCTGTTCTTTCTCTTTCATTGGTTGATGAGTCACCAGTTATGTTCTGTGATTGAATTTCTAAGTGTGGTTCTGTGTCTTCCCCTACTGGCACTTCTTCAACATCTCCAGCATTTTCCATGAGTCTCTGCACAAAATTCTGTGAGGGTTTGTTCATCCAACATGTCACTGATACCTTCTGCAGTGGATTCCTGAAAATCAGAACTAAATGATGACGGCATGTGAGCAGAGTCAACCCCCTCAACAGAGCCAGCATTATTATCCACACATATTTCCCTCTCCTTTTCTGTAGTTCCATCTTTTGTTTCTGATGTTCTTAATGTAGATTTATCTGGACGGGGCTCATCCTCCATATCGAAGGTTTCTACCTCTTTATTTCTTTCACTGTAAAGTGTCACATTGCCCTCATGAAGTTCTTTTCCTTTTCCTTGGCCTTTGTTCCCTCCAAGAGGTCTACGAGTTGACCCCATTTTTCGCTTGTGAGCAACTGGATTCAATATTGAGTGTAGCTCCAGTCTGTGAGAATCTTCAGGATTGATGTTGATTTCAGTTTTTTCAGGAACTATGTCTGCTTCTCTTGAACCTACAGTGTCAACATCTCTCAAGAGAAGACCAGAATCAGTCACAGTAGAAACATTCTCAACATTTTCATTTTCAGATACTTTCAGTGCTTCCTGGTTTCTATCAATTGGAGTATCATTTTGAAGAAAATCTGAGTCAGTAGTCACATTGCTCTTCACTGTAATAATATCTCCAATGACTTCAATTGGTTTGACAAGAACACTAACATCATGGATGTTCTCTTCTGTTCTTTCTTCTTCATTGGTTGTTGAGTCAAAAGTTATGTTCTGTGTTTGAGTTTCTATTTGTGGTTCTGTGCCTTCCACTACTGGCACTTCTTCAACATCTCCAGCATTTTCCAGAGTCTCTGCACAAAATTCTGTGAGGGTTTGTTCATCCAATATGTCACTGATACCTACTGCAGTGGATGCCTGAAAATCTGAACTACATGATGACGACATGTGAGCAGAGTCAATCCCCTCAACAGGGCCAGCTTTATTCTCCACACATTTTTCCCTCTCTTTTTTGGTAGTTCCATCATTTGTCTCTGATGTTCTTAATGTAGATTTATCTGGACCATGCCCATACTCCATATCGAAGATTTCTACCTCTCTATTTCTTATACTTTCACTGTTAAGTGTCTCATTGTCATCATGATGTTCTTTTCCTTTTCTTTGGCCTTTGTTCCCTCCAAGAGGTCTACGAGTTGACCCCATTTTTCGCTTTTGAGCAACTGGATTCAATACTGAGTGTAGCTCCAGTCTGTGAGAATCTTCAGGATTGATGTTGATTTCAGATTTTTCAGGAACTATGTCTGCTTCTCTTGAACCTACAGTGTCAACATCTCTCAAGAGAAGACCAGAATCAGTCACAGTAGAAACATTCTCAACATTTTCATTTTCAGATACTTTCAGTGCTTCCTGGTTTCTATCAAAGGGAGTATCATTTTGAAGAAAATCTGATTGAGTAGTCACATTGCTCTTCACTGCAATATTATCTCCAATGACTTCAGATGCTTTGACAAGAACACTAACATCATGAATGTTCTCTTCTGTTCTTTCTCCTTCATTGGTTGATGATTCACCAGTTATGTTCTGTGATTGAATTTCTAAGTGTGGGTCTGTGTCTTCCCCTACTGGCACTTCTTCAACATCTCCAGCATTTTCCAGGGTCTCTGCACAAAATTCTGTGAGGGTTTGTTCTTCCAATATGTCACTGATACCTACTGCAGTGGATTCCTGAAAATCGGAACTAAATGATGATGGCATGTGAGCAGAGTCAACCCCCTCAAAAGGGCCAGTATTATTCTCCACACATATTTCCCTCTCATTTTCTGTAGTTCCATCTTTTGTTTCTGATGTTCTTAATGTAGATTTATCTGGACCGTGCTCATCCTCCACATCGAAGATTTCTACTTCTTTATTTCTTATACTTTCACTGTTAAGTGTCTCATTGTCATCAAGATGTTCTTTTCCTTTTCTTTGGTCTTTGTTCCCTCCAAGAGGTCTACGAGTTGACCCCATTTTTCGCTTGTGAGCAACTGGATTCAATATTGAGTGTAGCTCCAGTCTGTGAGAATCTTCAGGATTGATGGTGATTTCAGTTTTCTCAGGAACTGTGTCTGCTTCTCTTGAACCTACAGTGTCAACATCTCTCAAGGAAAGACCAGAATCAGTCACAGTAAAAACATTCTCAACATTTTCATTTTCAGATACTTTCAGTGCTTCCTGGTTTCTATCAAAGGGAGTATCATTTTGAAGAAAATCTGAGTCAGTAGTCACATTGCTCTTCACTGTAATAATATCTCCAATGACTTCAATTGGTTTGACAAGAACACTAACATCATGGATGTTCTCTTCTGTTCTTTCTTCTTCATTGGTTGTTGAGTCAAAAGTTATGTTCTGTGTTTGAGTTTCTATTTGTGGTTCTGTGCCTTCCACTACTGGCACTTCTTCAACATCTCCAGCATTTTCCAGAGTCTCTGCACAAAATTCTGTGAGGGTTTGTTCATCCAATATGTCACTGATACCTACTGCAGTGGATGCCTGAAAATCTGAACTACATGATGACGACATGTGAGCAGAGTCAATCCCCTCAACAGGGCCAGCTTTATTCTCCACACATTTTTCCCTCTCTTTTTTGGTAGTTCCATCATTTGTCTCTGATGTTCTTAATGTAGATTTATCTGGACCATGCCCATACTCCATATCGAAGATTTCTACCTCTCTATTTCTTATACTTTCACTGTTAAGTGTCTCATTGTCATCATGATGTTCTTTTCCTTTTCTTTGGCCTTTGTTCCCTCCAAGAGGTCTACGAGTTGACCCCATTTTTCGCTTTTGAGCAACTGGATTCAATACTGAGTGTAGCTCCAGTCTGTGAGAATCTTCAGGATTGATGTTGATTTCAGATTTTTCAGGAACTATGTCTGCTTCTCTTGAACCTACAGTGTCAACATCTCTCAAGAGAAGACCAGAATCAGTCACAGTAGAAACATTCTCAACATTTTCATTTTCAGATACTTTCAGTGCTTCCTGGTTTCTATCAAAGGGAGTATCATTTTGAAGAAAATCTGATTGAGTAGTCACATTGCTCTTCACTGCAATATTATCTCCAATGACTTCAGATGCTTTGACAAGAACACTAACATCATGAATGTTCTCTTCTGTTCTTTCTCCTTCATTGGTTGATGATTCACCAGTTATGTTCTGTGATTGAATTTCTAAGTGTGGGTCTGTGTCTTCCCCTACTGGCACTTCTTCAACATCTCCAGCATTTTCCAGGGTCTCTGCACAAAATTCTGTGAGGGTTTGTTCTTCCAATATGTCACTGATACCTACTGCAGTGGATTCCTGAAAATCGGAACTAAATGATGACGGCATGTGAGCAGAGTCAACCCCCTCAAAAGGGCCAGTATTATTCTCCACACATATTTCCCTCTCATTTTCTATAGTTCCATCTTTTGTTTCTGA
Organism: Myxocyprinus asiaticus; assembly: GCF_019703515.2. Taxonomy (NCBI): domain Eukaryota; kingdom Metazoa; phylum Chordata; class Actinopteri; order Cypriniformes; family Catostomidae; genus Myxocyprinus; species Myxocyprinus asiaticus. Next base: position 37,688,090 of record NC_059355.1, read on the forward strand.
TGTTCTTAATGTAGATTTATCTGGACCGTGCTCATCCTCCACATCGAAGATTTCTACTTCTTTATTTCTTATACTTTCACTGTTAAGTGTCTCATTGTCATCAAGATGTTCTTTTCCTTTTCTTTGGTCTTTGTTCCCTCCAAGAGGTCTACGAGTTGACCCCATTTTTCGCTTGTGAGCAACTGGATTCAATATTGAGTGTAGCTCCAGTCTGTGAGAATCTTCAGGATTGATGTTGATTTCAGTTTTCTCAGGAACTGTGTCTGCTTCTCTTGAACCTACAGTGTCAACATCTCTCAAGGAAAGACCAGAATCAGTCACGGTGGAAACATTCTCAACATTTTCAGATACTTTCATTGCTTCTTGGTTTATATCAGTAGGGGTATCATTTTGAAGACAATCTGATTGAGTAGTCACATTGCTCTTCACTGTAATTGTATCTCCAATATCTTCAATTGCTTTGACAAGAACACTAACATCATGAATGAACTCTTCTGTTCTTCCTACTTCATTGGTTGATGAATCAACAGTTATGTTCTGTGTTTTAATTTCTAAGTGTTGTTCTGTGTCTTCCCCTACTGGCACTTCTTCAAAATCTCCAGCATTTTCCAGGGTCTCTGCACAAAATTCTGTGAGGGTTTGTTCTTCCAATATGTCACTGATACCTACTGCAGTGGATTCCTGAAAATCTGAACTAAATGATGACGGCATGTGAGCAGAGTCAACCCCCTCAACTGAGCCAGCATTATTATCCAAACATATTTCCTTCTCCTTTTCTGTAGTTCCATCTTTTGTCTCTGATGTTCTCAATGTAGATTTATCTGGACGGGGCTCATCCTCCACATCGAAGGTTTCTACCTCTTTATTTCTTTTACTGTAAAGTGTCACATTGCCCTCATGATGTTCTTTTCCTTTTCTTTGGCCTTTGTTCCCTCCAAGAGGTCTACGAGTTGACCCCATTTTTTGCTTGTGAGCTACTGGATTCAGTTTTGAGTGTAGCTCCTGTCTATGAGAATCTTCAGGATTGATGCTGATTTCAGTTTTTTCAGGAACTATGTCTGCTTCCCTTGAACCTACAGTGTCAACATCTCTCAAGAGAAGACCAGAATCAGTCACAGTTGAAACATTCTCAACATTTTCATTTTCAGTTACTTTCAATGCTTCCTGGTTTCTATCAATGGGAGTATCATTTTGAAGAAAATCTGAGTCAGTAGTCACATTGCTCTTCACTGTAATAATATCTCCAATGACTTCAATTGGTTTGACAAGAACACTAACATCATGGATGTTCTCTTCTGTTCTTTCTCCTTCATTGGTTGTTGAGTCAAAATTTATGTTTTGTGTTCGAATATCTAAGTGTGGTTCTATGTCTTCCCCTACTGGCACTTCTTCAACATCTCCAGCATTTTCCAGGGTCTCTGCACAAAATTCTGTGAGGGTTTGTTCTTCCAATATGTCACTGATACCTACTGCAGTGGATTCCTGAAAATCAGAACTAAATGATGACGGCATGTGAGCAGAGTCAACCCCCTCAAAAGGGCCAGTATTATTCTCCACACATATTTCCCTCTCATTTTCTGTAGTTCCATCTTTTGTTTCTGATGTTCTTAATGTAGATTTATCTGGACGGGGCTCATCCTCCACATCGAAGATTTCTACTTCTTTATTTCTTATACTTTCACTGTTAAGTGTCTCATTGTCATCAAGATGTTCTTTTCCTTTTCTTTGGTCTTTGTTCCCTCCAAGAGGTCTACGAGTTGACCCCATTTTTCGCTTGTGAGCAACTGGATTCAATATTGAGTGTAGCTCCAGTCTGTGAGAATCTTCAGGATTGATGTTGATTTCAGTTTTCTCAGGAACTGTGTCTGCTTCTCTTGAACCTACAGTGTCAACATCTCTCAAGGAAAGACCAGAATCAGTCACGGTGGAAACATTCTCAACATTCAATGCTTCCTGGTTTCTATCAATGGGAGTATCATTTTGATGAAAATCTGAGTCAATAGTCACATTGCTCTTCACTGCAATAATATCTCCAATGACTTCAGTTGGTTTGACAAGAACACTAACATCATGGATGTTCTCTTTTGTTCTTTCTCCTTCATTGGTCGTTGAGTCAAAAGTTATGTTCTGTGTTTGAATATCTAAGTGTGGTTCTATGTCTTCCCCTACTGGCACTTCTTCAACATCTCCAGAGTTTTCCAGAGTCTCTGCACAAAATCCTGTGAGGGTTTGTTCTTCCAATATGTCACTGATACCTACTGCAGTGGATGCCTGAATATCTGAACTACATGATGACGACATGTGGTCAGAGTCAATCCCCTCAACAGGGCCAGCTTTATTCTCCACAAATTTTTCCCTGTCTTTTACGGTAGTTCCATCTTTTGTCTCTGAAGTTCTTAATGTAGATTTATCTGGACCATGGCCATCCTCCATATCGAAGATTTCTACCTCTCTATTTCTTATACTTTCACTGTTAAGTTTCTCATTGTCATTATGATTTTCTTTTCCTTTTCTTTGGCCTTTGTTCCCTCCAAGAGGTCTACGAATTGACCCCATTTTTCGCTTGTGAGCAACTGGATTCAATACTGAGTGTAGCTCCAGTCTGTGAGAATCTTCAGGATTGATGTTGAGTTCAGTTTTCTCAGGAACTGTGTCTGCTTCTCTTGAATCTACAGTGTCAAAATCTCTCAAGAATAGACCAGAATCAGTCACGGTGGAAACATTAGATACTTTCAATGCTTCTTGGTTTATATCAGTAGGGGTATCATTTTGAAGAAAATCTGATTGAGTAGTCACATTGCTCTTCACTGTAATTGTATCTCCAATAACTTCAATTGCTTTGACAAGAACACTAACATCATGAATGTTCTCTTCTGTTCTTTCTCCTTCATTGGTTGATGATTCACCAGTTATGTTCTGTGAATGAATTTCTAAGTGTGGTTCTGTGTCTTCCCCTACTGGCACTTCTTCAACATCTCCAGCATTTTCCAGGGTCTCTGCACAAAATTCTGTGAGGGTTTGTTCTTCCAATATGTCACTGATACCTACTGCAGTGGATTCCTGAAAATCGGAACTAAATGATGACGGCATGTGAGCAGAGTCAACCCCCTCAAAAGGGCCAGTATTATTCTCCACACATATTTCCCTCTCATTTTCTGTAGTTCCATCTTTTGTTTCTGATGTTCTTAATGTAGATTTATCTGGACGGGGCTCATCCTCCACATCGAAGATTTCTACTTCTTTATTTCTTATACTTTCACTGTTAAGTGTCTCATTGTCATCAAGATGTTCTTTTCCTTTTCTTTGGTCTTTGTTCCCTCCAAGAGGTCTACGAGTTGACCCCATTTTTCGCTTGTGAGCAACTGGATTCAATATTGAGTGTAGCTCCAGTCTGTGAGAATCTTCAGGATTGATGTTGATTTCAGTTTTCTCAGGAACTGTGTCTGCTTCTCTTGAACCTACAGTGTCAACATCTCTCAAGGAAAGACCAGAATCAGTCACGGTGGAAACATTCTCAACATTCAATGCTTCCTGGTTTCTATCAATGGGAGTATCATTTTGATGAAAATCTGAGTCAATAGTCACATTGCTCTTCACTGCAATAATATCTCCAATGACTTCAGTTGGTTTGACAAGAACACTAACATCATGGATGTTCTCTTCTGTTCTTTCTCCTTCATTGGTCGTTGAGTCAAAAGTTATGTTTTGTGTTTGAATATCTAAGTGTGGTTCTATGTCTTCCCCTACTGGCACTTCTTCAACATCTCCAGAGTTTTCCAGAGTCTCTGCACAAAATCCTGTGATGGTTTGTTCTTCCAATATGTCACTGATACCTACTGCAGTGGATGCCTGAATATCTGAACTACATGATGACGACATGTGGTCAGAGTCAATCCCCTCAACAGGGCCAGCTTTATTCTCCACAAATTTTTCCCTGTCTTTTACGGTAGTTCCATCTTTTGTCTCTGATGTTCTTAATGTAGATTTATCTGGACCATGGCCATCCTCCATATCGAAGATTTCTACCTCTCTATTTCTTATACTTTCACTGTTAAGTTTCTCATTGTCATTATGATGTTCTTTTCCTTTTCTTTGGCCTTTGTTCCCTCCAAGAGGTCTACGAATTGACCCCATTTTTCGCTTTTGAGCAACTGGATTCAATACTGAGTGTAGCTCCAGTCTGTGAGAATCTTCAGGATTGATGTTGAGTTCAGTTTTCTCAGGAACTGTGTCTGCTTCTCTTGAATCTACAGTGTCAACATCTCTCAAGGAATAGACCAGAATCAGTCACGGTGGAAACATTAGCATACTTTCAATGCTTCTTGGTTTCTATCAGTAGGGAGTATCATTTTGAAGAAAATCTGATTGAGTAGTCACATTGCTCTTCACTGTAATTAGTATCTCCAATGACTTCAGTTGCTTTGACAAGAACACTAACATCATGAATGTTCTCTTCTGTTCTTTCTCCTTCATTGGTTGATGATTCACCAGTTATGTTCTGTGATTGAATTTCTAAGTGTGGTTCTGTGTCTTCCCCTACTGGCACTTCTTCAACATCTCCAGCAGTTTTCCAGGGTCTCTGCACAAAATTCTGTGAGGGTTTGTTCTTCCAATATGTCACTGATACCTACTGCAGTGGATTCCTGAAAATCGGAACTAAATGATGACGGCATGTGAGCAGAGTCAATCCCCTCAACAGGGCCAGCTATTATTCTCCACACATATTTCCCTCTCATTTTACTGTAGTTCCATCTTTTGTTTCTGATGTTCTTAATGTAGATTTATCTGGACCATGGCCATCCTCCATATCGAAGATTTCTACTTCTTTATTTCTTATACTTTCACTGTTAAGTTTCTCATTGTCATTATGATTTTCTTTTCCTTTTCTTTGGTCTTTGTTCCCTCCAAGAGGTCTACGAGTTGACCCCATTTTTCGCTTGTGAGCAACTGGATTCAATATTGAGTGTAGCTCCAGTCTGTGAGAATCTTCAGGATTGATGTTGATTTCAGTTTTCTCAGGAACTGTGTCTGCTTCTCTTGAACCTACAGTGTCAACATCTCTCAAGGAAAGACCAGAATCAGTCACGGTGGAAACATTCTCAACATTCAATGCTTCCTGGTTTCTATCAATGGGAGTATCATTTTGATGAAAATCTGAGTCAATAGTCACATTGCTCTTCACTGCAATAATATCTCCAATGACTTCAGTTGGTTTGACAAGAACACTAACATCATGGATGTTCTCTTCTGTTCTTTCTCCTTCATTGGTCGTTGAGTCAAAAGTTATGTTCTGTGTTTGAATATCTAAGTGTGGTTCTATGTCTTCCCCTACTGGCACTTCTTCAACATCTCCAGAGTTTTCCAGAGTCTCTGCACAAAATCCTGTGAGGGTTTGTTCTTCCAATATGTCACTGATACCTACTGCAGTGGATGCCTGAATATCTGAACTACATGATGACGACATGTGGTCAGAGTCAATCCCCTCAACAGGGCCAGCTTTATTCTCCACAAATTTTTCCCTGTCTTTTACGGTAGTTCCATCTTTTGTCTCTGATGTTCTTAATGTAGATTTATCTGGACCATGGTCATCCTCCATATCGATGATTTCTACCTCTCTATTGCTTATACTTTCACTGTTAAGTGTCTCATTGTCATTATGATGTTCTTTTCCTTTTCTTTGGCCTTTGTTCCCTCCAAGAGGTCTACGAATTGACCCCATTTTTCGCTTGTGAGCAACTGGATTCAATACTGAGTGTAGCTCCAGTCTGTGAGAATCTTCAGGATTGATGTTGAGTTCAGTTTTCTCAGGAACTATTTCTGCTTCCCTGGAACATACAGTGTCAAGATATCTCAAGAGAAGATCAGAATCAGTCACGGTGGAAACATTCTCAACATTTTCAGATAGTTTCAATGCTTCCTGGTTTCTATCAATGGGAGTATCATTTTGAAGAAAATCTGATTGATTAGTCACATTTCTCTTCACTTTAATTGTATCTCCAATAAGCTTAACCTCTCTGAATGAAACATTATCATCACAGGTGTTCTTTTCTGGTTTCATTTGAAAATATCTCTCTTGACCTTCTTCAACAGTGCTGCCAATATGTGCATGTAATGCTTCATTGTTAATCTTAGACTCAGGTGATTGAGAACAAACCATAGCTTTGGCCTTGGCATCACAAGAGAATTGACTGCCCTCTGGAAACTGATTATTAAAGTTTAAATTGCTATCATGTAAATGCACTGTTCCAGATGACAAATTTACCATTTTATTGTTTGCAGAATAAAGAGATGACTCACTTACATCTCTCTCAGAGGCAGAATTTTCCTCCATTTCCTTTGGCCATGTCTTTTCCTGCCATGTCTCTGAGTTTATTTCAATACCTTCAATAAAATTTTCTGATGCTTGTACATGTAGATTTTCTTTGCTATACTTCATTCTTTTGCGCAGAGTTGACACCTTCTTCCTCTTTTGTTCTGAAGTGCTTGATCGTATAAATGTCTCTTTCTTCGCAAACTCTGAAGTGGGGATGTAAGGGCCGGTATCACTCATCTCAAGTGGGGAATCTGTTGCTGTGGGTTCAGCATGGATAATATAAGACTCAAGCTTATCAGAACTTCTACTTCCTCCTATCGTAAGTACATCAGTAGAAAGATCACAGTTATTATCTGTAGTAGCACTATGATGTTGGCGGGGTACAGAAGAAGATTCCTTATCATTTAACACAAGTTCCTTAGATACTGTATCCTGTTTTGATGATAAAGTAATCATTGAATAATTTCTAGATGGTTCCTTTTTCTGTTTTAGAACCTCCTTCTTGGTCTGTCCCGTGTTTACAGCTCTAGACTCTTGAGATGTCTTTTTGTCACTTCTTATATCAGGTTCATCGTGGTTGCAATCAGTTAAATTACTTTCTACTTCTTTGATAACTGTGTTTAGTGCATTGTTATCTGACTTAGGAGGGGATAATGCTTCTGAACCAATCTTAGAATCAAAATTTTCATTGAGCAAAGGGGTTCCATCATAGCTAGGTGTTTCAGGTAGTGGCTTTGCTGGATCAACAACAGGAAAAGCAACTGATTGTTTGTTGGTTTCAGTTCCAGCTGAAACATCAGATTTTTTAGCTTTCTCAGACAAGAAAGACTGATTTGAAATAAAAGCTGATTCTGTGTGAGAAGATTTGTCTGTAGGACTGTCCCCTTTTACCACATCATCCCATGTTTGCATCATCTCTCCTGACAAGTTGAACTTTGCTTGGACTTCTACTTTCTCAACCCTCTCTGTACTTGGATGTTCTTGTACCTCTATATTTTCACTGTCTCCTTCACCTGTATTTCCTCTATGAGGCCTGCGAGTTGATCCAGTTTTTCTTTTTTGTGAAGAGGTGCTGTCTAATGGGGTTTGCTTCTGAAGCAACAGACCACTTTCAGTTAATGTGACGGCACTTAAGTGGACAGAATGCCCCATATACATGGGCATATTGCTTTCTACTTCATATGAGGAAATATCCTTAGTAAGACTATGAGAGGATATTTCTAGATGGGGGATTGCAACATTTTCTTTATTTTTTGAAGCTATAACCTCAATGTCATGAGTTGCCCAAAGCTCCAATCCTAATCCATAACCTTCAGTCTGTTGGGATAGATTAGAAGGCAAAATCCATGACCTTGATTGCTCATGAAGATTACTCTGATCTTCTTCTATGGCTGATGTGATTGGTTGAGCTAACTGCTCTTCACATAGCTCCTCAGTGGTCCTCATCTCATCATCAGCTTCACATTTAAGTTTTCTCTCAACTTTAAACCCACCAGTTTTCTTGCGAGTTGATCCCATTTTTCTTTTCCTCTCAGGCAGTTCAGTCTCCACAACTGCATCTTTGTGACTCTGTGACATTGCATGTGGAGGACATTCCAAGGAGGAAATTGGCTGATCAGAGCTTGAATTTGGCAGATGATCAAATTGAACTTGTAAAGGAGTATCACCTGACTGGTTATCGGTAGTGGAGTGAGATTCCTTCTGCTCATCTTCACTTTCTGCAATCTGTGGAAATCCATCATCATTGTCTTTCTCCTCATTATTTCTGTTAAGACCTCTAGGGCCTCGTCGAGATGAACCAAGCCTCTGACTCTTCTTGGGTCTTTTGCCTGACATGACTGTTCATATGTGGCTATGGTGAGACAAACAGTGGGGACAAGTCATTTCTAAAAATCTTTGACAGTTTTATAAGAACATGATTAAAAAGGAAACCAGAGAGCATTAGGGATGCGTCACATGTACAGTATGTGACTCATTCTGAATGTCACGCATGAGCTTCCACATTAATGATTACCTTTTGCTTGAGATTATGTATAATGAAAATGTTTTTATATTAGAGTGCCACAACAAGCTGTCTTATTTAGGCTATATTCATATATATCAAGAGTTAGTGATACATTTCATTGTCAGTGGAACTAATATGTATTTCTATCAACAAAAAAAACAATGCAACATTAGTCACAATTGTCATGACGCTTCACACTCACCATCACACTTCTTATTTGCAATCATTTTTCTCATTCGCCATCATACCCTCTAACTCCAGTAATCACAAAATCCACCCTAACTCCATGATTTGACCATTTTACATTGATATAGTCACAAATGTGAACATTTGCCTCATAATACATATTTTGATTCCTCTGATGCAAGTGGAAATTAGATTGTTGCATCTCAAGAAACTTAGAAGAAAATAAATGGCTTGAGAAGAAACATTCCTCACAGTATTGATATACATGTAAAACAAACAAACAAACAAACAAACAAACAAACAAACAAAACTGGTTGGATAAGGATTATGTCACAACATTATAAAGAAAAAAAGAGTATTCATAAATCCAACAGTTGTCTATTCTCAAAGGTTTTATGTACACAAACTATTTTAAAATGACACCAGAACATTAATTACTTTGCAATCCTAAATTAAATTAAAAAAATCAAACTTAATTTATACATGTAAAACATGACATCTCCAAATGCACACTATGAAAGGTAACAGTGTAAACAGAACACATGCCTCTTTGTAAGCACCATGATTAACTGATGTGTTACCTCCTGATGACCCTTCAAGAATCCATCCACTTGGGGGTCTTGGGGGTTTCAGCAAAGCATAGGCAGGAGAACTGATCTGGTTGTCCGTGGATTTTTTTCTTTTCTTCTTCCTTTAGTGCTCAAGTAGCTTCCTTTTCACAGCTACCCCCAACTTCCTGTACTGTTGACACATTGCATTGTAAGTTAAGTGTGAACTCAAAGTATATCTTTCATGAAGAGAGCTACTGACTGTTTTTCCTGTGTATACAATGAAGAGCTTATTCTTTAAAACTTTTGATTGCACATTTAAGTGCATGTTTGAACTACTGGCTTTATTTATTCTAATTTATTAATTATTTTATTATTAATTTATTATTTATTAATTCCACATTCAGTTCTCAATTCTCATATCTCGTGTTCTGAAAGTTCGAAACAAATAAAAAACAGAACAGCACAGCCCTTTGTTATACATTTTAAAGCTGACTAATGCTACCCAACAGTATTTAAGTCTAGCAAAAACTACAATGGAAAATATTTCCATCTACTTCAACTTAAAAACTTAAGTTTAATTGCTGCCTTAAGTTTTAGTAAAATCATTGAGGCTTTACAAATTATTTAAACTCTTTATTTTATATCTAGTTAAAGACTTTGTTTGTTTCTTAACACCATGACAGCTTGGCTATATTCATTGCAAAATCCAGGTTAAAATAATAAAAGTAAAACTAAATAAGATGTTTGCGATTCATTTCTACTAAAAACTCTAAAACTAAATTTGAACTAATTTTGTTAAAATCCTTTTCATGGGTGTAAACAGAATAAAACAGTTTTCTCACAGGAGTAGAAATATTACAATCCAATAATATATGTTCGATAGACAGTAGGCTCTGACATGATGCACATTTGGGGGAATTTCCCCCTGATAGTAAAACTTGGTCCCAGCAGTTATTAAAAGAGAAAAAATTTGTGGTCCCAACAGCAGGATTTATTTCCTGTAATTTGTTTAAGCACTGATCCCATTCTGATTGCCACTTGCTTTTGACATACGAATTTATGATTGGTTACAGATCTGTGGAAGATATTGAGCACTTTTTGAGTTCTGTAGATAATGCTTCTCAGGTACCTTGATGATGTTAAAATTTTGAGCTTCAAGGGATGATAATTTGATTAAAATCTTCACAATTGCTGGGTGATCAGTTTAATAGATTCTAGTGCTTCAAGACATGATTTTGAATCAGAAATAACATTAAAAAAAAAATCCCATCATTTCACACTAACATTCAGTATGGACAAAGGTTTCCCGTATGTTCAATTTTGATACCTACCTATATGTTCCCTCAAGCATATGGCTGAACCCCAAATAATGTATTAACAAGTCCCCCTTTTGTTGGAAAGAATGGATGGAGAGGGGTGTTGCTACAGTTGGTGATCTTTATGAAAATGGAGCTTTGAAATCATTTGAAAATATAACAGCAATTTGGGATTTCTTGGTCTCAGTTTTTCAGGTATTTACAGTTGTGCCATTATTGTACTATTTTTGGTGGTAGTACATAATCCCCATAAGCTGCAGACACTCTTTGTATGGTGCTCACAGCCTTTGGAAAGGGGAATGAAGCTTCAGTGTATTATTCCCCATTGATACAGAGACTTGGTGATGGGACCGTAACAGTTCTTTAGAGGTTATGGGAAAGAGATTTGAACTTGATATTGGAGGATGGGGAGTGGGAAAATATTTACAAAATGTTAAAACTATGTCTAGGGATGCAAGGGTATGCCTTATTCAGTTTAAGATTTTGCATAATTTCTACTGGACTCCCTCTAGATTGTTTAGGTTTGGTTTAAAAGACACACCTACCTGCTGGCGATGTCAGTTGGAGGATGAGACATAGCCCATGCTCTGTGTTTCTGCGCTAAGATTAAGGAATTCTGGATAAGAGTCCAGAATTTATCTTTGAGGTTTTAGATACTCAAATTTCATTCTGCCCCAGACTATGTATATTGGGTGATGGGGTATTTGTGACAAATACACAAAAAGCTGGATCCAAACTAGTGTATTAATTGGCAGACAAATAATTCTTAAGAGGATGGAAGTCAATTAATGCTCCATTTCGAGAATGGTTCACCGAATTGGGCAGGGTGGCGGCATTCGAAAAGATGTCATACAAACAGCTTGGCAGATTAGATGCATATGGTAAGAAATGGGACAAATACGTGACCTTTCTGGAAGCCTTTCAGTGAGGGCAATGTGGAGAGAAACCCTTTATTCTTCTTTGTGTGTGTATACTCAGGCTTGGACTACGGGAATGTTTGTTGGGGATTGGGAGGGCGATAAGGAATTAATGGGGGTTAAAGGGGATAATGAGTGATTCTGTGCATGTACATTTTTCTTTGTTCTGTTATGTTTGAGAATCAAACAATAAAAATGTTAATCTGAAAAAAAAATTAAAAATCCCATTGTGCGGTCTCAGTGAACTTCAGTGACAACAGTAAAGCATTGGCCTCTTCAGTAAAAAAAAAAAAAAAAATCGAGCTTTGGTCAGGAATGCGTATACCCTGACGTTGTTAAAGTAATGAGTTGAAATTATTTGTAAAGCCACATTGATTTTTCTTAAACTTTGAGGCAGCAATTAAACTTAAAGCTGATGTAATTTCCACACTCCTACATGTAATAGCAAAAAGAAACTTTTTGTTTTCAAACAGCCTTCTAAATACACCCTCTGCCTGCAATTGATCGAATAAACAGATAGTTCCGTCCCCAACTCACGCCATTGAGTCAATGTTGTGTCAGGCTGGACGGGTTGCTCAAAATAGAGAAAATTTTACAGCATCACAGATTTTTATAGTTTGAAAAAATAAAATAAATATAACCTGAATGGCTAAATTATAGTTGTCTCTGCATATTATTTTAACTCTGAAAAAGTTACACACTGCAGCTTTATGTTTTTATGTTGAATTACATTATTTTTTTTATTTTTTTTTTCCCTCAGTGTACACATTGCAATAAGACTGTCTTTACTATACGATACAATGAATCACAAAAAGTTTCATATTAAGTAAAAAAAATAAATAATTAACTTCTGGGTACACAAAGACAAAAAAGCCACACAGTGAAACCGGCAAGGCATTGCTTTTAATGAAAGTAACATTTGAACATCTAATCTGTGTGCATTGTAGAGAAAAGAAAAACAAAACGTTCAGTGAAATTAGTAAGGAACTTTTTTAATGAAAGTACAAACAAAAACCATACAAAAATGTTGTTTTTTTTACCGATCACCAAAGTCAGGCATGAGTAATTTAATCCAGAGCTTCACTGCCCATAGATTATAAAATAACAGTCCTGGCATTTTGGCAGCATGAAGCCCTTGCTACCTATTAAGCACATATATTTTAAGTAAAAAGTATACTCAGAATACTATGGGGAAAAGACTTTAAAAAAACTTTGGGGGTGGAAAAGGCGGAATAAAGATACATCCATCGTTCTTTCCCATCATCCTAGTCTGTTGAGAGGGGGCACACACAGGCATGTTTTCTCTAACAAAGCGGACCATGACCATATCTTACTTCCGGCCATTTGATCGTGAACGACTGAAAAGAGCAGAAGACAAGTCACGTGAGCATCACTGTAAATACACCCCAGCTGTGCCATAATAAATTATAACTATAAACATGTGTGAACTTACCTGCGTGATCTTGAGAAAGACCTTGCAGGTTTATAGATTCTATCACGAGATAAAGACCTCTCTCTTCTTTTCTCTCTGGAAAGGGACCTATAAAAGCCATGTAAAAAGGCATGAGTGTAGATGTGTTGAGAGTGATTATCTCTTTTAGAAATCAAGAGATTAGAGTAAGTTATGTTAGAGCTTATTAAGTCCAGTGGCAGGGCTACAGAGTGGATTTCCATTGAAATAGCCATAAAATGAGGCCAATTGTCTATGCCTTAAAACAAGACAAAAACATAAGCTAACTAAACTTTCAATTAACTAGATTTTTATATTTTCTGAAGAAAATGTGAGTGGCTGTTGCCAGGGATTTGCTATGGTGTTCTAAGTGATTTTAGTGCATTGCTATGCGGTTGCTAGGGCGTTCTGGATGGTTGCTGGCCAAGGTCAAAAGGTCCCACTGCCAAGTCTCTATGATGTTCTGGGCCCTGATATGGCTCAGATCTCTACATCAACATAAAGCCTAAAGTAAACTTCAATCAGATGCGAACACTAGGCATATGCATAAAGAACGCATGATGCAAATTTTGTCATCAGCAGACTGCTCGAGCACTGAATGCATGCAGCCTGATTTTTCTAACAGTGTGTACTCTGAACGCGCAGAATGCACATGCTCCTGGAATTATTTGCACTAATTAGTGGGTCCACAAGATGGCAGCACTCACAATTGAGCCTTTGCTGTCACAAAGCACTAGATGTAATCGCCACTAAACATGAGACTAAAGTAGAAACAACAACAGTGTATGTGCACACTAAGAGCACGTGTGTGAAGAGGTCAGGATATACCAGAAATTGTATAACTTGAGTTTGAAGGAATATAGACTTTTATGGGTCTAAACTCCTAAAGAAAAATAGTCCAGTATCTCATAGCAGTCATAGCATGCATGCGCAAACCGCCTGTGTACATACAGGCTTTTTTATGTCTGTAGCACAGATGGTGCAGGAAGAGCGAAGCCAAAGTGTAATACTGACAATTTAGAACAAACCCCAAGTATGAGCAACAATAAGAGCAATGCCTGCCTTAGCAAGCACAACTAATAACATCTTTTAAACACAAATTAAAGGGTGACACAATTTTGTCTCATCTTGAATTGTGCTGTTAGCCTATTATGGCTCTCAGTTTCTAGCTGAGGTCTGGGTTGAGAGATTGACAGTGCTTCTATAGAAGGGTTCTCAAAACATTTATGAAACTTACCTGCTCCGACTACGGCTGAAGCTCTGCCTCCTGGGAGATCTAGGTGAAGAATTAAGAAAAGATTGACAAGTCATGGGTCAATTATCATGTATTTGCAATTTCATATATTTGTGAAGGCCCACACATTGACAGCTAAAACTGAGAATTTAGTTTGAGTAAAGATACTATCACCATCAATGCTGGGAAAAAAGTTAAGAAATAAGCCCATCCCAACTACCTATCTGAGATAGTGTTCTAGATCAAACTTTCATTCAGCAAACCTTCATGGTAAATGCACTGATCAAAAAGGTTTCAGTAGGAAACCTACTGAAACACAAAGGGATGAAAACAGGGATGGGAATGATAAGGAATTTAATGGTTCCATTAATGATTCTTATTTTTTTAGGAAGAAATATTTGTAAATAAGTGCAGTCTTTATTGCATTTACTGCCCTCAGCAGTAAATTTTCAGATATCAACAGAGCAGATAACAATACATTTAATACAGTTCTGGCAAAAGGCATATTTACACATACTTTATTTTTTAAATATTTTTAGAGGCATAAATAATCTAAAAATGGGTCCTACTGCAACCATATATTAAAGGATTAGTTCACCCAAAACTGAAAATTCTCTCGTAGTTTACTCACCCTCATGCCATACCAGATGTGTATGTCTTTCTCCTTCAGAACACAAATTTTTAGAAGTTTATTTCAGCTCTGTAGGTCCATATAATGCAAATGAATGGGTGTCACATTTTTTAAGCTCCAAAAAGCACATAAAGCCATCATAAAAGTAATCTGTTCGACTCCAGTGGATTATATAATGTCTTCTGAAGCCAAACGCTAGGTGTAAGAAATGGAACAATATTTAAAACTTTTACTAAAAATTCTCGAGGGTCAAGGTTAAGTGAGTTGGCAAGTTCATGCGAGAACTGATGCGTGAAACAAGAAAAAGAAAAAAACATACTTGTGTGTCGAAAAAGTACCGCAGTCCATAGAAACAGCTGCTAATAAGGGATCTACTGTATGAATTTCTATGCAGAGGCGGCTTAAACGCTTACGTCACACGTGAGGCAGTTTCAACTTCACCCTCGTCAACGTACAAATCTCAAGCTGGCCGGAAGCGAACATTTTTAGTTAAAAAAAAAAAAAAAAAAAAAAAGGTTTTAAATATTGACCCATTTCTTACACCTAACGTTTTGCTTCAGAAGACATTAATTAGACCACTGGAATCGTATGGATTATTTTTATGAAGGCTATATGTACTTTTGGGAGCTTCAAAATTTTGGCACCCATTAATTGCATTTTAGGGACCTACAGAGCTGAAATATTTTTCTAAAAATCTTAATTTGTGTTCTGCTGAAGACAGTCATACACACATTTGATGGCATGAGGGTGAATAAATTGAGATTTCATTTTTTTGGGTGAACTATTCCGTTTAAACAAAAATGTGAAAACATCAACACTTTTTTTTTTTTTTTTTACATAAATATATACACACACACACACAGTTGAAGTCAGACGTTTACATACACCTTAGCCAAATACATTTAAACTCAGTTTTTCACAATTCCTGATACCTAATCGCAGAACACATTCCTTGTCTTAGGTCAGTTAGGATCACTACTTTATTTTAAGAATGTGAAATATCAGAATAATAGTAGAGAGAATGATATCAGCTTTAATTTTATCACATTCCCAGTAAGTCAGAAGTTTACATACACTTTGTTAGTATTTGGTAGCATTGCCTTTAAATTTTTTAACTTGGTTAGCGTTCCACAAGCTTCTCTCAAATGTTGCTGGAATTTTGGCCCATTCCTCCAGACAGAACTGGTGTAACTGAGTCAGGTCTGTAGGCCTCCTTGCTCGCACACGCTTTTTCAGTTCTGCCCACAAATTTTCTATCGGAATGAGGTCAGGGCTTTGTGACGGCCATTCCAATACCTTGACTTTGTTGTCCTTAAGCCATTTTGCCATAACTTTGGAGGTACGCTTGGGGTCATTGTCCATTTGGAAGACCCATTTGCGACAAGCTTTAACTTCCTGGCTGATGTCTTGAGATGTTGCTTCAATATATACACAATTTTCCTTCCTCATGATGCCATCTATTTTGTGACCCTCCTGCAGCAAAGCACCCCCACAACATGATGCTGCCACCCCCATGCTTCAAGGTTGGGATTGTGTTCTTCGGCTTGCAAGCCTCACCCTTTTTCCTCCAAACATATCGATGGTCATTATGGCCAAACAGTTACATTTTTGTTTCATCAGACCAGAGGACATTTCTCCAAAAAGAAAGATCTTTGTCCCCATGTGCACTTGCAAACTGTAGTCTGGCTTTTTTATGGCAGTTTTGGAGCAGTGGCTTCTACCTTGCTGAGCAGCCTTTCAGGTTATGTCGATATAGGACTCTATCATATATATATATATATATATATATATATATATATATATATATATGTTTGTTCAGATGAACGTGGTACCTTCAGGCATTTAGAAATTGCTCCCAAGAATGAACCAGACTTGTGGAGGTCCACAGTTTTTTTTTTCTGAGGTCTTGGTTGATTTCTTTTGATCTTCCCATGATGTCAAGCAAAGAGGCACCGAGTTTGAAGGTAGGCCTTAAAATACATCCACAGGTACACCTCAAATTGACTCTAATTAGCCTATCAGAAGCTAATTGGCTAATTTCTTAAAGGCTTGACATTTTCTGGAATTTTCCAAGCTGCTTTAAGGTACAGTTAACTGTATGTAAACTTCTGACCCACTGGAATTGTGATAGTCAATTAAAAGTGAAACAATCTGTCTGTAAACAACTGATGGAAAAATTACTTGTGTCACGCACAAAGTAGATGTCCTAAACAACTTGCCAAAACTATAGTTTGCTAATATGAAATCTGTGGAGTGGTTAAAAAATTAGTTAATGACTTCAACTAATATATATATGATTCCACTGATTACAACCAAACTCATGTGTAGGCCTGACTTTAACTACATACTGCCATATGAACAACCAGTCAGCAACTGCACTGTCTGATTTAAGTCTCAGGAGCCTTAAGTACAATATTTCATAACATGGTAACTGTTCATTTCAAGTTGGACATGAAAGCTGTATCTTCATTCAGTAACTTGTCCAACTGAAGTGCTGTTGCTTCACTCAAAAGAACCGCATTACACTGATTGTGCGGTGCTTTTCGCACTGTAGATTCAAATGACCTGGATCATAAAGGTCATTCATTCGAGAATCGGACTACACTGGTTGAACGCCATGTGCTTTGCACTATGGATTAATTGGATGGGCAGCATTGCCATTGAATAGTGCTGCAGGAAACACTGTCTGAGTATTGTAGTACAAATGTATGTTCAAGAACCGTTAACGGAACCAAACATTTTGAAAATCATACTGTTCTATTATTATTTTAAATTAAGCCAGTTCCAAATAAGAACCGGTTTTTGGTTCACAACCCTAGATGCAAAATTGTTGAGAAAAACTCACTCTTTAAATATTGTATAATAAATGTTTACCATCACGGACAAGGTGATACCTCAAAACCACCAAATAAACAAAGAAATTAAATGTCATTAAGTGGGAGGAAAAGGCATTAACTTACTATTTTGTTTGGTTTTCAACAAGCTAGTTATGATGCAGTGAAGCTGAAAGCTGGTCAGAAGGGCGAAATTTGTGGGGAGATTTTGCCAGATGGTTGCTAGATGTTAACATTGTTGACAGTTATACAGTAGGTGGAGAAGATGTCAGTTAGTTGAGGGCTGCTGAGGATATGTTGTCATGTAGACATTTGGGGGGGGGGGGGCATAAGACCTGTTGATTGGTTGTAAGTGTGGCACGGTTGGTTTGGCCGATCAGGTTAACATTGGAGGAGGTGAAGGAGCCTGAGAGAGAGGCATGCTCAGGAACCAATGGGCTGGTGGCCATGCTTGGATCATGTGAGCTGATTGGTGCACGCTGGTCACATGATGCGGAAAGAGGGCTAGTTGACTGACTCAGAGGTAGATGAGGAGAGGCTTGGTGATGTCTCTGAAAGGAGGGGGGGGGGGTGGGGTGGTCAACTTCATTAATATATAGATAGAAAAATGACACAAAACCCAAACAATGCGAAGACTACCAATTTATGTCTTTGGAAATCTGTTGCTACAATTCAATATTATGAATATTCCTGTCCAAATATGGAATGCTCCCATTTTGAGCAGAGGACATGAGGCAATGCTAGGGGGAATGAAGCATTGGTTAAGTTAAGAGTGTGCTGTCTATTCAACCCTAAAACAAAGGTTGAATCAGGTCAGACAGAGCGCAGGAAGAGAAAAGGTCGGCCAAATTGGACAAGATGCTGATTGTCAAACTACACATCCTTGCTCATCTTTTAGCTTGCAATGAATTGGGTTTAATCAAAGATAAACTCATTATCATTAAGACATCTATGCCACTAAAATGTCCATTTGAGGACAGAAAGAGAGGCTGTACCGGCGTCTAGGGGGTGGGCTGCGACGTCTGTAATCATCGCGTGGGCGGCGATTCCAGGAAGGGGGTGGTCCTCGATACCTTGACCGTTTTTCACCACTAGACATTTCAACTCGAACTCGACAACCACACACCGTCCTGAAACAGCAGCAGTAAAATAAACTGGGTTATAAATTACTTTTCAGAAACAGCATGTTTTTTGTGTGTTTACAGTAGCATACTGTAATAAGAGCAAGATTAAATTATTTGCATTTTATTGTTGGTGGAACATCACATTTTTGAAATTGCATGGCAGTCAGCAACCACACTCCTACAGACTACACTGAACATAACATTTTCCAAAGTTCAACACACAAAACGGAATTCTGCAATGCTTAGCTTCTCTTCAACAACAAATCTGCAGAAATCTGTGGTAAAAGATGTTTGCAGGACAATGGTCCTGGGGCCTCAAAAGAATTGTACCTTTATGCCATTTTAAACTTGTATGACTTTTTGTTCTATGCTACACAAAGATATTTTGATATGAAGAGATAAGGTTTTTGTTTGTATATTTTAAGTCAATGGAGTCCAACACTTTCAATATCCAAAAAGGATATAAAATGGTATTCCATACAACTCAAGCTGTTTAATCCATAACATCTGAAGCTGTATGATCGATTTTGGGTGACAGTCCAAAATGTAACACCTTTTTCACTATAAATCTTGACAGGTGGTTTCCTTGGTGTGATCATAATTTGAAGCTTGATTACACTTTCTCATACACCCAAAACCGTTCGCGTCGCTTCACAAGACATGGATTAAACCACTCAAATTGTATGGATTACCTTTATGCTGCCTAAATGTCCTATTTGGAGTTTGAAATTGTTGGTCCCCATTGACTAGCATTGTATGGATATACAATGCGTGTATAATCAACATTATTTCTCCATTAAAATATCTTCATTTGTGTTCTATAGAAGAAAGTCAAACGAGTTTGAGACAGCATAAAGGTGAGTAAATGATGACAGATTTATCATTTTTGGGTGAACTATTCCTTTAATTATTCTAAATTGATTTGCATACCTTCCGTCCAGCTCCCTCACCGCATCAGCTGCATCTCTGGGATCCTCAAACTCCACAAAAGCAAAGCCAGGAGGATTTCTTGCCACCCATACGCTCCTCAAAGGACCATAGTAGCCAAACGCTCTCTCCAACTCATTCTTGTTACCACTGTTGCCCAAATTGCCAACATAGATCTTACAATCCAGTGGGCAGTCACGATTTAGGGAAGGGTCTATGGTATGGGGAGAAAATAGCTTAGCTTGACACAATAGTGCTGCTTTGACAAGTATTTTCATAGCTCAGGATTATTAGTTGTTAAATCTATTCTACTACTACTAGAAGAATAAACGGGACCAATAACACAAAGTGAGTGTTGGAAGAAACGGAATTAGGACTTGCCTCCCATCTCAACACCGATCCAAACTTCACAGCTAAAAAAAAACCCTGCAAGGAATCAAATTAAAATTTAGCACAGCAAACAACTGAAGTGAACAACTGGTTAAGCCTAATATCCCAATTCAGTTGCATATAAACCTAAATCAAATTTTTACTATTGTATAAGCATCAAACGGTTATTAAAAAGACTGGAACTTCAGGTAAAAATGAAACAATGAAAACACTAACATGCAAAACTGGATTACTCAAAAGAGTTATGAAGCAAGCTAAAACAGACTTTGTAAAAACGTTACCGACATGCAAGTAATACATTAAACTGATCGAAATACTTTTCTAACATTCACAACCTAATAAAATTGAACAGACTACAGACAGGTAACATTTAATTCAATTAAGCTAACACGCTTGAGCGTTTGAAGGCCTACACACGACAACCATAAAACCAAACACACAATCATAAAAAAAAACACATCAACCCGATGTAAATACACAAACTTGATTCTTATTCTTGCATATATAATACATTACCAGAGTTTAGTCAATTATAGGGGTTTGTCTTTCTTACCAAATCTGCTTTGCGTTGCCGAAAACACGTTACTGCTGCTAAACGCTTTGCTTACGCGCGAATAGTAACAAGGCCTTCTTCTTATTCTTTTGGCGGTTGGCAAACAGCTAATGGTGCATTACCGCCACCATCTGGACTGGAGTGTGGAGCAACGCGGAAGTAACCACAGGCTGTATTTCCGGCGAATGTGAGAAAGTTCTGCTGGCATTGACCGCAATGTAAATAACTTGTAGGTTACAATACCAGAGGTAGTGATCTGGGCTATAAACTTATAAACTATTACACAACCACAGAATGTACAGCAGAATTATGTGCCAATGTCGGATAATTTTCTAACGTCAGCATTTATAGTAAAAAAGTAAATCATTCACTTGTTGCTATGTGTTGTTGTATTGAAGAGACGGTAATAAAATCTTCTTTCTTTACCGAGAATGTGACGATGCAGTATTTCTTGTCTCCATGTAAACTTCCATTCATATGTACCTGCATAACCTCCAATGATGCCTTTAATCATTTAGTTCCAAAGGCAATGTTTCATAAGCCATGTTCAATGCGAGATTTGTATGTCAGTTTACTAGGGTTGCCCCCGACCAAAGATTTTCCTAGTCGACTAGTAGTCGTTAGTTTAAACCATGCTAGCCTGGATTTCCTTTTGAGGTGTGATTTTGAGCCTTCAAAATTAAAATGCAAACTATCGTCTTTTCATAGTCTGGTATTATTATATCTGAAGATGTTATACAAACACAATTTCTCCCCACATAGTTGCTGATTGTGGAATAATAGGTGTATCCTCATTAATAGAAAATCTGTGTATTTTCGTGATTGGATGGATAAAGGTGTCTGGTCTATTGTACACATTATGGATGGGGAAGGGAATTTTCTCAGTTATAATGATTTTTGTGGAAAGCACAAAATCACGTGTACTCAGAGATTGTATATGTCTTTGTTAAAAGCTATTCCTGCGGGCTTGGCTCAGTTGGTTAAAGGTGCATTGTGTTATTCACCTGTGATACAAAGACTGAGTACTCTAATCATTTTTGGTTTAAATCTTATCGAAGAGAGTTGTAATAATAAGGTATTAAGAACATTTGTAAATGCAGACTTGCCCTTTACATGTCAGAAAGAGACTTCTTGTTTTTCATTTTTGTAAGGAGAAAGTGGTTCAAATTAGAACAAGGGTTCTTTCTTTCCCTCTTCTACTGAAGGCTAAAGAGGTTTAAAATGATTAATGACATCTATCCTTGTAATGAGTTCCTCAGACATAGATTTAATATGGACTGCAATTAGTGCACCTTCTGTGAAGCAGACATAGAGTCATTGGAACATTTATTTTACTCATGCAAATTTTCAAAAAAATTCTGGGATGACCTTCATGTTTGGTTAAGTTTGAAATATGTAATACCTGACTTTGACTTTAAATCTATAAAATATGGGGTCTTTTTTCTCAATGGTGATGTTGAATTTTTGGTTAATAATATTGTGGTTTTGGCCAATTACTTTATACATAAATCTAGATTTTTATAGAATCCTCCTATCCTCTTGCATTTCCAGAAGGATTTGGTGATCTTTCTCAAATCCTTAAAATGTATGCATAATAAAAAAAGCCCTTAAATTGCGTAAACTTTTAGCGATATACTTTAATGATTAACCCTCTTGTACAATATTCTTTTGGTGTTATTTTTATTTATTTATTATTATTATTATTTTTTTTATTTATTTTCTGTTAATCTTTGGCTATTTACCTCTGTTTATTATGCTTATTTTTTGTTTGTGCTGCTATTTAGTTTTGACGGAATGTATTAAGTTTTACGTTTACTGTGGCTTCTTTGTATTTTCACTCAAGCAATAAAACAAACAAATAAATAAATAAATAAATAAAATAAAAATAAATAAGTTTAAACCATGCTGTCACAGACTGCGTGACATCGCCACTTCCTGTGGCGTTTTTTTTTTTCTGCGACCAACCGACCAATCAAAACTTGGTCGACCAAGACACTTCTCATCATCTAACATTTGGTTGACTATTAGGGGGCAGCCCTACAGTTTACTATACACTGCTAAGAAAGAGAGAATGCTCTCTGACAAGAACGGAGAGTAAAATGCATTTTATTATTTTGCCAAGATGAAACAAGATGCAGTTTTTGTGCAAAGAAAGTTGAAGCAGCATTTTCCCGGCATCTTTCTTCTTTCTGCTGGTTGTGTAAAGTTTGTGGAGGCGTGTCAAGATGGTGTAGAGGACTGTCCTGTCAGCGCCTGATTTCATTCATTCTGCCAGTGCAACAGTGTGTGATTAAACGATGGCAAAATGCAATAAACGATAAAACTATATGCACTCAAAACCAATGAGTTTATGAAAATCATAATTAATGATAATAATATGGCGACATATATTGCCAGCCTGTAATACAAAGCAGCATAATGTAGTATTTTTGCATAGCTAAAATAGCTGGAAGTGGCTTATACCGGAAGTGGTCCACATTCAATGTTGCTAATGGCGACGCCCTAGTTTTGCTGAAAAATAAGGTGGATAGTAACCATCTGCATAGCCGCAGAGCCATACGCCACAGCAGTTTCGGCCAGCAGTCTCAGGTTGGAGGTTAGGGCGGAGCTGATGACAAAACAACAATCATGGTGGAGAACACGGTGGCTATTAGATCAACACCAACCACAGCATTACAGATTGAAATGGGAGAAATACCTTTAGAACTCAGAAGAATAGTACTGTCATTAAATTATTGGGTCAATATACAAGGTCACAATCAAGAACACCCAGCAAGAGTCACTATAAAACCATGTTGGGAAAAAGAAATGCTGGAAATTAAAATTTTTGGATGGAAAATACCTAAGATAACAGAAGAAATGGAAATAAATAAGACTCTCAATAGTCCAACAGTACCATGGTCAACAATTCCTCAATGGTTGTTACCACAACCTACTGTAGATATGACACTGTTAGATAAGGACAACACGTATCAGGAGTCTAAACCAAATGCCCAAATAACATAAGTACATGCAGGGAAATTATTATAGCTATGTCCATATATTCAGATGCATCGAAAAATATAGAAAACAAAGTACGTGTGGCATTCACGGTTCTGGATTTCAATATTCAGGCTAATAAAAGAATCTCAGATAATCTTTCAGTGTACACTGGAGAAATGGTAATCTTAATGGCTTTACAGTGGGTTGAGGAAAAAAGACCATTGAGGGCTCTTATATGTTCGGACTCAAGTTCATCATTAATAACATTAAAAACATGTCACACTGAAAGTAGAGCAGATGTTTTGATTAAGATACTTCAAACAATATACAGGATTCATATGATGGGATTAATTGAAACTTTTTGTTGGGTACTAGCTCATGTAGGGGTAAAAGAAATTGAGATGACAGATGAGAGTGCAAAAGAAGCCACAAACAAAATATTGTAAGACTGAAATGAAAAGTTTAATTAAACAACATATAAGGAGTAGGTGGCAAAAACAATGGGAGGAGGATAGAGCAGGAAGATGGTTTTATAACATTCAAGCTAATGTTGGTAAAGGTAGAGTAGCAGGGAGAAAGAAATAGAAGAAACAATAATCTCTAGACTTGGTCATACAGCACTTATTAGTACTTTGTATAGAATAGAGAAACATGATTCAGGGAAATGTGAAGTTTATAATTGGGAAGAAACAGTAGAGCATGCTATGATGATCTATCCGAGGTATTGTAATGAAAGAAAGATATTGATTTCTAACCTTAAGAAAATTCAGATGATTTTTGAGTTGACAAGCATTCTAGGAAGAAATTCATGGGATGATTGTTTTACATTTTGTATGCAATATCTGAAAGCAACAGAGTTAAATAAAAGAATATAGGTCAGTCAGGAGGAGATACAGTGCATTTGTACAAAGAATAGCGTAATCTGATCCCGAACCACACTCCCAACCAGCAGGTGGCAGTAATGCACATTTCGTTGTATGCCAACCACAGTAAAAAAAAATAAAATAATAATAAGAAGAAGAGAACACTGAGTTGTTGTCTTTGTAATATCTTATTAAATCTATCATTAGTTGGTGAACAATTCATCTATATATTAACCCTTGTGCGTCAATAAAAACAAGTTACTCTGAGGACCTTAGAGGACAAAAATATCTGCGTCAAAAAAAAAAACTGCCATAAAAATATTATATATTAATATTATTTTCCACTTTCACTGACTTTAACCAGCTTCAGTCCTGATCATAACTGCCAATTACTCATTCATTTTTAGGAATTTTATCCCTTTAAATGGCAGTTTGTTTACATAATGCCACTATGTTTTTTACACACACACACACACATACACGCACAGACACACACACACACATACACGCACACACACACACACACACACACACACACACACACACACACACACACACACACACACACACGTCTCAATACACACATACAAAACATACTCTGACATCCATACCAACACACCCACACAATTTTAGCTGCATCATTTATTCAATCGGCCTGCAGTGCTCTATAATACAGAAAATAGGAAAAAAGCATGTATTTGCTCCATATGCTAAACATGAGAAAATTGTTTTAATTTTGAAGCCAGGGCGCCGGAATGAAAGCATAATATCATAGAATTCATGATTTTATGCTTTAATGGCACTGAGATCAAATACTGCAGTTTTAATGGGTTTCAATGGGGACATTTTTGTCCTTAAGGTCCTGAGTGTAACTATTTTGTGTACACAGTTTATTATAGATGTATTATAGGAACTGAGGTTGAAATATCAAAATTCCCCCCAAAATACACACATTTGGCAAAATGTATGCCATTGGCATTAACACAGCCAAAATGATAATAAAAAAAACAAAAATGAAAAAGACAAAAATGTCCTGAAGGTCGCACAAGGGTTCATGCTTAGTTTTTATCTGCTTACTACTGAATATGTAGGTGTGTTCCTGTTATTCTTACTGAAGCTTGAATTTGTTGTCATTCTTAATTAAATCAACTATTTTTCTGGGGACATTTTGATTACCCTTCGGATTGTGTTTTGTAAAGTCAATGAAGCTTTTTTATATATTTCTGAATATATATATGAGTTGTTCCCTTTTGTTTTGTTTTATTTAGGCCTATGGTTTGTGAGTTTATGGCTTACTAATACTCTTGAGCGCTGTAAGTATTTTGTTGCATTGGTCAAAGTTCCTGAAATTGAGCATTGCGTGTGGTGCATTTTTCCCCTTGTAGAGACATATTACAATTCGGAGAGGTAAAAAGTTACCTCAATTTCAGCAATGCAAACCTGTAACAGCAATTCTCACTGCCCTTTTTGCATGGCAAGTGTGTTTAAGCAGACAAGACTGGACAAATTAAAATTACATCTCCAAAGCTACTCCAAGGCAGTTGTCAATGGAGATATAAACATCTTGAGTAGTTTGTCAATATATGTAGCACAAATATTTATATTTACTTTTCACAGATGTGGCTTGGGCTGTAGAGCACCACTCCATTACCACTGTCTGTACTAAGCAACTACAATTTTAAGGAGAGACGATTTTGAAAATCATTCACATGTTTGTAAACATAAATAGCATCCCACTTCAGACAAAATGCCAGCAACCGCCAGTGCAATAGTGCCCATACCAGCGGTCAGAGACACATAATCAACCACTAGTGCAACAATGCCCACGCCAGCAGTCAGAAACACACAATCAACCACCAGTGCAACAGTGCTCACACCAGCGGTCAGAGACACACAATCAACCACCAGTGCAACAGTGCCCACACCAACGGTCAGAGACACACAATCAACCACCAGTGCAACAGTGCCCAGGCCAGCGGTCACAGACACACAATCAACCACCAGTGCAACAGTGCTCACACCATCGGTCAGAGACACACAATCAACCACCAGTGCAACAGTGCCCACGCCAGCGGTCAGAGACACACCATCGACCACCAGTGCAACAGTGCCCGCGCCAGCAGTCAGAGACACACAATCAACCACCAGTGCAATAGTGACTGCAGTGCACCAGCAGTCAGACTGTGGGGTTGTCATGATAATGGTGAGGATTATAGAGAAATCATGTTTTTACATAAATAAACCTATAATTGGTGTGCTTTATAAGTATTTGTTGGAAGAAAGAATAAAGACACATGCATTTATTCAGTTGGCAGATGCTTTTATTGAAAACAACTTACAGTGCATTCAATCTATTGACATACTGGGAACCCAAAACATTGTTATTACTATCATCCTTTCTCTATCTCTATCGGTTGAAATGCAGGAGCTCTGTAGCTCAACTGGTAGAGCATGGATCATGCTAAATCTGGCATATACCATACTGTAAATACATATTTGCATAGTACATTTAATGCAATGTGAACTGTTCTTGAAATTGTTCTTTATTGTTGTTTTTCAGTATGCTCTGCACATTGGGTGCACCCTTTAATTTTACATCTGTAAGTAATTTATTACCACTTCAAGAAATTAAATTGGACTTCTTGCTGTTGTTGCAGTTGATATTTAAAAATTGTCTTTTTTTCCTGTCTTCAAATGTGACCTTCCCATTATAAGGAAATGGAGGACTCTAATTCTTTTGGAGAACTTTGGAATTATTTCTGAAAGGTATCTCCCTATTTCCCTCCAGACCACACTAACCACCCCATGAACGACAATTCTAAATCAACCAAAAATGTGTTACAGGACAGAAGCCTTTGTTCAGGAGTCCTTTCAAGAGGAGAACAAGCCAATCCCAGCAGCAATGAGGTATGTGTCAAATATAGACATATACATATAGATATGTATGTACAGTATATATAGCTCTGGAAAAAATTAAGAGATCACTGCAAAATTATACATTTCTCTGGATTTACTATTTATATGTATATGTTTGAGTAAAATTAACATTTTAGTTTTATTCTATAAAGTACTGACAACATTTCTCCCAAATTCCAAATACAAATATTGTCATTTAGAGCATTTATTTGCAGAAAATAACAACTGGTCAAAATAACAAAAAAGATGCAGTGTTTTCAGACCTCGAATAATGCAAAGAAAACAAGCTCATATTCATTTATTAAACAACACAATACTAATGTTTTAACTTAGGAGGAGTTCAGAAATCAATATTTGGTGGAATCTGATTTTCAATCATAGCTTTCATGTGTCTTGGCATGCTCTCTAGCAGTCTTTCACATTGCTGTTGGATGACTTTATGCCCCTCCTGGCGCAAAAATTCAAGCAGCTCGGCTTTGTTTGATGGCTTGTGGCCATCCATCTTCCTCTTGATCACATTCCAGAGGTTTTCAATGGGGTTCAGGTCTGGAGATTGGGCTGGCCAGAACAGGGTCTTGATCTGGTGGTCCTCTATTCACACCTTGATTGACCTGGCTCTGTGGCATGGAGCATTGTTCTGCTTGAAAAACCAATCCTCAGAGTTTGGGAACATTGTCAGAGCAGAAGGAAGCAAGTTTTCTTCCAGGATAACCTTGTACGTGGCTTGATTCATGCGTCCTTCACAAAGACGAATCTGCCCGATTCCAGCCTTGCTGAAGCACCCCCAGATCATCACCGATCCTCCACCAAATTTAACAGTGGGTGCGAGACACTATGGCTTGAAGGCCTCTCCAGGTCTCCGTCTTTCAATTAGACGACCAGGTGGAGGATCGGTAAA
Organism: Myxocyprinus asiaticus; assembly: GCF_019703515.2. Taxonomy (NCBI): domain Eukaryota; kingdom Metazoa; phylum Chordata; class Actinopteri; order Cypriniformes; family Catostomidae; genus Myxocyprinus; species Myxocyprinus asiaticus. The sequence continues at coordinate 37,716,180 of NC_059355.1, forward strand.
AGATTGGGAAAAATATAAATACATTTCACGCTTTTAAGAGCCCTTCAAAAACAATCTGTCACTGGATGACGATGTTTTATAATGTAATGAGATAATTTAAATTTTAATTTTTTATTTCGTCATAAAACACGGCTACTTTTGAATGGCTGTCTATGCAGAAACATGCTTTTTGCCACCGGTGGTGTAGTTCCAGCATCTACCAGCAGGGGCTAACCAGCCAAATCCTGACCCCCTGGTTGATACCCTTGTTTCTTAATTTTTGTATTAGCTTGATTCTTTCCTCATGTGCTTTACAGGAGAGAAGCACATGCTTTACTGTTTCCAGCTGATCACAGTGTATACATGCTTTCCTATTACACTGAAAACCCTAATAAGTTAATTGCACTCATTTGATTGAGTAAACTCATTCCCTCAATTCCATTGAGTAATGGGGTCTCCCAAAACTTGAGTATTTAAGTTCAGTTAACTTGGCTTTCAAGTAGAGTGAACTACATGCAAGTAGACTTAACTCAGATTTGAATTTAAATATTGTTATTTCTGCTGTTGTACATTTTAATTGAATTGATACAATTTTAGATCAAACAACAGCACAGCTCAAATAAAGATGATAACTGATGCTAGGTCAGTTATTAAATAACTCTTTACAGAAATGCATATATGCATCTCAGCTGCACATGCACAAGGAGAACTGAGACAGTGACCAGGGTCCAACTTGACCAAAGAGACACAGATCACCCTAATGGTGACATTACACCAAACAACTATTTGCAACAAAGCATAAATAATACAACAAATGAGCTAAAACATCTATGCATTCTTAATAACAGTTATTTAAATTCCACAATCTGTTCCATCTGACCAAGGAAACATAATTCAAGCAGCAAGGGATTGTGGGTATTCCCCGTAGCCTCAATTTTGTACTCAGTAGTTTGAGTTATTAACACTTCACATCTTAAGTCTATGTATTTTTAAGAAAAATAAGTTCAATGAACTTAAATATTTGAGATATGAGTCCGGAACTTGACATTTCAAGTAGTACAATTAAGACAACTTGATTTTTACAGTAATGACAACTTTAGGGTTGATGGTGTATATAAAGTGAACTGTTCAGACCAGAGTGCCCAATATGGAGACAGTAACGCGAGCACACAAAAGGTAAACGGACTTCCGGGTTTCTCCAACAACACACGTCAAAAGAAAAGTTCTCACTCCTGAAAAGAACTGAATATCAGAGAACTACTATTTAAACATCCATCACATAACTGAGAAATTTCAGTTATTTGACTGCGAAAAAGAAAGAAAACTGACCAGTTAATCCCAGGCTCTTCCAATTCAGGCACATTCAACAGATTTCTCAAAACTGGAATCAGGTTAATTTTTATTTTATTCTTTAAAAATATTTATTTGATAAAATTATTATTGTAGTATGTTCTGAGCTGGAAGATAATTAAAATTACATTTTTTGAGTTGTATGTTATTTGTTAGAAGTGTTGTACATTGGTGGTTTGAGCTTTTTCTGTGAATCATTTTGTTTAGCACACGGGTCATAAAGGATCTCAGACGTTGAACAACATGAGGGCAATAGTTCAGCCCTGCCTTGAGTGGATTAAGCAAACACCGGGTGGCTTATGTAATGCAGATGCCTCATATTCAAATAAAGAGCATTACGCTGCCAGGCTTTATTTTTGTCTCACTGGGCGGTCAGTAGTGTGTGCATATGCTTACATCCACCTCGCTCATATCGCACTTTCAGTTTGCCTGTGGGATTTGTCATTTCTATGCATTGCTATTTTTTTTTTTTTTTTTTAGATGTAGCTATAAACAAATATGGCATAAAAACAATAAATTATCCCTTATGCTTATGTTCTGTGTTTAAGTGTATGTGCATACACCCCACATCTGGAACAGCACAGCAGTTTTAATTCACATGCTACATTTGTGGTTTAAATAAATTATAAATGTCACAGACTTCAACAGTTTTATTACGATTTATTATAGGAATATTTGAACTAAGATCTTTTAAGCGCTCAGAGGTAATGCAGCTTCGCAGAAAAGGTGCTTTGAACTGACGCTTGTGTGAGCAGGACATTACATTTTACAAATACATTGTAAATGTACTTTGATTCCTCCAACCTTGTTTCTTTCCTCATTTCATACAGGGTGGATCTAGAATGCAAGGAAAAGAGGAAAGGAAACGAGGATGCACAATTTCAGAAATGAGAAGCACTCAGAATGTTATTTTATTCTCACTCAGATTAGTACTGCACATTCTGTTCTGTTTCACATCCTGATGAATCCATGAACCCGCCCTCGCCCCCACACTCCACACTCCACACTCCACACACACACACACACACACACACACACACACACACACACACACACACACACAAACAGAGAGAGAGAGAGAGAGAGAGAGAGAAGTGATATATTTAATGACAACTTAATACATCATATACCATCAAAAGATTTTTATAGGATAAGGTAATGTATGAGATTTTTTTTTTTTTTTTTTTTACTGACACCCATAAGTTCTACAATATCTGTGATCTAAAATATGTGTGAATAGTCATCTCACCCATCTGGTTTGAAATGTGAACATATTTCACAATAATTTCAGCACTGTATTGTTATTACTCACATTTTTGTAAAACCTTGATTTGTTCTAAAACCTAACCCTATAATGCAAGCCAAATTCAGCCTAAACAACTCCATTCAAACTTTGTTTTAAATATTATTTCAGTCTTAAGTGGGCTATTTATTTTTTTATAACTTTATAATTTGTTGAAATGTAAGGTTAAAGTTCAAAAATCTCAAGTGGACTTATACTGTTGATGTTATCTATTTGCAAACTAAATTATGACTGGTCTTGTTTGTCTTCTTTTTTGAATATATTTAAGAAGGCGAATAATTTCTTTTTGATTTGTGTGTACAGCCAACAGAAAACTAGATGTGTGCTGAGTGTCATGCTGACTCTGTATTTCATTTACTGTAACACAGAGCAACCTTAACTTAATGAAAATGTTCACACTATTCTTTTGCTGCCTTGAAAGGAAATGCAAGTCTGCTTGCATTTTTTAGTTCCTACTCTCTATAACTAATGAAACACGCTCTTGTTAAGATGCACATTTTCCTGATTTTAACAATATGATTTAAGCTTCAAATTAAGCTTCCTGGGATGCTGGTATAAAGTTTAAAATATAATTGTTTTTCTCTCTCACTGCACCAAGGGCAGGTTTGAGGGTTAAGGCGAATAAAGACAGTTCACATTGCACCCTGATTTCCCAAAGGCGATGTAATATATTCACATGCAAAATTAATTCCACATCCAAAACTCAAAATTCAGGCTGTGAAAAACCACACTGAACAATTTAATTTACCTAAAAAAAATTGAGGCAGCAATTTGCACTCATTTGCTTTGAGTAAATTGAATTAAGTTTATTGTAGTCAAGTTTACCCCATTTTATTGAGTCATGCACTATCATGCAATATAAGCAAATCAGGTAAAATCTATATTACTTAGATTGTAAATGCTATTTACCTTTGAAATATAGGTAAAGGTTACTTTATAAATTTGGTAATATGATTTCCAAATTTTAAGGATTTTTTAAACACTTTTCCCCACATTTAAATGATTTTTTTAGACAACACTTAACTAAATGTATTTCAATTGATTTCCCAAATTCTGTACTTCTTACTTATGATACATCCTGATGATTCAATCATATGCGAGGAGTCTGTACTGCACATCCCACTTTAACAAGAACATTTAGTTCCTCACACGCAGACCTACTGGACTGAGAAACTAGTCAAACCAGCAAGATTATGCCCTTAACTATAACCATAAAATCATCATTATTTGGTTCCAAGGTTTTCCTATCGCTTGCATGCAATTCCTTTCTGTCGTTTCCTTCAATCGTTCCCTAATGTCTGACGCACCCTGTGCGTTAGAGAGAGTAATTTACAAGCACTGTTTAAAGAAACCCTAACTATTTTAAGATAATTTTACAATTTCGTTGCTTAGGATTTGTGCATATGTTTCTTATTTTGACATTAAGAGATGCAGAGAGGTTTTGTATAATTTAAAGTGATAGTTCACCGGGTAGCTCAGTGAGTATTGACGCTGACTACCACCCCTGGAGTCGCGAGTTCAAATCCAGGGTGTGCTGAGTGACTCCAGCCAGGTCTCCTAAGCAACCAAATTGGCCTGGTTGCTAGGGTGGGTGGAGTCACATGGGGTAACCTCCTTGTGGTCACAATTAGGGGTTCTCGCTCTCAACGAGGCGCATGGTAAACTGTGCGTGGATCGCGGAGATTAGCATGAGTCTCCACATGCTGTGAGACTCCACGGTGTCATGCACAGCGAGCCACGTGATAAGATGTGCAGATTGACAGTCTCAGAAGTGGAGGCAACTGAGAATTGTCCTCCGCCACCCGGATTGAGGTGAGTAACCGTGCCACCACGAGGACCTACTAAGTAGTGGGAATTTGGCGTTCCAAATAGGGAGAAAAGTTATTTAAAAGGAATTTAAAAAAAAGCACATAAAGGCAGCACAAAATTAATCCATAAGACTCCAGTGGTTAAATCCATGTTTTCAGAAGCGATATGATAGGTGTCGGTGAGAAACAGATCAATATAATTATGTCATTTTTGACTATAAATCTCCACTTTTACATTCTTTTTGTTTTTGTTTTTGGCAATTCACATTCTTTGTGCATATTGCCACCTACTGTCAGGAAGGATAATTTATAGTAAAAAAAAAGTACATAAATATTGATCTGTTTCTCACTCACACCTATCATATGGTCTCTGAAGATATAGATTACTACGCAATGACGTAGTGGATCTAATCCCATGCTTATTGGATTTTAGCGATGTAGTGGCTTTTAATGTGCATGTGTATTCACATTTTAATGTTTTGTTTTATTACTGTAGCATACTTAACGGTCATTATTACAGTATATATTCATATAACACACACACACACACACACACACATTTATATATTAGAGCTGCACAATTAATAAAAAATAAAATTGCAGTATGACATTGTGCGAATATTTAACTGCAAAGGACTACAGCGATTAAATTAAATTAATAGATAAATCAAGCTGTTCGCTTCAAAATCTATGCACGCTGCTCTGTCCTATCTGTATTGTGTAGAAGCATTATTACAGTGTATTCAGAGCAGTTCTGTGCTCCACAACTCCATCTCATGCTCAGAGTAACAAGAGGTGGGTAGAGTAGCCAAAAACTGTACTCAAGTAAAAGTACAATTACTTAAAAAAAAAAAATACTCAAGTAGAAGTAAAAGTACTAACATAAATAATTACTTGAGTAAGAGTAAGAAAGTATCCAATTAAAAGAGTACTCAAGTAGTGAGAAACTCGTTACTTTCACAAATGACATAATAGAGGTTTACTCCCCTATATTCCATTACATAATACACATTTAACTTGTATTACAGTATTATTATTAATATTAATGGAAATTCTGTTATCATCACCATCATGCTCTTCCATGCAACACGAAGTAGATATTAGATAGAATGTTTGCCTTGGTCATCATTTACTTTCAGTGAATGTGTTTTTTTTCACCAAGTGAATGGTGACCGAGACTGTCAGTCCCTAACATTCTGTCTAACATATTTTGTGTTCCACATAATACAAAGCATCACACTGATTTGGAACAACATGAGGGTAGAGAAATTATGACAGAATATGACATGGTTGAGCTATCACTTTAAAGAGATAGTTTACCCAAAAATGAAAATTCTCTCATCAGTTACTCACCCTCATGCCATCCCAGATGTGTATGACATCCTTTCTTCTGCAGAACACAAATTAAGATTTTTAGAAGAATATTTTAGCTCTGTAGGCCAAAATTTTGATGCTCCAAAAAGCACATAAAGGCAGCATAAAAGTAATCCATAATACTCCAATGGTTACGCAAGTATAAACACCATGGGACCACGCAGCCATCATACCACTCAGGAAGGAGACACATTCTGTCTCCTAGAGATTCATGTAGTTTGGTGCGAAAAGTGCAAATCAATCCCAGAACAACAGCAAAGGACCTTGTGAAGATGCTGGAGGAAACAGGTAGACAAGTATCTATATCCACAGTAAAACGTGTCCTATATCGACATAACCTGAAAGGCTGCTCAGCAAGGAAGAAGCCACTGCTCCAAAACCGCCATAAAAAAACAGACTACAGTTTGCAAGTGCACATGGGGACAAAGATCTTACTATTTGGAGAAATGTCTTCTGGTCTGATGAAACAAAAATGTAACTGTTTGGCCATAATGACCATCGTTATATTTGAAGGAAAAAGGGTGAGGATTGCAAGGCGAAGAACACCATCCCGACCGTGAAGCATGGGGGTGGCAGCATCATGTTGTGGGGGTACTTTGCTGAAGGAGGGACTGGTGCACACAACAAAATAGATGGCATCATGAGTAAGGAAAATTATGTGGATATATTGACATCACAACATCTCAAGACATCAGTCAGGAAGTTAAGGCTCGGTCGCAAATGGGTCTTCCAAATGGACAATAAAAGCAATCCATAATATTCCAGTGGTTAAATCCATATCTTCAGAAGTGATATGATAGGTGTGGGTGAGAAACAATATTTGTCATTTTTTGCTAGACAGCAGGGTGCGATATGCAGAGAAGAATGTGAATCACCAAAAACACAAGAAGAAGAATGTGAACGTGATCTGTTTCTCTGTTTCTCATCCACACCTATCACATCGCTTCTGAAGATACTGATTTAACCACTGGAGTCTTATGGATTACTTTTATGCGGACTTATGTGATTTTGTTTAGCTTTATGTTGCCACCCATACAGAGCTGAGAAATTCTTCTAAAAATCTTCATTTGAGTTCAGCAGATGAAAGAAAGTCATACACATCTGGTGTGGCATGAGGGTGAGTAAATAATGAGAATTGGAATTTTTGGGTGAACTATCCCTTTAAGGGCTCTTGTCAGATCTGGATGAATTTGTCAATAAGAAGAGAGGTTTGGAAACATTTCTAGTAATTATTACAGTGAAAACGTGAAAATGTCCCACAAGGACAATACGGATAATGCTGAAATATAAACCAAAGCAAGATCATGTTTTATTAATGCCTTCTTTCGCTATTTCATAGCTTTTAAAGTCCTGTGTGGATTCTTATTTCAGCGTAGTTACAGTTTTCAGTGTCGTAAGTATTTAGATAATTAGTTCTGTACAGCAGTACCACCGCTCTCTAAACACAGAGTATGCAGCCTGCGTAGGGCACCAACCCCGGTCGTGGAACACTCTCTGTGTCTGAAACCGCCCCATCCACTATATATTGCACTATTTCGAGTGTCTGCCATTTTGTAGGAGTGTCTGAATTTTGAGTGAGCCATTCATTCCCTACTTTTGTTCACTCATTATTACCCACAGTGCACTTTAATTTTGAGTGTACATTTGATGTACACTCGACGACGGTTAATTGCCAACAATCCACCACGGGGAAGACGTACGAGCTGGGAGTTTACTGCTTCACTCCTGAAATGTTTTATTTCATGCTGAATGTATTAAATTACTTTTTGACAAATCATTATTTGATTAAAATAACATAACATATAGAGAGGCAAAACATACAGATACATTTTAAAATGTACTCTTTATTTGATCAAATGTGTTTACTCTTTATATTAACACACAATATATATTAAAAATGACAAACAGAATGAAGATTTATTTTATTAATATATTATTTAATAAGAATAACAAGGCCCAAGTATTTTAAAATTTAATATGTGACTTTGTTTCTGCAACAGCCCCAGAGCTCCGACACATGTATCCATCACTGATTTAAAAATGTACACTTAAAAACTGATGTCATAAGATCCCAATTACAGAAAAGCCAAAACTTACCTCAGCATGCTGCCTTAAGTTGGAGCTATGATTTTAATCTTGAAATATCAGCTTGTCTTGGTGTTAAATGAAGGCATTGCATAACGAAACTATAATTTTTTTCACTGTGTGGAGCGAAGAATGTGTTTCACTTTGAAGAGTTTGATGCAGCAGCAGTGATTGAGTGACAGTCTGTGACAGTCTGTGACAGCAGCACACGCAGCTGTGAACTTCCACTCTCATAAAAGTCCCATTCAGTAATCTCTCAATAAATTACACATTAATTAAAATTAAACCCAGTAATGTAATGACAGGAACGCCACCCATTGTAAAGAAGTAAAAGTAAAAAAAATTCATTAGAAATTTACTTGAGTGAGAGTAAAAAGTACCCACTTTTAAACCTACTCTGAAAGTAAAACATTTTTCAAAAAGTTACTCAAGTTAATGTAACGGAGTAAATGTAGTGCGTTACTACCCACCTCTGAGAGTAACAGATGTGCTCCATTCGGTTCCGTGTGCTGAGCATGTGCAGATTCACTTTAATTTCACTTTTGTACTTCCAAGTATGTTTGACCACTACATGTTAATATACAAATACAAATAATTCACCCCATGGCATTTATGTACAGCAGAGGAGATGTTAAAATGTGGAGCACATTATAGTTAGGAGTATACTGCTTAATTTTTATAATTGTTTTCTGTGGGTGAAGAGGGAAAACAAGGAAAATTAATTTACAAAATCTACAGTTATGACCATTTTTAAAAGCTAAGCTATATTAAACAAATGTCTCAGTGTAATACTCTAATAATAAGTGTACTCAGTGTAACGCATAAAAACCAAAACATCCACTATGTCACCAAAATCCACTACGCCATCGCACTACAGTCTGCAGCGAGGACCCTCTCCATCTTACCCCACACATCAACAGAGTGATTTTAATTTAATAGGTTATACACAGATTATAATCACAGAGCAAGAAGAGGAAAAATGTCAAACAAACCTATGTACATGAAGTGTCCCTATTTGCACCTGTTAGCAGTGTGATGTGTTGGTCAAATGCCCCGTTTGTTTGCTTGTGCCATCCACACTGAGAAGTTTCACATTGCAAGCTACAGATCCCTGCTGCTAAAATACCAAATTGAAGCAGCATTTTATTCCACTTTCTTCCATGGTTCACTACGTAAATAATCTTGGAAAAGCTGCAGGGCTGTCGACATTACAGTTCTAATAGAGAGCATTGATTTCAAATTCATGAACACACTCAAAACTTCAGCTTGAAACTTCTGTATTCTATGACTTTATTCTAATTACAAATAGATCAAGTGAATTAGATAAATACTGTCTTTTTTGATGATCAGATGATGAAGAGTCTTCAATAATTTGACCCTCTTAAACAGAGCCCATCTGTTCTGTCACCCACACAATGTTCCTGGATTAACTGTCCACCTCAAATTATATCATTTTAAAAATCAGGCTGAAAAAGGGAAACCTTTAAACTGCAGACAATAACTTCAGTCAACCTTTTGTGTTCATGCATGCTGACACCTCTTGTTGATCTGGTGAGTGGGTTGGGAACATTTTGTTGTCATTCCAGTCTAATAGAGCGTTATGCAGGTAACACGTTGCCGACACTTATGTTATTCAATATCAGGCACATGCTGACTTGAAAGACTGGACTTGATATTGACTCTTGAATTTGAATTATACTGTTTATAAATGAAATGAAATTAATTATAATTAATAATAATAATAATAATAATAATAATAATAATAATAATAATATATATATATATATATATATATATATATATATATATATATATATATATATATATATATATATATATATGCATTAAAGATGCTGGTAAGTTTAAAATGCCACGTGCAACAACTGTCTGGCGTTGTTATTAGCCTATCTTAAACAGGATATGCGATCCATCTTAAACAGAAAATATTTCTTACCATCATCACGCGATATAAATTTCTGTGCTTTAAAAAAAACAATATATTCTTGTTTTTCCCCCCAGCGTATCAGAGCGCTGTGCTCTGTGTTCTTGCGGTTGTACATGCTGTTCCCAACGTGAGCTGTTCAGTCAGCACACAATGGGTTACGGGTCAGGGTGTCTACTAGGACACTGTGTTCTCATCAGCGCTTGCTACAGTACTACCGGAACATTGTGTTACTTTGTGGACAGTTTCCAAGGCCTGCCCTTAATTTACACTACACAGCCCTCCACTCGCGTTTACTCCTCCTCCTTTCATGTCCTTTCATGTCATTTCATTTTTTCCCGTCAAAATTTCTCGTAGAGGCGTAGCGTTGAGCATTATTTGTGTGGTGAAGTGTAAAATACTGCCGGTAGAACATCTAGTACTCTCGCGCTGAGAGGGCGGGCTCTAGGCTCAGGTTGTATTCGCCGGTAAGACTGAAGATACATTCAAACGCACGGATACATCGTCAAACACATGAGAGGAACAGGCACCCAAAGGGAAATATTGTAAGTTTGTTTCGTGCTTCTTTTTAAAATTCTTATCCTTTCCTTTGCAATTATATCACAGGAAAATATCACTTATATGAACAAGATGATTTCTGTGGGCACTATGCTTTATCTCCAGAATCAGAGGAAGATGTCACTTATATTTACTACAAGATGCTTTGTCATGTGTTTGAACATTTTTATCAATGCAAAACAACATTTTGCTTATTCTCTACAAATAGTGTCCCACTTCTCCAAAAAATTAGGAAAATATCTTGTAACACTTAAGATTTTATGCAAAGAAAAGACTTTAATTAAAGAGAAAGAAAGGAATAGCTAGCCTATAATTTCATTAAAATACATATTGTTTTGTAATGTGCTGTCGTTCATCATAGCTTGTAGTTATGTGTCAGGATTACGAAACATGAAGGGGACATGTAGCCATCCTTTTCAATACTGATGCGAGAGAACTCACTGAATAAATACTCTTTTTGTATTGACATTTGATATTATATTTGATATTCATTTATATTCCACATACAGTTTCACTTACACTTTCACAGTCTTTCTTTCTCATTAACCACGAAAGCTCTGAGCTCATGCAGTAAAAATGAGAAGTGTTTAATTTATTGATAATGTGTTGTCTGTCTGTTCCTTTTCATTTCTATTTTGAGATGCTCTAAGCAGTTAGTTGAAAGGTTTCCCTAGATTTACCAGCTTTCTGAAGCATTGTTTTATACAATCTGTTTAGACTATAAATCATGTGTCAATGTAAATGGCAAGTGGATTCTTGTGTATTATTGTCTCTGTCTTTTTCAAGCTCAGAGGATGTAACCACATGATTTTGAGGACTGGAAAAACACGTACACTGAAAAAAACATTATAACTTAAAAAGGTGTTCATGTGGTAAAATCTAAATGAACTGATTTTATTAAATTTAAATAGACTCATTAACATCACTGAATCAACCTGAATACATTAGGTTACACCAGCAAAACAAATCTTCAGGGTTAGATCAGGCAGAAATAGCTCCTTAAGGTAACTATTGCAGGTTACCACTTTTCACACTGCATCGCTCGATCATTTATCTGAATATTAGGGGGGATGTATCTCCTTTAAATACTATGGTGGTTACGACCCTGCTTTCAGTGTCAGAAGCTTTTGACATTTACGGTCCTTATCTACATATAATTGTAGATCAGTTTAGATATCATAAGTCCAGGAGAGACTGGGTGTCTGACAGGGTGATTAACTTAGAATCCACGTGAATACATGGTGTGTTTCACTGCGGACGGTATGTTCAAGGATGGAATGAGTCAACTGTCTCTGAACGCTCATCTTTATAACAACAATGTCTGTTGCAAGCTCACCACACTGCAGACATCTGAGACAGAGCTAAACTAAGAGCTTAGAAAAGTCAGACCACTTTTAAATAAACAGTAGAAAGGCCAGACTGATGTAAAGAAAGAAAGACTTGGGGACAGTTGGCTGGGAAAAAATAAACTGCCTGCATGTAGTGGAATAGACCACTACATGCAGGCAGAACTAAAGTAGACATAGACAGACAGTAATGAGAGAACAATTTGAGCTGATAAATACAGTGGGTGAGGCACATAATATCAGGCTAAATCTACAAAAAAATAAGTGGTAACACTTTACAATAAGGTTCCATTTGTGACATTAGTTAACATGAACAATACTTTTACAGCATTTAATAATCTTGGTTAATGTTAATTTCAACATTTACTATTACATTTTTTAAGTCATAAATTGAATTTGGTAACATTAATTAATGCACTAGGAATGAACATGAACTAACAAAGAACAATTTTATTTTTATGAACTAACATGGACAATGATGACTAAAGTCTGTAAAAATATATTGTTCATTGTTTGTTCATGATACCAAATGCATTAACTCATGTTAACAAATGGAACCTTATTGTAAAGTGTTACCAAAGAGGTGTTGTTGATTTGTTTGGATTGTGCTGATAATGCTGATTATGATAATGTTAATAATGCTGAAGGATATTCAGTATAAAATTAGTTTAAGGAACACACACCAGATTTGGTGTACATAAGACATAAAAGGTTGGTAACTCCATAACATATGATTTCAAGAAAAATTTTAGAACTAATCTGATGCTACAGATGTTTTGGTGATTAAATAGGGTCAGAGTCTAGTTAAATGTTTCAATAGTTTAAAAAAATAACCAGCAGTAGACGAAGCAGTATTAAGAAAAGAAATAGAAATCATATTAAAACAGAGAGGTTGTTACACTGTGTTTGTGTGCAGCTGCAGTTGAAGTCATAAGTTTACATACACCTTAGCCAAATACTTTTCAACTCAGTTTTTCACAATTCCTGATATTTAATTGTAGAAAACATTCCCTGTCTTAGGTCAGTTAGGATCACTATTTTATTTTAAGAATGTGAAATGTCAGAATAATAGTAGAGAGAATGATTTTATTTATTTCATCACATTCCCAGTGGGTCAGAAGTTTACATACAATTAGTTCATATTTGGTAGCATTGCTTTTAAATGGTTTAACTTGGGTCAAACAAGCTTTTCACAATAAGTTGCTGGAATTTTGGCCCATTCCTCCAGACAGAACTGGTGTAACTGAGTCAGGTTTGAAGGCCTCCTTACTCGCACACGCTTTTTCAGTTCTGCCCACAAATTTTCTATGGGAATGAGGTCAGGGCTTTGTGATGGCCGCTCCAATACCTTGACTTTGTTGTCCTTAAGCCATTTTGTTTACAGTTTTCACTGAAAGAAGAATCTGAACATGATCTGGTTTTCTGTTACTCGTCCACACCTATCACATCACTTCTGAAGATACTGATTTAACCACTGGAGTCTTATGGATTACTTTTATGCAGACTTATGTGATTTTGTTTAGCTTTAAAATGTTGCCACCCATTCACTTGCATTGTATGGACCTACAGAGCTGAGAAATTCTTCTAAAAATCTTCATTTGAGTTCAGCAGATGAAAGAAAGTCATACACATCTGGTGTGGCATGAGGGTGAGTAAATAATGAGAATTGGAATTTTTGGGTGAACTATCCCTTTAAGGGCTCTTGTCAGATCTGGATGAATTTGTCAATAAGAAGAGAGGTTTGGAAGCATTTCTAGTAATTTGGTGATACACATTCTTCTCTGCATATCGCCTCCTGCTGTCTAGATGACAAATATTGTTTCTCACCCACACCTATCATATCACTTCTGAAGATATGGATTTAACCACTAGAGTATTATGGATTACTTTTATTGTCCATTTGGAAGACCCATTTGCGACCGAGCCTTAACTTCCTGATTGATGTCTTGAGAAGTTGTGATGTCAATATATCCACATAATTTTCCTTACTCATGATGCCATCTATTTTGTGAAGTGCACCAGTCCCTCCTGCAGCAAAGTACCCCCACAACATGATGGTGCCACCCCCATGCTTCACGGTCCGGATGGTGTTCTTTGGCTTGCAATCCTCACCCTTTTTCCTTCAAACATAACGATGGTCGTTATGGCCAAACAGTTCAATTTTGGTTTCATCAGACCAGAAGACATTTCTCCAAATAGTAAGATCTTTGTCCCCATGTGCACTTGCAAACTGTAGTCTGTTTTTTTTATGGCGGTTTTGGAGCAGTGGCTTCTTCCTTGCTGAGCAGCCTTTCAGGTTATGTCGATATAGGACACGTTTTACTGTGGATATAGATACTTGTCTACCTGTTTCCTCCAGCATCTTCACAAGGTCCTTTGCTGTTGTTCTGGGATTGATTTGCACTTTTCACACCAAACTACATTCATCTCTAGGAGACAGAATGCGTCTCCTTTCTGAGTGGTATGATGGCTGCGTGGTCCCATGGTGTTTATACTTGCGTACTACTGTTTGTACAGATGAACGTGGTACCTACAGGTGTTTGGAAATTGCTCCCAAGGATGAACCAGACTTGTGGAGGTCCACAATTTTTTTCTGAGGTCCTGGCTGATTTCTTTCAATTTTCATATGATGTCAAGCAAAGAGGCACTAAGTTTGAAGGTATGCCTTAAAATACATCTCCAATTAGCCTATCTGAAGCTAAATTAGGGTTGACATAATTTTCTGGATTTTTCCAAGCTGATCAGAGGCACAGTAAACTTCTGACCCACTGGAATTGTGATATAGTCAATTAAAAGTGAAAACATCTGTCTGTAAACAATTGTTGGAAAAATTACTTGTGTCATGCACTTGCCAAAACGACTTGCCAAAACTATAGTATGCTAAAATGAAATCTTTGGAGTGGTTAAAAAATGAATTTTAATGACTCCAACCTAAATGTATGTAAACTTCTAACTTCAACTGTGGATGTTTTACAAAATAAAATTTGTCACAGTAAGAATTTGTTAATTACAGTGAAAGCCTGACAGTGCAGTTTAATCAGATGTCAGCTGTACTTGTGACTCCCGGACTTACTAGTTTGTTCTATAATGTTCACCTCTTACACTTTGGGTTTTCAGTCTAAATCTTGCTCAAAGCATGGTTCATTTCCACAGCAATAATGTAAGAACCAGGATAGGGAACAGGGTTTGAAAACTAAAGAGTCTAAGAGAAAGTCTCAGTAACCCGGCAGACTATTTCAGAAAATGTATCTTTCATAAGGGTCAAATAGACTAGACTCATAATTTTCACTGTGCCATCTTCCCATTTCATAAACCCTAATCTTGCTTGCAGTGGGTTGAATGTCTGTATTAATGATTGCATTACACTTTTAATGATAAAAGATAAGGGAGGCTGGGGCTTGTTGTCTCACATTTTCTTCTCCAGTGAAAATTTCTTAGAGTAGATTTAGTTTTGAAAAATCATTTTCTGCACCAAGGTCAGAAATGAACAGAGGCTCAGGGCAAAAGTGCCACCGAAGTGACAAAAATACACAGAAATTCAAATAATTCTTCTGTTTTATTTGTAACATGTGAAAGGCTATTTTTTAAATATTGTATTCAAGGCCAAATTATACATATTATTGCATAAAAAATAAGATATAATTACTCAGAAAAAAAAATTTATGTTAATAAATTGTTTAAGTTGTAGTATTTGACATTATTTTTTTTATATGATTAGAAAACAAGTGCCCCTATAAAAGTAAAAAATGCCCCTGAAAATCAAATCCAAGGCACAAATATTGCTGCAAATATTGGAAAAGTTAATTTCTGACTCTGATAGGCATACTTTAAAATTTTGTTTAAGAAAAAAAAAACAAACAAAAACAAATACTGAACCATTCCACCATTTTTGTCCAGAAAAAAAAAAAAAAGTTAAATACACATTGACCTTTTGTGGCAACATGCTCATGTATACAGTGTAAATTGTCATAACTGAACCTTCCATTGAACAGCCTATGGTTTTTAACACAATTTTCACAGTTAAACAATTATGAAACACTAAACAATTAATGAAACTGAAAAAAAAGAAAAATTGAAAAGATAACAAAAACATTAAACCATTGTTTTGGCCCACAAATGCTGTAGGCTAATTATTAAATTTAGAACAAATGCCCCAACCCAACTTGCCCCATTTAAGAAAAAATGCCCTTATTCTGAGAACACAGTTCAACCTTTCAGTTAAAATCTGCCTTCATTATACTGTATAATTGACTCTTGCCTGAATGGATGCCATTATGGTTTTATTGTGGTCACTTGTTTACAGCTATTGCAAAAACATTATGATTTTGGAATTTTAGTTTGGAGGATAGAATTCACAAAAATGTTTCTAATTTAGGAGGGTAAACTATGTTTTTGAAACCAACATACAAAAGCACTGCTAGAGGAAAAACGTGCATTTGTGATGTAACTTCTGAATCATCGAAAACACTCTAAACCTTACTGAGATGTAACCCTTGTGACTTGGCCCGGTCTCCCCTGTTACCCCTATTGGCCACCTCTTGCAAACATTTAAATCCAAGATCTATTTTGCAAAGATCGCACTACTTTCTAATGATGTCCCATAAAAAATAAACTTATTTATAGGGTCATTTGTAGTCTTTTATGTAGGTATGTGCTGCTTATGCACTGAAGGGATTTTCCTTTGACAGTTAATTGCTTCCTATAACCTTGTTTGTGTGTGTGCTTGTAGATAAAAATTAAGGTCTTTTATTGAGAGCCTTGAATCATTGTAATATCTCTCCGCCTGAAGTAGAGTAGACTGGACTAAATGTTCCCTTCTTTATGTTTTGTTCCCGTGTGTTTTTACTAGGTTTACTGACATAAATCTCACAAGACATCCTTCTCCAGAATCTGAACATGTGCCAGGAACTGTGAATAGTGTAAAAGGAACACAGTGTTCTGCTGCACGCGTTCACAAGCTTTAGTGTGCACTCAAATACACATACTGTCAAACTCTACACACGCACAAATACATACTGTATACACACATATACAGGAACCAATTTAAAACATTTTATTGGAAGATAAAAAACAATTAAGCCAATCTTGTGAAAGATGTCAAAACACAATGACACATGTACATATGTGCATTTTTGTTTTTACATTTTAATGTGTCTTTTTACATTATGTATGAATGCTTTGCTTAGCTTAGGTTTGATATAAAACTAAAACAAGTCAGCATTTTAACAGAAGCATTGCAAAATGTTTTTATATGTACAAGTCATACATAATGTATTATGATTTTTTTTTAACCTTGCCTGTTTGAGAATATGCCCCAAATACACAGTATGTAGAAATCTGATGAATATAAATATCTGAATTTGTCTCTTGATAGCAATGCCTAACGACATTTGTTTATAGTTGAAAGAGTCATAGTCAAATACTGTGTTTGTTTTTAAAGGGAACACTGGTATGTGCGAGTGATGAGATGTCATCTTTAGAGGATATTTTTTCCACTAACCAGTGCCCAACTGCTGTCTTTACCTCCCAAGGCACTGATGTCACTCCAAATAGTGACCGGGGTGTATGTAAGGTAATCCAGTCACCACTTACTTTATATACACTACCGGTCAAAAGTTTTGAAACACTCATTCTTTATTATAATTTTTTTTTTCTTCACATTTTAGAATAATAGTAAAGTCATCAAAACTATGGAAAAACATAAATGGAACTATGGGAATTATGTTGTGACAAAACAAAATCCAAAATAAATCAAAACTGTGTTATATTTTAGCATCTTCAAAGTAGTCACCCTTTGCCTAGAATTTGCAGACATGTACTCTTGACATTTTCTCAACCAACTTCTTGAGGTATCACCCTGGGATGCTTTTTAAACAGTACTGAAGGAGTTCCCATCTATGTTGGGCACTTATTGGCTGCTTTTCTTTATTATTTGGTCCAAGTCACCAATTTCAAAAACTTATTTTGTTATTATTACATTTTAGTTTTATAATGAAATAAATTAATATGGTGGGGGTATTATATTTTTGTCTGCAAAACTAATTTCAAACATTTAAGCATACGCCTTCAGATCAAAAGATTTTTAAGATCATGAGAAACTTTTCAGTCAAGTGTTTCAAAAGTTTTGACCGGTAGTGTATATATATTTTGATGTGATGTTGAATGTAATATACAAGCTATAAGTCAGTGGTTCTTAACCTTTTTTTGATGAATGTCCTCCTACTTCATTACCTTACCCCAGCCCTAAATTATTCAAACAGTGTAACTGAGTTGGAACTCCTTTCATCAGATTCTTATTGATTCAAATTAGTAATCTCTTGAAGGCAAACAAAATCAGAACTGTTATATTTTCTTACACTCATACAAAAATATTTTAGCCTATTTTTATTATTATTATTATTTATTTATTTTTTTAGGATTTAAGCATTTCTATTTCATCTATAAAAAAAAAAAAAAAAAAAAAAAAATATATATATATATATTGTATTTTGCATTTGCCCTTATGAAAATGTAAATGTATTTATTTATTTTTATAGTTTAAACAGTGGTATTTGTAACAAGACCATAGTAAACACATGGAAGCATGGATCTTCTTCACTACCATGGTTAGATATAACATGATTTCTATAAAACAAATTATGGCATTTTTGTAATTACAAACAGTAGGCCTACTCTAAACACATGTTAAAACAATAAATCCAAAATATAAACATTAAAAAGTTTTAACAAAAATGTATTATATTCCCTCACTCCTCTAATGTAGCCTATGACAAATTTAATAGAGCTGAAGTAGTGATATGATAATATTTATTATCAATCTATTTATGCCTAAAGTACAGTTAGTGTTACTATAGTAAATTCAAGGGTGGTCATGTAAAATTCTGTGCCGAATTCAAATGGTTTCCACATCTAGCGCCATGCTTCTCCCTGATTCTCGCAGCGCTGCAATGATCAGAGGTGCGCGTTTAATATCTTGAGTAAAAACGCACCCAATTTGCACTCGCGCTGCTCTGTTCACTAAGCTGTATTCACCTACAGAGCCATACAGGTGCATTAGCTGAGGTCGTGACTTCGCATGTGTATGTAATGCTGCTAAACCAGATACTTAAGATTCGTCGCTAAACTTCAGAATCAGATGAACCACAGTACAAATGCATACCAACCCGTATAATGGAGTCTAGATAAACATTTGAATGCAAACAGGAACTTGACGATAGATTTGATTAACGTGACTGATAAACGCCCCCCATTTGTAACCTAACGCCCCCCTCTCTACTAATTTGCTCACTTTGAATGCCCACTGGGGGGTGGTACCGCCCCCGTTGAGAACCCCTGCTATAAGTGATTTTAGCAAATTTGCCCTAATTTGCTGGGACGTTTTACATCCATTCATTCATGTTGTTTTTTGTGTTTTTGGACCGTTTATTCCATAAACATAGCACTTTTCTGAAGTGAGCTATTAGGAGTCTACAGGGCTTTTGTGAAATTCTGATATGCATCAGGGATATTTGTTCAGACGTTTGTTTCAGCTTCAGAATGATCTGGTTTTAATAACATTTAAATAAATATGAGGTCACCCAAGGATGGACTATTAACTTTTTCTCCAATACTTTTCTAAAGATTGTGAATCAACATGGTGTGGAGGGTGAAAGACCAATGATTGGGGACAAAGTGTGTGTCCACTACACAGGCAGACTCCTTAATGGGAAGAAGTTTGACTCCAGTTTTGACCGCAAGGAACCTTTTGTTTTCAATGTTGGCAAAGGTAAGAGATTCCACAGATTCCTTTTTAAGATATCCAATACCAACTGGGCCTGTGTGGAAAAAGTATTTGCCCCCTTAGTTACTAAATCCCCAAATCTATGAAACTGCATTCATAATGAGGTTCAGCTGGACTAGACACACCCAGGCCTGATTACTGCCAGCCCTTTTCAATCAAATGAACACCTAACTTGAACTTTTTCATCAGCATGAAGTTGGCTGAAAGATCTCACCCAGTAGCACACTATGCCAAGGTTGAAAAAAATTCCAGAAATGATGAGGTAAAAGGTGATTGAAATACATCAGTCTGGGAAGGGTTACAAAGCTATTTCAAAGACTCTGGGACTCCAAAGAACCACAGTGAGAGCACAGTAGTGAAACTTCCCAGAAGTGTCCAAACTTCCAAAATTCCTCCAAAAGCACAGCAACCACTCATCCAAGAAGTCACAAAAAAGCCAAGGACAGCATCCAAGGAACTTCAGGCCTCTCTCACATCAATACAGGTCAATATTCATGACTCCACTATCAGAAAGACACTGACCAAAAATGCCATCCATGGAAGAGTGGCAAGGCGAAAACCACTGCTAACCCAGAAGAACATTAAGGCTCATCCGAATTTTGCCAAAACACACCTTGATGATCCTCAAACCTTTTGGGAGAATGTTCTGTGGACTAATGAGTCGAAAGTGGAACTGTTTGGAAGACTGGATTCCCGTTACATCTGGCGTAAATCAAACACAGATTTCCACAAAAAAAAAACAACAAAAAAAACATCATACCTACAGTCAAGCATGGTGGTGGTAGTGTGATGGTGTGGGGATGCTTTGCTGCCTTAGTGCCAAGGCGACTTGCAATAATTGAGGGAAACATGAATTCTGCTCTCTACCAGAAAATTCTAAAGGAGAACTTCAGGTCATCAGTCCATGAGTTGAAGCTCAAGCGCAATAGGATTATGCAGCAAGACAATGATCCAAATAATAGGAGTAATTCCACCTCTGAATGGCTCAAAAGAAGCTAAATTAAAGTTTTGGAGAGGCCTAGTCAAAGTCCTGACTTTAACCCAATTGAGATGCTGTGACAGGACCTTAAATGGGCAGTTCATGCTCGAAAACCCACAGCGTTGTGAAAGACTGATCTCCAGTTATCGGAAGTGTTTGGTTGCAGTTGTTGCTGCTAAAGGTGGCACAACCAGCTATTAAGTTTAAGGGGGGCAGTTAGTTTTTCACATGGGTGATATAGGTGTTGGATAACTTTTTTGCTTCAATAAAAAAAAAAAAAAAAAAAATATATATATATATATATATATATATATATATATATATATATATATATATATATATATATATATATTTGAAAACTGTATTTTGTGTTTACTCAGGTTGCCTTTGTTTTAAGTTATAACTCGTTTGAAGATCTAAAACAACTAATACACAAAAATAGAAGAAATCAGGAAATCATCTTTTTCACAGCACTGTAACACAACATGTTTGTGCCAGATTTAATAGTTCCCTGTCAGATGTGTCTGTTAATTGGAGCTGTCATTCAGCCTGTCATTTAAGCATCAGCTTCATTTTACATGTCCCCACAGCAATCACTTTAGTCAAAAATAGCATGACTAAAATTCCTGTTTAATGATGTGTTTGTTACCACTCAATTACTGGTAGTACCAAGTACACTATGTTGTTGTTCAGATGAGAGGTGCCTCCCCTATTATCTATTTTGCTTTTTCATTCTCCAGGAAACATTTTATATTTAATGATAAAGGGTAGTAATACACACTCTTACAGTAGAGATAAGCCACAAACATTTTTCTTCAGTGGGACTTGTGAATAGTGTCACTTTGGTGTTGCATTGCTTTTTTTTAAATAATAATGCATTAGAGGCACAAATCACACATTTTTTGTTGTTGTTGTAAGAACTATTAGAAATGTCAACTAAAGCAGGGGGTGTCAAAATGGGGCCCGGCACCCAATGTAATGTAAAAACAACAAAATGAGCGTTCCAGACAGAGAACATCCATTTTAAGTGTTAGTCGGAGTATACATCAGAGTCACATAACGGTCATCACAACTCTCTAAAGTATTGGCACTATAGAGCCACTTGCTTTTTTTGTAATTTTTTTTCCAAATTTAAGATCCTAAACATCACATTATCTGCTAAAAACATGCCGATACAAGTGAAAACACTGGAGTCTGAAAATAGGCTGCCGTTATGAATCCTGGTGGATACACTGAAAAAATGTAACCTAAAAAATGTGCTTAATGTGGTAGCATATAAATTAACTGGGTTTTATTAAAGTCAAAAATATAATTTATTACTGAATTAACCATAATTCATTAGGTTACATCATTAAAACTATTTTGTATGGGTTTGATCAGGTAGAGATTGCTCTTTTAGGAAAGGTTACATTAGGTTATGTCTTTAACTGACCATTTGTTAAAGAAAAAAGAAAAGAAAAAAATGCTGCAAAGTGCCCAGTATTTTTCTGCTTTTAAGTTTGTTTTGCCCTAACAAAAAACAAAACGTTTCCTAAAGTATAATGTTTAAGTATTGAATATTCATAAATGATTGTCTGGCTGATTCATACAGGTCAGGTGATCAAAGCGTGGGACATTGGCGTGCGTTCAATGCAGAAAGGAGAAGTTTGCTTGCTGCTTTGTAAGCCCGAATATGCATATGGTTCAGCTGGTAGCCCCCCAAAGGTCCCTCCTAATGCCACTCTTGTGTTTGAGGTAGGTACAACAAGAATGTAAATAATCAAAGCTGTCAGAGATAAATTGTGTGAAAAAATATGTTCTTAGACAACTAGTATTTATCTCTGTAGTACAATGTTAAATACAGAATATGAAAAGCCTCTTTTGGTGTAAGCTTGTTATGCTTAAAAGTACAATTACACCCTATTCCCACAATTAGATTGAGCTGTTGAGCATCAGAGGAGAGGAGCTTACAGAGGATGGCGGAATCATTAGGAGAATAAAGGTCAAAGGTGAAGGCTATAACAATCCGAATGAAGGGGCCACAGTCCATGGTAAGCCCAAGATTTATTTTATAATTACAATATGGTTGTTATTCCTATATAAACAATGTGTTCACATGATCTCTGCCTTTTTACAATGATTACAATGATGTTTGGTCTGTGCTCCACAGTACACTTGAAGGGTTGGTGTGGAGATCGTTTATTTGAGTCTCGTGATGTAATTTTTGTGGTGGGAGAATCAGAGGATGAGGGTGTTCCTTTAGGAGTGGACAGGGCCATGGAGAAAATGCAAAAGGGGGAATGCTGTTTATTATACCTAAAACCCAAGTAAGTCGAGCTATTCTGTTCAGATTGTTTATTTAAAAACTCATCTCACAAATAGATTTCAGTAAATAATATTGATAACACTTTACAAGAAGGTTCTATTTGTTAACATAAGTAAATGCATTAGGTATCATGAACTTACAATGAATAATAGTTTTTAATAGCATTTATTAATCATGGTTAATGTTAGGTTATAAAAATGCAACTGTTTAATGTAAATTCACGTTAATTCATAAAGCATAATGTTAATGTATACAACTTTTATTTAAAAAAATTATTAATATACATTTATATTAACATTTACTACTAATAATAAGTGCTTTAAAAGTATTGTTCATTATTAGTTCAGTAATGTACTTAACTGTAGTCAACAAACACAACCTTTCGGTAAAGTGTTACTGGGTTAAGTTAAAAACTACTCTTCACCATTCCTCACCATAAAATAATTCCTCAATTTATTTGTAACTTCATTTCTAACTTACTGCTGAGAACATTTAAGAACAGTGATGCAATTTGTGGACGTTTTGTTTGCTGTTAATACTGTTTTGTTATAATGTGTTAGCGTTTGTGTAAGCAACTGATGAAAACAGATCTTGTCAAAACATCATGATTGTTCTTGAATGAATACAATGCATTCAAAAATAACACAAAATTCAGCCTCATGTAAACCAACATAAAAATATCAAACATTTGCATGCCCAATGTCTACATATATCTGAACTTGAATCATCAACCTTAACTGTTTTCATAATAATCTTACATGATTTGTCCTTTTTCTTATGAGTTACTCACTTTTTCTGACTCAGTCTTTTATGCTTGCAGGTACGGTTATGGCAAAGAGGGTAAGGCAGAATATGAGATCGGATCAAATGCAGAACTGCTGTATGAGGTGACACTTAAAGATTTTGAAAAGGTGAGATCTTCCATTGTAGACCCAGAGCTATTTGTTACATTTTGTGTTGTTTAGAAATATATATTATTTGATATACTTTGGGAAAGATTTGACATGCCATACTTCATCTAAAACTAATTTAAATTGCATTTAGCCAGTTCTTTTATGATTAATATGCATGCAGCTTTTCTTTTCTTTTTTTTTTTTTTTTGGTTTTTTTACATTTACTGTATTAAATGAGAGACTATGTAAAATATTTGTACAATTAAATACTTTCAAAAATTCATTTGTCACACTGCAGTACCATTTAAAATGATTTAGTGAAGGAAACAGGTGATTAAAAAGGGTGAAAAACAAAAGAAATGGTGAGTAAAAAGTCCAAAGTACATAACAAATTTATAATCAATTTTCTAATTAAGTTTACATTGTGTTGAATAAATGGGATTAGCCAAGTTGAATAAAAATATTTTTTAAACAAATACGTTCTTGAAACAATAGTAAAAAGTCCCAGAATACAGATAAAGGGCGCCCTCTAATGGTCATAGCTAATTGACAGAAAAACCAGAACACGAGAATACATTGACAATTTGTCTTATTTTTCCTCAGGCCAAAGAATCCTGGGAAATGGACCTTAAAGAGAAACTTGAATGTGCTGTTTTGGTCAAACAAAAAGGGACACAGTATTTCAAGGTTTGCAGACTGTATTCCCATACACTTACCGTACTGTGCAAAAGTCTTAGGCACATAAGATGTTTCACAAAAGCATTTGTCTTAAGATGGTTATTTATATCTTCAGCTTTAGTGTGTCAACAGGAAATATAAATGTTAGACTCCCAAACATTACTTTTGCAAATAGAAAAGATTAGAATAGAAGAACAGGGAGCCCTGCAACAGATGTCATGGCCCCCACAAAGTCTCCCACTGAACATTGTGTTGGTCTGAGATTACATAAAGAGACAGAAGCAATTGAGACAGCCTAAATAGATAGAAGAACTGTGGCAAATTCTCCAAGAAGCTTGGAACATCCTATCTGCCAACAACCAAGAAAAACTGTCCAGGTGTACCTAGGAGAATTGGTGCTGTTTTAAAGGCAAAGGTGGTCACACCGAATATTGATGTAGCTTTTTTTATGTTTACTGGACTTTGTATGACATTAAGTGATAAATGAATACTATTTATGTACTTATTTTTGAAGACATCCTCACTATGCAACATTTTTCACAAGTGCCTAAAACTTTTGCACAGTACTGTATTTTTGTCATTACATACAGTACAATATTATTTAATGACCTAAACTGGCCTACTGTTACTTTTTATTAATGACTTTAATGTTATTATTTATGAATTAATGAACAAATATGATTTGTGATGTATCTTTTGTTATAAACACCCTAATTGAGAATTGAAGCCATTGAAGTCTATTGAATATTATACTGTAGATATTTCATTTGAATGCAAATGCATTATATTAACATTTATACTGATGTATTTGTCCAAAATGACTTATAGTGCATATTTTATTAGTTAGCATTTTCCCTAGGAATCTATTATACTGTATGTTGTTGCTTGTTTTGATGGTAGCAGTTAGGTGATTGACAGTTCTCTTTATACTGTACATTCAGGCTGGACAGTACAACCATGCTGTAATTCAGTACCAGCGGATTGTGATCTGGTTAGAGATGGAGTGTGGGGCGGGAAAGGAGCAGCTGCAAGCCATCCAGGCACTCCTTTTAGTGGCCCATCTGAATCTGGCCCTGTGCTACCTGCGCTTGCGCGAGTACTCTCAGGCTGTGGAGAACTGCAATAAGGTAGTGTCAGACTGTACATATTCAGTGTGGTTGAAAGTGATAGATGCTATGTTTTTCTTACTGTTTCACACTGGTTATGGTTGCTAGGTGATGGAGCTGGACCCAGAGAATGAGAAAGCGCTGTATCGGCGTGGTGAAGCACGTCTGTTGCGGAATGAGTTCAGCCTGGCCCTTGGAGACTTCAGGCAGGTTCTGCAAATCAACTCCTTCAACCGTGCTGCCCGCAGCCAGATCGCCGTCTGCCAGTGCAAGATTCGGGAGCACCATGAGCGTGATAAGAAGATCTATGCAAATATGTTCCAGAGGTTTGCCGAACACGATGCCAAGGTATGCCTGCTATCACAATGGCCAGATGGAATTTTTTAATAAGAGACAAAGACCCTTGCGGTGAAGTTTTGGGAATGCAGCATTAGTAATTGCTTAATCCAACTAAATTCTTTAACTGAATTAACAATGCTCTTGGTTGTACTCGACCAAGCTAACTCTATTCAATGACACTAATACAGCCAAGAGGCTCAGACATAATCTTTGGGTAAGGCTCATTGACATTTTGCCATATTAATCAGGTTAACAAATGTAATTTTTTAATGTTTAATTAGTAATTGCGGTAACACTTTACAGTAAGGTTGCATAAGTTAACAATTTAATAAAGTAGTGAACATGAACTAAAAATGAACAATCATTTTACTGAATTTTTTAATATTAATTAATTTCTACATATACACTAATAAACTTTTTTTTTTTACATTAAAAGATGTATATGTTTACATTAGTTAATGCATTAAAAAAACTTACATGAAATAACAATGAATAATAGTATTTTTTTAATTTATTTTTTTGGATTTTCACCCAATTTGGAATACCCAATTCCCAATGCGCTTTTAAGTCCTCGTGGTGGCGTAGTGATTCGCCTCAATCCGGGTGGCGGAGGACGAATCCCAGCTGCCTCCGCGTCTGAGACCGTTAACCCACGCATCTTATCACGTGGCTTGTTGAGTGCGTTGCCACGGAGACATAGCAGCATCCATGCTCAACTCATCATGTGCCCCACCGAGAACGAACCACATTATAGCGACCATGAGGAGGTTACCCCATGTGACTCTACCCTCCCTAGAAACCGGGTCAATTTAGTTGCTTAGGAGACCTGGCTGGAGTCATTCAGCATACCCTGGGATTTGAACTAGCGAACTCCAGGGGTGGTAGTCAGTGTCTTTTACCACTGAGCTACCAAGGCCCCAAATAATAGTATATTCATAAACTTACATTAATAATTTATATAAAAATATTGTTTATTGTTATTTCATTATACCTAATGCAATAACTAATGTTAACAAATATAAACTTATTGCAAAATGTTCTAGTAAATACTGCTCTCCTCTTCACACTTATTTTATCCTACATGCTTACATTTCTTCCACCTTACATAATATTATCTCAATTGTTACGTTCTGAGTATTCTGGTTAGTTTCAGCTGTTTAAAAATCTGCCTCTGTTTGTAGGTGGGCAAATTAAAAAGGAAGAAAGAAGACAGTGGACTTTCAGATCAGAATAAGCAGAGTCTAAAGAGTCCTCGTCTAAGTCAGGATGGCTCCTAAAGCTCAGGATGCTTCCTCGTGGCCCCAAGTAAGATAGTCAGGCTGGGGGATGGCAGGTCCTTCCTCGTTTGCACCATGAGAGAGGCAGTGGGTAGGGGCACAGATGAGCCCCTATAAACCTTGACGTCTTCATCTCTTGGACTGAAAACAGATGCTGGGAAAGATTCTAATAAAGGTTTTTAGACACTGAGGAACTGCAAACCTAAATGGCATTCCTACAAAAACAAACAAACAAAACCAAAGTGCACAATTCTATGACCACCTGTAAACCTTGACGGTGGAAGCCTTTGCTCTAAGAGAGGCATTCATCAGCTGCATTATGGTTTGATATTATACTGCATTATAAACTTGAATACAACCTAGTACCTTACCATGTACTGTACAGTATTCAATGTTATTACATTGACTGTGCATAATCAGATTAGAAGTTTAAATTTGCATTGGAGAGGTGTGTACCAGAGACTTGTTGTTCTTCTTTTGTATTATATTTGTACAAGTGTGTATGATATTTAGATGCAAGTGACAATAGTAGATAGCTGGACTTAGAAGTGCAATCCGCCTCCTGGGAAAACCTATTTTGCAACTCTCCCTGCTTTATCCTGTGAGGTTGAGTCGCTGCAGGCTAACACACACGTTTGATACTTTTGAGAGACTTTTGCATGGTTCTTTACTGCATTCAGGGAACTTCGAATATTTGGGAATAAAATTCAAAATATAAGTAGGTTAGATGTAACCAGTGTTGGGGGTAAATCGATAAAACTAACGCGCGTTACGTAATCAGAATTTTTTTTAGATTAACGAGTAAATAAACACAATATTTTTTATTTTTGACCATAATATCGGAGTTACTTTTTAAATAAAGTAACGCGTTGCTTTTGTACACCTCTACTGTCCCTGTATTGCAAGAAATCAAGTGTGCAAACTTCAGGGAGGAGACAAAGCGCATGATTGGCATTGTATTTCGATAGTGTGAGGCCAGAGACTATTTAGCAGAAAGAGACGAGTCACTTCTATTTAAATGAATGGGAGAAATTGGAACGCCCAACTAAGAAGCTCTAGCACCCAGCATTAATAGGCGTAGAAAAGAAGTCCCGCCTTGCAGGGAAAAGAGCCAATCACCTTTTAGATACAGACATCGCCTGTCAATCAACTCGCTGATGCTCATGCATTTTTTTTTTTTTTTTTTTTTTGCGTGATACAACAACAGGTCAACAACATTCGGTTGAGTGAAACGCGATTGATTCAAGTGTTAATACACACTGCATTAAAAAAAAAAAAAAAAAAAAGAAACAGTAAACGCGTTTAGGCAGAGGGATTATAAGATTAGTCTTCCACTGGACACGACATGATACACAGGGTGAAATACTCGCTCAATTCACGGATTTATGCAGCCGAACTGCTCCGTGTTACAGCTCCCCATAACTGGGAGAATGGGATAAGACAAGCTGAATCTGGATCAGTGACTCCAAGCAAAGTTCTACATGGATTGTGTACGCAGAGAAAATGTCTTAGTTTCTTATAATAAACAAGTAGTTTGATTCATGAAACAACCCGTTTTTATGACATTTTGGTAGCATTAAAAACAATTCCATTCAAGTTGTATCAACATGTGCCTTTGACGTTGTGGCGTCTGTATGCACCGTGGATCAACACAAAACAAGCGTGCACTGAGATGACACGTGACAAATTTTCATCTATTCATCAGACTTATTCCTTGAACATGTTCGGCTGGCATTACCACTGAAATATATCCTGCCTTTTGAAAAACATCTTAAATTGACAGATTTGATGCAGGTTCAAGTGTTGGACTTTGCTGCTTTAGGTAAGACAGTGGTTATACTTCATTATCCATATCGGCTGCCATGTTGATGGAAAAACAAATCATGCATATGTTATTGATTCTTTATTTTAAATATGATGCGAAGACCTACTTTCTAAATATTTGTTTACTGTTGTTTTGACATGAGTGTTGTACAGTAGCTAGCATGACCTGTAATGTCTCTTGTATGCAATGCATGGCTTATTGGTATGGAATGCATAGCACAGCAGAAGAGAAAGTGGCTGAGAAAAAAATACCGCAAAAGTAACGCTTTACTTTCTATACAAAAATAAAATAAAATAACTTTTTAATTAAGTTACTTTAAGGAGTAAAGCAATATTCTAACGAGTTACTTTTAAAAGTAACGTTACCCAACACTGGATGTAACCTGCGACCTGGTAGAAATCCTTGAAGTCCATTGGTTCAATTTTGGAATTCAGTTCGCACACAGTTTGAAGCATCAAGTCTAAAATGCTGTTAGACAAATCTTTCGAAAGAAAGGAATATTTCAAATGAATTTCCTCTTGAAACCCACTTGTTTATTTGATCAAATACTAACTTGTGTGGTTTGCATATTTTTTTTTGTTTTTTTTTACTTTGTTCCCTATGTTTCAGACAGTTGAAATAATGATAATAAATGGTTTGTTAACAGTTTTTGTGTTTACAGTTTGATGCATTACAGCAGGCCTGTCAATAAATATTGAAAGAAAAAGAAAAGTGAATGTTTAAACTATTTTTGTACACTTTTGCAGTTACTGTGAACCAAATAATTAATTTACAGTCTGAAAATTTTTGTAGAAGAGTTAAGTCGTAATAGAATATATGTATAGATAGATATCAAAATATATATAACACATTTTAATTTTGTACAAAAATGTTTTACAAATTTTGAAATAAGCACAACAAACAAGTGTTTTCCTAGCTACACAGAGTGTTTCAAATTACTGTTTAATTTTGTTAAATGCCACACAAACTTTTAATAGAGAGAAAGATTAAAACTGAATAAGAGCAAATTATGCTCATCAAGATCCTGTTGATCTTTCCAAATCATCTGTTGGCAGAGAACAACCATTTGCAGTCATTTTGATTGTTGATTCGAAAACAATTTATTGAAATCTTATGGCACAATATCAAACATAAAAAATAATCTTAAATGTTCTGCAGTTATTCCCCAAAAATTTGCATTTTACTAAAAATATAGACATACTGTTTATTGAAAGCAGATTTAAGTAGCAAAATATGATTCTGTTTGGACATTTAATATGTACTGTTGAGAAAATGATATATTATTATATTAATATTTGAAACATACTAACCCCAAAATAATTAAAAAAATATTCATAAACCACAAGCATCACCAGAGACTATTCATGTGTATTAAAATGGATGGGAGAGATTAGAACACTCAATATGACAAATGTAGAAAAGAAAGTCCTGCCTTACAGGTAAAAGTGCCAATAACCTTTTAGATACAGACATCAGATTTTGTTATCTGAGCTAAAGAAGCACAATTTATGATACCATTGTTGTCAGATTTTACTGCCGATTTGAAATGTGTTATTTGATCATAATTTTGACCAACCGTTTTGGAGAATTCTGTCTTTCTTCATTCAAGTAGATAGGAGCTGTACTTTTATGCTGCTTGTATCCATAGAAAATAGCTGCCAGAGTGCATTCCCAAGATGGCTGCTGCATGAACTTACTTGCCTTGAAAGGGACTCTGGCATCCCCCATAGGGACAGCAGGACAGGAGAGCATGATAAATCCACAAAAACAAACGTATTCTTAAATATAAAATTTTTTCTAAAATACTGTTTAAGTATTGCTCCTGGTTTAAGTTTTGGACTGTTCATATAAAAGGAATAGTTCACCCAAAAATGAAAATGTGCTGATAATTTACTCACCCTCAGGCCATCCAAGATGTATCTTAATTTTTAATTTAAGACTTTTAGGATTTCATTTCAGGCCTCCTCCTCTAAACAATGCAAGTGAATGTCCTCCATTTTTTGACGGTCCAAAATGCATATTTAGGGTGCATCAAAATAATCCACACGACTCCAGTCGACAAATAAAGGTCTTCTGAACCAAAACAATTGATTATTTTTAGAAACAAAACAATACTTATATACACGTTTTAACTACAAATGTTCGCT
This sequence comes from Myxocyprinus asiaticus, assembly GCF_019703515.2. Taxonomy (NCBI): domain Eukaryota; kingdom Metazoa; phylum Chordata; class Actinopteri; order Cypriniformes; family Catostomidae; genus Myxocyprinus; species Myxocyprinus asiaticus. Next base: position 37,747,254 of record NC_059355.1, read on the forward strand.
TCTGTACATCGGTGACATGCGCTCATAAGAGGGATGATGTAATCTCGTTGGTAAGGTCATGCGTCACGTGGAGGAGGAGGCAGGAAGCGCGTCATTGTTTACAAGAGAAACTTGCACAGACCACACGCAGTTCACAAACCAAAACATTCCAAAACAATTTCAAAACAATATAAAATAAAATAAAAAATTATTTCCAAATAATAATAATTAAAAAAACCAATGACGCGCTTCCTGACTTCTCCACGTGACGTGTGACCTTACCAACAAGCTTACGTCATCCCTCTCACAAGCGCACATCACAGAGATGTACGGAAGCAAACATTTGAAGTCAAAAAGTATATAAGTATTGTTTTGTTTCTAAAAATAATCAATCGTTTTGGTTCAGAAGACCTTTATTTGTCGACTGGAGTCGTGTGGATTATTTTGATGCACCCTAAATATGCATTTTGGACCATCAAAAAAAGGGGTACATTCACTTGCATTGTTTAGAGGAGGAGGCCTGAAATGAAATCCTAAAAGTCTTAAATTCTGTTTTGATGGTGAAAGAAACTCAGATCCATCTTGGATGGCCTGAGGGTGAGTAAATTATCTGCAAATTTTCATTTTTGGGTGAACTATTCCTTTAATGAACCAAACAAGCCTTGTAATTCTGTCACTAGGGACAGCGAGCCACTCTGGTTAAACCATTACAAGCAGTCTGAAGTCTCTCTAACTGAAAATAACACAGTATCTAAGGTTTTCTAATCATATACCAACTGTAATGAACATTGGTCTATCCAAAATGTGAATGGTCCCTTCCCTTATTATTGTAATGTTTTACAGTATCAGCTATGGCCATTGCCATCTTCTTCAGAAGGACTGATATCTTGCAACTGCTTATAATACATAAGGTCATGACGCTGTTGCAGTTAAGGACGAAACTGAAGTTTCCCTCAGATACAGTTCTACTCCATGGAAGTTGTGCTCGATCTCAAATTAGTGTGCTAGGCATGGTAACTAATTTCCAGTTTAGATGCCTGATATCTGAGACAGTAACATTCAAAAACCAAAATACTGTTTATGATCTTCTACAGTCCATCACTCACATGATTGTGTATCTTTAGAGGCATTAACGATATCTACAGTTGTCTCAATTACAGCCTAAGAATGTGTTTTTCAAAGCTTCTCTATCAGTGACAGGACATGTTGTACTTCCTGATGTGGTCACAGGGTCTCTTTTTGTCTTTCTGATGTCAAAGGCAAGTCATTTGATGGAGTGCAGAGGACATGCAGTCTCTGAAAAGTTGGAAAGTATAGAGTTTGATACTTGCAAAAGATTAACTGAAAGGTGTTACCAAATTCTTTGATTGTGGCTAACGCAGAAAAGGGCCAGCGCAATAAACCAAGATGCTGGTTTACACCATTTTAATGTAACCTAGTGTTCTTTAATCCTAAATCATGTACAGAATTACCTGTTTCAGTGTACCAGGGGTGATGAGGAGGACGTAGATCATCCAGATGGGAACCAGCAATGTTGAGGAGAGAGTGAACCACCAGCCAACAGCATAGCCCCACCAGGGGTATTCAAATGTGTTGTTAAACTTTAATGGAGTGAATTTGACTAGAGAGAAGACAAATGTGGCCTAAACGAGCCAAAAATAACATTTAGGCTACTGAATTCATGTCAAAGACTTTACTATACATGAGTAAGGGCAGTGGATCGGAGAGTAAAACATGTACCTACTGTGCACACAATAGGGGTGATGTATTTCCAACAGTATTTCATTAGCGACAAAGGACGATAACCAATCATGTCTGCAACATTTTCATATAGACGGTCAGCACCTGAAAAAACAATGACAAACTGACAAAGTAAAATACCTATACACAAAGTGTTGCTCACTACTTTTGTGTGCAGTTCTTTGTGTTCATGAGTCATTATACGATCAACCTTTACTGTAAACACACTGTGGTTGTAGGCTTTTACTTGAGAATCTGGGCTGCCAACACAAAGGCTGCAGGTTAAAAACACAAGTAAAATGTCTAGTAACTGTGTCCTTGAATAAGCCACTTAAAGCTGACTATGTAAGATCTTTTTGGTTACAAATGAACAAATTGCTAGTATTGATTGAGTACATAAACAGTCAGTGTTCAAAACAATGTTCTTACCCTACTCACTACATAAAGCCTATAAAAACTATATGTATTTTGAACTGTCGGGTTCAATTTGGCGCTAAATCGCTGGCTTATGTCGTACATTCTTGCATCGTTACATCATGTCTGTGAACATAGGAAATACGAGCCAGCTGTCTCGTTCCCATGTAAACAGTAGATGCTGATAATGCCGGTTTTAGTTTGCGAGTAGCTGTTAAAAGGTAGAAAGAAACTACAATTTAGTTCGGTCACATTGTTCCGGACAGCATCTCAACAATTTGGATGGATGTTTTTCTGTTATCCATTTGGTGAAGTTGTTTACCTGCTTTAATGCTTGGATATGTTGTCTGGTAGGGCTGATGAAGCTAAAATGTTTTGTTATGTTTGTATGAATCGAACAATACTTGTGACAACAGATCGCAATGTATCTATGTTGTTGGGGGGAGTTACTGTGACATGTTTATTAAAATGTATGACTCCTGAAATTGACTTAACTGTTAATATTGCATTTTTAAGCATATTATTTTCATGTTTAATAAAGTATATTTTATCCCCATCATTACTGAATCCTTGTTTTATATTTTCAGTTTAGTGTGTTACTGTGTGCATTCATAGACGTACTATTTTAGTATTACGGTTCACTTGCATTATCAACTGAGGCTGTACAATATAATATAAAAATAATAAAGTCTTCCATTGAACTCGTATCAGCCATATCAGGAGTATCACCTCTTAAATTGATAATTGTAGTACAATACAAACATTAATAGTAGATAAAACACTTGAAAAATTATATTAAAATATACTGGTAGTGATTGAGTCCCGTTTTTTTACGTAAAAGCGCTTTGAGTGTAGTGTTAAATAAGCGCTATAAGTGTAAAATTAATTCATTCAAAGTATGTGAATACGAGTGTTGTTTATCTTCATCAAAGCAAGTAATATTTCAGTTTTAAATGATTAATAGTATAACATTATAGCAACATGAATATAGCACGTTATGAGTCCAGCTCTAAATATATCTCCAGTCATGATCACACACAGGCAAAGCTCAAATCATGAGATTCATCCGCCAGAAGAGCAACGCCGAAACACGATTCACGTTTAGTGTTCTTCCGCAAATTGCTTGCAATTTTAAGTTTCAACCACAGATGTCGCTAGAGAGCACAAAGTTACGTAGTGCAGCAGAGGGCTGCGCAAGCTGTATCTTAATAGTATAAATGTACGGTACTATGGAAGTTTATTACATGGCTCTCTAAAATACTTGATTCTGATTGAATTGTTTTGTATATTGACTGCTAAACTGTACAACTGACTGTTGTCCTAGGATAATGATTTTTTGGCATTTTGACTTGATTTTCATGAAAGCTAAACACGTTACCCCCAAATTCTCATTACTGTAATGCAAAGAAATCGAATTCTCCGGACACAAAATAATCCTGGCTAGACACAAACCACTTCTACAAACCATATATGATGTGTTCTGTGTATTGCTCACCATAAAACCAGCCAATACATATTGACTGTGCAATCGCAAATAGCAGGAGGGTCATTCCACTGCAGGCATAGTAATCAAATAACTGGAAGATATACAAGCCGCCCTACAGGGCAGAGGAACAACAATCACATAGACTGGATTCGTATAATACATACATACATACACTTATTTTATTTTTTAATTCTGTCTTTTGACTTACCAAAATATATACAGTACACACACAGTATATACCGTATATATATTTTAGGCATGTAACGATACACAAATTTCATGATACTATGCATAGCCTCACCCCATAAATGTTTCACTCAAACTTATTTCAAGGATTCAACATAAATGTCTTTTAAATCATAAATGCAACAAAAGTGTCTGACATTGGTAACAAAGAGCAAAGCTCTATAATAAAGTAGAGCACTGCATTTAACTTGTTTGATTGTTATGAGAAATCTAATATGAACTCACAATTTTAATGTTTTTCTTGAGAAAATAAGTTTGTCTCCACTCTAGTCATTTATGTTTGTATAGCACATTTCACAATGCACAGTTTCAAAGCAGCTTTATAGAAAATCATGCCTAGTTGTCTAAAAGCCCCCAGTGAGCAAGCTGAAGTGACTGTAGTAAGGAAAAACTCCTTTCAATGTTATTTAGTGGTGAAAAAAATACAATAAACTCGAGAGGAACCTAAACTCTGGCTTTACTATATATGTACATAATCCAATATTATTAAGCCGTTTAAGCAAAAACATATCGGCACACTCCCCCCTTCCCACGCATGTAAACATTACTGGCGTTATTACTAGCTCATCCAATGCGCGCAACTGTTGTTCTCAAAGCTGTTTACATTTCGAAGTCAAAAGAAGAGAGGTCTCATGTAACCAAGAGTTTCTTACATTGTCTTTTTTTTGTTTTTGTTGGAATAAGCTATTTTTTGATAGTTATGAGCATCTTGTTATGCATCATGTCATGCTCAGTGTCTGCTTGGAGAGGCTGTTAAACCTGCTTTTTCTGCATCTCAAATCCACTGATTTGCGTGGTGATGTCTGTGTAAGTAAAATGACAAGGATGATGTACTGTAGCACTAGGACATGATACTGTTGTTTGGCAACAGCTGTACAGCAATTCAACAAGCTGTACAGCTACAATCTACTTGGTGTTTGCCATCGATGTTCTCGGCTACTGTAAGTGTGTTACTCTATTTTCCGGTGAGCACTCAGCACCGCCTCTCCGGGAGGAGACTGTTTCGCAGCTCTCAGTGTTGTGCTGCTTGGTTTTAATTACACTATGGCCACATACACACTGCAGCCAACTTCGGTTGTCAGTTCACCTTTAAGTACTTAATCCAGGGCCACGTTCACACACCATCAGAATACGGTTGTCAGACCTGTTTTGAATGCTTAATATGTTATGTTCACACACTGGATGGTTATTTACAGGTGTGACAACCACATTCTATAACCAAACTTACACATGCAAATTTTCAGGTCTCACAACCCCATTCTCTGTAAACCTGTGCTGTGTGACAGGAATTGCTACTAGTTGTTAGTTACGTCATGTACAATGAGAGAGACACTGCACTGTACACGCGTGTGTCTTGTGTGTTTCATGTGGGGTTTCATTCATTTACAGAGACACCGATATAAGCTGCGAGTCATCCGAAAAATCCAGCCGCAGTTTTCCACTGGCTGCTCACAGGCATGAGCCGTGCGACACAAAAGCTGCGCTCTGCGCACGGTTAAAAATCATTCAAAGCCGTTAATTATGATCTGATGGATGAACTCACACCTCGACTAGACTTTTTTGTTTAACCCTTATGCACTGTTCGGTCATTTTGGACCGAAATCGATTTTGTTTCTTCAATAAAACTGCTTTCCTTTATCTAACAGGTACGAGACTTGGTGACTTTTCTTCCATTTCATATCTGAACACACTGGAGCTGATTTGATCATTCTGTGTATTAGAAAAAAAAAGTCACACTTGTACTGTTCGCGGTCAAAAGTGACTGCCACAGGAAATGAATGGGAGACACTAAAAATCATATTATTTTTGGCATAATTAATTATATAAAATCTAAACTGCCACAATGCAGAAAAAACACACATAGACATGAAGGGGTGAGACTACCAAACATCAAGAGTTCAAAACACACATACATATTCACACACACACACACACACACAAAGCCGATATAAGCTGCGTAATTGATTGTTTTATTTTTTTGACAAATTTCCAAAAAAATATTTTTTGTTTTATAGTCTGAATTTTGGTGTGTGTGTGCTCTGCATTGTGTATGATTGTTTTATTTTTTTGACAGATTTCCAAATTGAATGAATTGGTGAGACCATAACACATCTACAGTGCTGAACACACACATTCATGTTGCTACAAGCAGGGATAAATAAGGTTATTACTTGTTTATTTCAGGTAATTTTTGGAAGCAGGTATTATGCTGTTAATAATGCTGTTATTTACTGTTTGTTGACCATTTTTATGCATTAGTTTGTAGCTGTTCTTTAATGCTGTTCACTTCATTTTATTATATATACAATTTTGCTAAATATATAATGAGTTTGCCATTGAAAATGTTTATTCTTCTGTTTGAATTATCACTGCACATTCATGTTCATTTACTTGACATTTTGTAGTTTATTGAATTTTGATGTCTGAAATAAACAATAAGTGATGCTTTCTCTATATATGTCCTCTCTTTGTAACACCACGTTCAGAGTTGACTAATAATAATGTGGCATGATGATATTTAAATATATATCTAAATGCAGAACTTGACAAACTCTAGAAATCAGCTCTTCAACAAGGAATGAATAAGTAGCTCTCTGCAGCCACCTAGTGTTTATACTTGGAATTTCATCTGGTTTTCATATTTTAATATTTTAAAAAAATGGACACTAGAGTTTGATTTTTGAGACTTTAAGCTTTCAAACAGTATATGACTTATACAGATTGGTTCAGTATTTGAGAAAATATTCATAAATTAAATAATACAAATTAGTGAGTAAATTAGTAAATAAAAAAAAAAAAAAGGTCTAAATAAACAAAAAAATAAAATAATAATAAAAAATAAAATAAAACTCATGCACAACTCTAGTCCTTTACATGATTTAAATCAGAGTTGTTACATTTCTTTCATAGCAGTTAAAAAAAAAAAAAAATTTCACTCAATGTTTCCGGTCACTTTTGACCAGGAATAACTGTAATGTGATTCAATAATGAACAAGGCATAAGGGTTAATAACGTGGCATCAGTTGTGATATGACATGCCAGTGTTATGGACGTCGGCATCTTTTAGTCATTGTCACTATGGTTACAGGTGTTAGAATACGGTTGTGACTTCAGTTGTTTGGTCATACAGACAGAATTCGAGCCGCTACTGTAAGCTGTTGTATGAACGGGAAATTTCAAGACTCACACCTGTAAGTAAATACGGTTGTTAAACCCAAACAATGACTGTGTGAATGTAGCCATGTTCTGTACACACACAGTTCGGTAAAATACGGGAGTGATAACCACATTTTACACTCGAATTAACACCCAAAAACATTCAAAGAAAATTCATTCATTTTCAACAATTTAACGTAGTGTGTATGGAATCGAACTGAACAACTATTTGTTAATTATGTGATTAAAGGCGCGTGTGAGATGTGTCTGTCTTCTCCTGGTGTAAATCGCACTTACAGATGTATGTGTCTTCATTCATACATATATTATAGTCTTTTTCTCTCATCTGTAGTTTCTCTCATCAGTCCTGCGGTCTCGGGGTAACACATACAGTATAGATCAGAGCGTTCGTTGTATAAAACAACCGTTTAAATGTGCATAAACAAAACAGCAATTCTGTCAATGGCAGTTAACTAAACATTGTCATATGTTAATACATTTCTTGTGGATAATCTCTTTGCTCAAACACAGCAAACACAAAACGGGCTAAACTGGTGGCATTCATGTTTCACAGGCGCCAGACACTGCAGCGTTGCTATGACTACACGTGCCAATCATCTCAATTGCACACACATGGAACAACAATTTAGGGGATTCACTCATGCATATAAATGTGGTTGTCACTCTCGAAACTTTGTAGTGTGTACGTGGCCTATAATGTGTTTGTTTACATATCGTACGATACATATGAATGAATGAATGAATGACATATGGTATTGAATCGTGAACAAAATAAATATTTTACAATATTGTAAAATACGATACAATATTTTATATATTATAAATAAAAACATAAAAATGTCCAAGATTCAAAATGTAACATTTTTTGTGTGATATAAAATAATAAAAAAAATAAATCCCAGAAAAATGAAAATGTATATATAATGAACATAATCACCTCTGTCACCATCAGGAGGCCAATGAGGAAGCTACCCACACAGATGAGGAGGAGGAATAGTTTTCGACGGTGTCCTTGGAGGAAGAAGGTAGGGTTCATGTCTGTTATAGCTGTCATGAGAGCTTCCAAAGTCACAAACTGATAAAGAGAGAGGTAAATATAAGTATATGAGAAGTATATATAATGGGCAAAATACTACTTAAGATCGACCTTTGATTACTCTTGATGCTTTTGATTACTACTGAGAATTATTTTAACTTGTCTCTTAGTTTGTAAAATAATTATAACAAAGTTGACAGATATGGGTTTACAATGGAAGTCTATGGGGCAATGTACAATGATTGTTTGTTTATTATTACATGTCACGAATTATGTTAAAAGAGTTTAATTTGTTTTTAACCAAGAACATTTATTCAATGCAAGTCTTAAACTTAACTTAAAGACCCCATGAAATGGCTTGACAAACACAGTTTTCTTTCCTGTGTTGATGTATTTCCTATTGAAGCAGGAAGTTGGGGCGGATACTGAAGGTCATCCCATTAAAACAAAAAAAAAAAAAAAAATTGGCCAATAGGCTTTTGTTTGAGCATTTTATTGGGCAAAACCTTTGATATGCCTTTGAATTCCTTTGAGTCTTCAACAATTGTGGCCATTTTACTGAGACGAGAAAGACTTTCTAAATGCGTATATCTACTAGAACTTAATTATGTCACTGTATATACAGTTGTGCTCAAAAGTTTGCATACCCTGGCAGAAATTGTGAAATTTTGGCATTGATTTTGAAAATATGACTGATCATGCAAAAAGTATTTTATTTAAGGATAGTGATCATATGAAGCCATTTATTATCTCACAGTTGTTTGGCTCCTTTTTAAATCATAATGATAACAGAAATCACCCAAATGGCCCTGATCAAAAGTTTACATACCCTTGAATGTTTGGCCTTGTTACAGACACACAGGTGACACACACAGGTTTAAATGGCAATTAAAGGTTAATTTCCCACACCTGTGGCTTTTTAAATTGCAATTAGTGTCTGTGTATAAATAGTCAATGAGTTTGTTAGCTCTCACGTGGATGCACTGAGCAGGCTAGATACTGAGCCATGGGGAGCAGAAAAGAACTGTCAAAAGACCTGCGTAACAAGGTAATGGAACTTTATAAAGATGGAAAAGGATATAAAAAGATATCCAAAGCCTTGAAAATGCCAGTCAGTACTGTTCAATTTTTAATTAAATTCCACTTATTAAGAAGTGGAAAATTCGGGGATCTCTTGATACCAAGCCAAGGTCAGGTAGACCAAGAAAGATTTCAGCCACAGCTGCCAGAAGAATTGTTTGGGATACAAAGAAAAACCCACAGGTAACCTCAGGAGAAATACAGGCTGCTCTGGAAAAAGACAGTGTGGTTGTTTCAAGGAGCACAATACGACAATACTTGAACAAAAATGAGCTGCATGGTCGAGTTGCCAGAAAGAAACCTTTACTGTGCCAATGCCACAAAAAAGCCCGGTTACAATATGCCCCACAACACCTTGACACGCCTTCTGGCACACTGTAATTTGGAGTGACGAGACCAAAATAGAGCTTTATGGTCACAACCATAAGCGCTATGTTTGGAGAGGGGTCAACAAGGCCTATAGTGAAAAGAATACCATCCCCACTGTGAAGCATAGTGGTGGCTCACTAATGTTTTGGGGTTGTGTGAGCTCTAAAGGCACGGGGAATCTTGTGAAAATTGATGGCAAGATGAATGCAGCATGATATCAGAAAATACTGGCAGACAATTTGCATTCTTCTGCACGAAAGCTGCGCATGGGACACTCTTGGACTTTCCAGCACAACACTGACCCTAAGCACAAGGCCAAGTTGACCCTCCAGTGGTTACAGCAGAAAAAGGTGAAGGTTCTGGAGTGGCCATCACAGTCTCCTGACCTTAATATCATCGAGCCTCTCTGGGGAGATCTCAAACGTGCGGTTCATGCAAGACGACCAAAGACTTTGCATGACCTGGAGGCACTTTGCCAAGACGAATGGGCAGCTATACCACCTGCAAGAATTTGGGGCCTCATAGACAACTATTACAAAAGAGTGCACGCTGTCATTGATGCTAAAGGGGGCAATACACAGTATTAAGAACTAAGGGTATGCAGACTTTTGAACAGGGGTCATTTAATTTTTTTCCTTTGTTGCCATGTTTTGTTTTATGATTGTGCCATTCTGTTATAACCTACAGTTGAATATGAATCCCATAAGAAATAAAAGAAATGTGTTTTGCCTGCTCAGTCATTTTTTCTTTAAAAATGGTACATATATTACCAATTCTCCAAGGGTATGCAAACTTTTGAGCACAACTGTAGATGGTATCAAAGCTAACACACATGGACTAAAAGTAACAAATTATATATATATATATATATATATATATATATATATATATATATATATATATATATATATATATATATATATAAAATTTATTTCATAGGGTTTTTAAATACTTGATGTGTTCTCACCTCACTGTCCAGCCCCAGTAAAATGATCATTATGAAGAAACATATGGACCACAGCTGAGGTATTGGCATCATGGCTAAGGCTCTTGGGAATGCAATGAAGGCCAAATCAGGACCTGTAAAAACAAGTGAAATTAGCTGAGGTATAGGAAAATGATGTGCAAATTAGTTTGAAAGTACCCGAACACCTGACATACAGCAGGCACTGTTGTTTTAAAGTTACCTGACTCTGCAACTACTGAAATATCAATTCCCTGCTCAAATGCCATGAAGCCCAACACAGAAAAGATGGCAAAGCCTGCAACAAAGCTGGTTCCACTGTTCAGCAGACACAGATAAACACAATCTCTACAAGCAGAAAGAAAATACATTCTATCAAAACCTATCACAGTCCACATTATATTATGTTCGCAACCCATTTTATACACATTTCTATAATGCATTTATTATTGCTGTTACTTAATCATGCATGCATAAATTTCTAGTTTGTTTTAGGCACCATGTGGTTTCCCATGACCGGAATTCACTCACTTGTAGCAGTTGTTGTTGTACTTATTATAGCTTCCCAAAGCTGTGAGGCAACCAATGCAAAGAGCGTAGGAGTAAAAAATTTGTGTTCCAGCATCCATCCACACCTACAGGGCAAGAAAGAGCACAACTTTCAGACAGTCATCCAGAGAGACTAATTAGAAAAACATGATACACAAAGTGTCTTTGAGGAATATTGAGCTTAACTAGCCTATCAGAGTGACTTGATTCTTTGGTTAGTAAAGACTGACTTTGCAAACAATATCTAGAGAACAGCAGTTAAAAAATAATACTTGTTTAGTACAAAGCGAATGAGCAACAACTACAAATGAAAACTTATTTATGGTACCTTACAGGTGCACTAAACATCATTTGTTTGCAATTTACTGGCAGATATGACAGTGGTCTTGGACTTCATACTGATATCTATCACTATAGGTGCAGCATCATTCAAAAGCAAATATTATTGTTAGCAATGCCATTGTAGAAATGCCCTATTTACAGGGCTATTCATCAACCCCTCCTGTTCCAGGAAATTTCTGCCAAGCATTATTGCAAATTTGCAGTAAGTTCATATTTTCACATGCAAATGAGCTTTGTGGTGAACAGTTTGTAGCTAAATGTTTAGTTTGCTGCTAATTTGTCACAAAATAACAACAGGTTTTTCAAAACTCTGCAACTGAAAGTATCCAATAATAATAGAGAGGTTACCAAAATGAAGAGAAAGCTGGTTCCAGGGGTATGTGTGGTGGCCAACATGAGGGGAGACCACCCTTAATTAATAAAATTGCTTTATGTGCAAGCAATTTGTGGACTACTACTACTACTACTACTAACGTCACTCATTGACATTAATTGTCCTATATCTCCAAATTTAGCTTACCGGTGGGTCTGCAAGGCGTGTAGGATTGGGGTAGAGGTAGAAGTTAATGCCATTAATGGCTCCAGGCAACGTGAGACCCCGAATCAAAAGCACCAGCAGCATTACATATGGAAAGGTAGCAGTGAAATATACAACCTGAAAGACACAGATAAGGGCATTTCCTTTTTGTGATCCACCAATAATACCAGATTAAAATGTATGTTGTTCTGTTTCTCACCACCAACTATAATATTACTTCTGGAGATATGGATTTAAACACTGGAGTCATATAGATTACTTTTATGTTTCCTTTATGTGATATTTGGAGCTGCAAATGTCTGATCACCATTTACTTGCATTGTATGGACCTACAGAGCTGAGACATTCTTCTAAAAATCTTTGTTTGTGTTCTACAGAAGAAACAAAGTCATACACACCTGGGATGGCATGAGGGTGAGTAAATAATAAGAGAATTTTCATTTTTGGGTGAACTATCCCTTTAACCCTCTGGGGTCTGAGGGTGTTTTGGGCCCTGGAGAAGTTTTGACATGCCTTGACATTTGTGCTTTTTCAGTTGCTTAAAAACATATTAATGGCTAAAGTCTGATACACTGTATTCAGCACAAACGGGGCTACAATAATATGTGAGCAACATGTATGTACATGTTTGTATTTTTGAGAAAATAACGTTTATGCATGGTTTTTGAAAAAACAAAAATTTTAAGTCACTGAAATAAGGCCATATTAAACACACACATAAACACACACTAAATATTTATTCACAAGACTTTTGAGGACTGGATCTTGTAGCTAAGAGTTTTTGCTATAAAATGATGTGAAAACCATCCTGATCACTCATTCATACAAAACAATGTAGTCATTTTTGGAAGACACTTTTAGTGTCAGAAAGGCCATATGCGAGGAGGCGTGGATGATCATGAATATTGATGTGATTCACACCTGAGGAGACAAAGACCCCTCCCCTGAGAGAGAATTAATGTTTGTAGCTTATTCACAAAATCAAGTTAAAGTTAAAAGTAATCGGAGTATACATTTTCTTTACATTAAGACTTTATTTTAGACCTACACTACCATTTAAAAGTTTTAGATCTGTAAGATTTTTTTTATGTTTTTAAAAAAAGTCTCTTCTGCTCACCAAGGCTGCATTTATTTGATCCAAAATACAGCAAAGACAGTGATATTGTGAAATATTTTTTACAATTTAAAATAACTGTTTTCTATTTGAATATATTGTCAAATGCAATTTATTCCTGTGATCAAAGCTGAATTTTCAGCATCATTACTGCAGTCTTCAATGTCATATGATCCTTCAGAAATCATTCTAATATGCTGATTTTCTAATATGGGCATATTTACAGCACATTTTACACATTTACACCCGAACAGATATTTGCAAGCACAAGCTTCATTGATGATAATGAGGCAGCATAAACACTAGTTAAAATATAATCTAAACATTCATATTATTTTTATATCATATTACATATCATATTTATATCAAACAGCATACAATTGAAATACCTGCTTTAGCGAAACAACATCTAAATGTAACTAAAACTTGCCTATTGGGACATATTTCAAATGTCAATACTCTGAATACTGGCTGGCAAGTCTGGAAATAGTCCAACTAGTAAAATATGTACATGTTTATATAAAATAGCATGTCAACTAATGTAAGTAAAACTAAATTACTTACTCATCCGGAATCGTATCCTCGGCTGGATCAAATCGCTTTTCAAAATGTAAACATTCATCGTCGAAGTCCCGTTATTCTTCTGAGGAAAATGTGAACTCTTTGTCACTTTCCAGTACCATCTGTAGAGCTTCCTCACCTGTGTAGCGTGCCATCTTCCAAACGCGTAGGAAAGTGAATGAATCTGATGATGAACTTGATGTTTTTTAAGGCATTGTTGGGGGCGTTTTCCATTTGCATTGATCGTCTCAGCACATTACTGTATGAATAGTGCGCTCTGTTGGTGGGTGGGATCACATTAGAGATAATGAGCTGAGCCAGGAGAAACTGTACATTGCTTTGTTTCATACAGATTACATTGCAGGAGAATATTTATTTTACATTTTGTTTTAAATGTTTGTGTGATAAATATTCGTGGAGTTTCAATTCATTTTTGTGACATGCTTCAGAAAGATGCTCGCGGAGACAGAGACAGCTGAAAGCGCACCCTGTTTATTTTCTTTATTTTACAAAAGCACAAGGTTTTGTTGTTATTGTGAGTGTACAAACATAAAAGTAGACCCTTTATGGTTTCTAATGATGTCTTACACTTATCTGTATGCCCAAAAATGACGGAGTATTTTAAGTTGTTTCCGCTGTTATGCGGAAAAAATCCAGCAGGACGCGCCGGCGCGTCCGTCGACCTCAGAGGGTTAAGGCTCCTGCACTCTTCATACAAAATCGAAGAATGAATGGGTGTGACGCCATTTACAATAAAATCTGGCCAAAACGAAGGTGTTCTTGAGTTCGTTTTAGTGGTTCCTGACAGCTTGCTAGAGAAAACTTTCAGAAAAACTTCTTACCGGCTGCTAAACACATTACTGCCATTTGTCCATGTCATAGGTTTGACCTGGAGCTCCACCTACTTTGAGGCGGACAACTAATTCCCATTCAGTCAGTTAAGATCAGTCAACATGAACACACCGGAACACAGTTTTTTGTGAACTGGTACAAATGTACCTACATTTGTATGATCATTTGCGTAGAGACATTTTCCAAGAACATGTCATATTATTTTTTTTTCTGTAATTAGTCTACAAAAGGAATCAAATCTACTCAAATAATCTTAAGTGCCAATTCACTCATGTGCCATCTGCAGCCAAAACCCATTCACACATCTGCCCAAAGATATGCCTGTCATCACTCTTTTGTATTCTGTATTCAGCCCATTAACACTCATTATACCCATCTTTGCAGTAGTATCAGTGTCATCATAAATTACAATAACATGTGTAATCAGCACATAATATGGTTGCCTATAGCCTGTTAATGCATTAGCGCTGTGGCGGAATGATCCGCCCCTCCGGCTCGTCATCATTGCCCCGCCTCTTAGGGCCACCCTTCAGCCAGGCTCAGGACAGGAGTTGAGTCGGAGAGCGAGAATAGGTGCATAATTAATAAGCCTCATTTGGTCAGCAGTGAATGAAGCACACCTGATGGAAATAAAGCTTCATCACCGCTGGCTTTAAAATGCAGAGCGCACCTCTTCTCGCGGAGCCGGCTTCAAATCTCCATGTGTGCACACACTGGCATCCTCGCATGCCCAGGACCAGAGCTGGGAGGGTTCGGAGCTGGACGAGATGGTGTGCTGCCAGACCCGTTCCTCGGACCCCCGGATGCGTTAATGAGTCAGCTCACGTTGCCACCAATGGGCTAGATCTGGGCCGCCATCTCCTCACGCTTGCCGCGGGCCTGGGAAGACATGCCGCCAGTGACGTCGCCGCCCCTCATGCCGCGGACTTTCGAGGGGAGCTTGAGCGGCCGATTGACCCAGCTCATGTCTGGGCCATCCTATGGACACTACCCCGCCCTTCACGCAGCCCCGTTTCACCGCGACGATGCCACACTTCCCCTTTATTATGAACACTATTCCCCCTTGGACACTTTATTACCCCTTTTGGACATTTTACGTTTATTATTGTTTCCAATAAATGCCTCTCTGAGGCTTGACACCACACCCACTGTGTCTGTCTCTTGCTCACCCTGCCACAGCGCCATGAATGCAAAAGGTAAATATGATAAAATTACACATTATCTACTGTATATATCTTACTTTAAAAATCACTGAGTCGTTAAAGAGCTTAAACACCTCAGTGAGAACAGAGGTAATATGCAGTTAGATCAAATATTATTGCATGAGTTACAATTCATCAAGGCAGTTTAAACTTGAAAAAGGTGTTCTTAGAGTGGCTTAAATTAGTGCTGACCTTCCCTGTGGACTTCACTCCCTTCCACACGCAGAAGTAGCAGATGATCCAGGACAACAGGAGACACAGAGCTAGCTCCCACCTCACACTGCCCAGCTCATTCACACTGCTGGTGATTTTCAACACTCGCCTCCTATAAAACACACTTTTCTGTCATTCTCAAGTTGTCATTTTCAAAACAGTATGTGTTTACTGGAAAGTTATGGGTATATTGTTAGTATACTAACACACAGGGTAACCACACCGTAGGACTTTGACCGCAGAAGCGAACTATGAGAAATTTAACAATTCTACACCTAATTATTTAAATACAGAATCTACACTGACTTTCTCCTGAGCTATAAAGAGATTCAGACTGGTGCCAGCGAGTTTCTCACATCTGGAAAATGTTAACTGCCTTAAGGACAGAGGTGAAATAGGGAAGAAGCACAACAAAACACCTCTCCTCTTTGATAAGACAGATAAGACCATTTGCTGAAGAAACTTCACCATGGTTGCCATGGGAATTTCAGAACAAAGACATGCCATTGTTCTTTAATATAACCAACCTCTACACTTAATATTATTATACTAATCATAAGGGATGTTTCTGGCTTACCATCTCACATGAAGCTTAATTCTTGAACATTTGACATGGACTTTGGACTTTTCTTTTTTCATTACCATCCAAATATACAGCCGTGTGTAGGATTTGACAAATGCATCTTATGCAGATGATAACCCTGTATTATCCATGCTTAAAAATAACAAACTAAATAGTAGGAAGTTTTATCATGCATTATAACTAAATTATAACTGTAATTTAAGTGTCTGGTAAGAGACAGTATTTAATGACAAATGGGTTGCGTGGATCTTTTCCTTGAACACACATTACACGGAACAACTTTTACTCTCAACATGCAGTTAAAGGATCTCACAGCTGAACACTTCAAGACTAAACTACAGAATTACTGGTGAGTGAAATGTAAACATTTACCAGCCAGTTGCCAAACATATTCACTTTAGTCGCATAGTGTGTAATTTGGTTGCAAATGCGAGTGAAATGAAGATCACGATTAATAGGAAAAACAATATTTTTTTCCACCCCTACTTTTTGGGTGGGAAATTCACAAATATTAGAACAATAGGTCGTAAATTAATTATCTAGAGGGGAGGACAAAAATTACCATGTGACAGCGTAAAAACACCTCTGATTGGCTTAGAGCCTCTTTGGGCCTTACATTTGTTAACAGGTGAATAGTGACTGGTAACTGGATCACTGGTTTAAGTTATATTTGATATACAGCTCTGACCACTGCAATATTATCAGTTTCTCTGGATTTACTATTTATAGGTATGTGTTTGAGTAAAATGAACATTTTTGTTTTATTCTATAAAGTACTGACAACATTTCTCCCAAATTCCAAATAAAACTATTGTCATTTAGAGCATTTATTTGCAGAAAATGACAACTGATCAAAATAACAAAAAAGATGCAGTGTTTTCAGACCTCAAATAATGCAAAGAAAGCAAGTTCATATTCATTTTTTAAACAACACAATACTAATGTTTTAACTTAGGAAAAAAATCTATATTTGGTGGAATAACCCTGATTTTCAATCACAGCTTTCATGTGTCTTGGCATGCTCTCTACCAGTCTTTCACATTGCTGTTGGGTGACTTTATGCCACTCCTGGCACAAAAATTCAAGCAGCTCGGCTTTATTTGATGACTTGTGGCCATCCTTCTTCCTCTTGATCATATTCCAGAGGTTTTCATATTCCAGGGTTCAGGTCTGGAGATTGGGCTGACCATGACAGGGTCCTGATCAGGTGGTCCTACATCCACAACTTGATTGACCTGGCTGTGTGGCATGGAGTATTGTCCTGCTGGAAAACCAATCCTCAGAGTTTGGGAACATTGTCAGAGCAGAAAAAGGAAGCAAGTTTTCTTCCAGGATAACCTTGTACGTGACTTTATTAATGCGTCCTTCACAAAGACGAATCTGCCCGGTTCCAGCCTTGCTGAAGCACCCCCAGATCATCACAGATTCTGCCCAGCCGAGTCTGCCCGATCGATACGACCCCAAGCTCCGCGGAACCCCGGATCCCCAACACGGCACGCCACCCCCAAGTGATCAGAGGCCACCCTCGTTCTCTGTGATAGTTGCAAATGGATCCCCAGCCCGCACAGTCCTGCCCTCAGCTCCAAAGAGCACTATAATATCCATGGTTTCCATCAATCTCTGTACATCTCATTCCCTCCCACCAGATGCTCCAAGAAGTCCAGATTTGACATTTAGGGCAAATGAGGGATTATTTGAGTGCTTCCCAACAGCTGTAACGAAATGTCAAGACCCAGCTCCAAGCACTGAGGGCATTTCAATGGGGCATACATTGCAACACGAAAGTAACACTCACCAACCACAGGAGGACAGCCCACCACACCGAGAGCCAAGGGCCCGCAGATCTCCAAACAGAATGACCAGTGCAGATGTGATATTATTTTCAATGCCCATGAAAGTAGTATTACTGTAAGAATTAATTTTACGTTCCGATTAACATATCGCTGGCCGAAAACTTTTATCAGACGTAAACATTCTCCTTTTGAGCTAAATTCCTTGCATATAAATTGTGAGCAGATACAACAAGCCTGTCATATTAACATATTTAATGGTGGAGAATTTTATTCAGATTTCTAATCTGCTCATTTGCATATAATGGTCAAACATGGCCAAGATTCTTAAACTCATTATTTACATATAAAATCCTACAACACCTTTTGTCCATGGATTTCCATGACCCTTCCAGTCATTTGTGATTAATGGATAAGGATTTTTAAATAATTTTACAGAGATTGCTGGGGTGGATTTCCATTTGCATGTCAGGTATATTTAAGAGCATAGTACAATTACAAAAATTTATATTCACTGTAGAAACATTCATGTTTTTTTTTAAATATTACTTCAATTTTAATAAAAAAATTCCATTACCATTTCATTACCTGATCACAGATGTTTAAATCAAATGTTTAATTCTATAAAAAAAATTGTACATTGGGGGGCCTGGGTAGCTCAGCAAGTAAAGACGCTGACTACCACACCTGGAGTCGCAAGTTCGAATCCAGGGCGTGCTGAGTAAATCCAGTCAGGCTTCCTAAGCAACCATTTGGCCCGGTTGCTAGGGTGGGTAGAGTCAAGTTGGGTTAACCTCCTCGTGGTCGCTATAACGTGGTTCTCGCTCTCGGTGGGGCACGTGGTGAGTTGTGCATGGATGCCGTAGAAAATAGCGTGAAGCCTCCACTAGGTCTCCGCGGTAATGTGCTCAACAAGCCACTTGATAAGATGCGCGGACTGACAGTCTCAGACGTGGAGGCAACTGAGATTCGTCCTCCACCACCCGGATTGAGGTGAGCCACTATGCCTCCACGAGGACTTAGGGCGCATTGGGAATTGGGCATTCCAAATTGGGAAGAAAAAAAAATAAAAAAATCTACACTTTTGGATTTATCTTTATTTTTATAACTCCTCATTCATCTGTATTTGTAACCTCCAAAATACAGAATGACTAAATTAACAGCTTTTGGGAATTTGCTAATACTCACTCCCAGAATTCTTTGACAGGTGATGATGCATTTTCCATAAAGCTTATGTTTCTTATCCCTTCCATTCGGTCAAACTCGACACAGGTGTCTGTAAGGCAGTAAATAATATAAATCCGCTGGAATTCTCCACAAAACTTGCAAATCACAGATTTACAGAAAACAGTTTTGTCACTACCTGAATTCCACCAGTTCCTGCAGCTAGCCCATGGTAGTTCACCACTGAAAGAAGAGAAGAGATAGAAGAAAGCCCAGGCCATAATGATGATGTAGTAGATACTGGAATATAAGACGACCACCTGACTCCCATAACCCAGACCTGAAGAAAAGCAAGTTAAAACTCTAATTATCCTCCTCTGTTCATGTGTTTCTTTCACTGACAGTGACTGAGTCTTTTAATTGAAAGGAAATAGATTGCTTGGAATGTTTAAGGTGAATCTGTCGAAGGAAAGATGTCTGTACATATACTGCATACTTATATTGTTATTACATTGTTATAATATTGAAATGATTGATCACATAAAAATTGTGCAACAAATTATAATTCAATGTTATGTATTCATAGATAGAGATGATTGCACATTCTACAAAAAGCCAAAGTAACTGCTATGGAAAGAGAAAGAGTATAAACTGGGAAATTAGCAACTGTAAGTTCAAAGAAGAACACATGAGGAATAAACCTCATGTGCAGCTTCTGTAAATATGTTTTTTTGTGTTCTGAGTCATGAGATCTAATGAAACCTCCCAAAGGCAAACTAATTCTGAAAACAAATCAAATTAAAAGAGGATGCTAACTCCCTCGTGAGATGAATCAGATGATGTGTTACGTTTTTGGAATGCTAAATGTTTTGCAAATGAACATCCTCTTGAAAAGACATTTCTTTAATCAAAACTGTGATTAGTACAAACATAAATGCTACGTTTCAAACTCTTTAACTAACAACTATAAACACAAATAGGAAGCAAATCAATTTCAAACCACTATTGCTGTGAAAGGGGTGTTTACATGTACAACTATGTCATATTAACAGTAAACATGCATCACAATGGTTGACATACAGCACTCACTCTCTAGTTTGCTTGCTTTCTAGATTAACAAGTCTTTCATATTTCTCTATGTATATTAATCTAATCCTGATATAAGGGTGAAGGCTCACCTTCAAATAGTGGGCAGATCTTCCTCCAGCAGGTGATAGACCCTTGGCTGGTGAACTGACCCAGAGCAGTTTCCAAGAGAAAGAGAGGAATGCCACAGGCAAACAGAAAGACCACATATGGAATCAAAAATACTCCTGAAAAAAAGTCCAGCTGTTACTTTTGGAAGAGATTGTGGGTAAAGAGATAGTTTTCCTTTTAAGAATGTTCATATTCCACACTAGCATAAGACACAGACAAAACAAAACCTTGAAATGCTATAAAGGCTTGAAATTATTTGATAGTGGCACAGAGCCACAGTGTTCATACTGTGTTTTTGAGGGAATCAATCTACAAATGGTTTACTTTAGTTGTCTCTGAGTATTAGGATAGGACAAAAGAAAGTATTTTAACACAAAATTAATCTTAAAAAAAAAAATTCAAGAAACCAACAAACCTCCTCCATTCTTGTAACACAGATATGGAAACCTCCACACATTTCCTAAACCAATTATCTGTCCCGCAACAGCCAAGATAAACTCCACTTTACTGGACCATTGGCCCCTCATTCGGGTTTTGTAAACTGGGTCAGTTCCTCCTGAGTCTGGATAAGCCAGTTTAAACTGCACATCTGGATCATGCTGCATCTCCATGTCACTGCAAAGAAGTACAACAAACATCTGTCCAAACATTCACTGATGCCAAAGAGGCACAAGCAAAGCTCAAAGAGTGTTGACTATAACATCAAAAAGGTCAAAAACAGCAACGACATTGTCTGTCCAGTACCATCTGATTGTTCCAACCCTTAGATTTACAATGAGGCATTCAAATAATGAAGTTTGAAGTTAGAATCAGTGTCCAGTTTTACAATGCACTGTGAAAGACAATCACCCACAAAATATCTGTGGCTGATATTTGTAGTTTTTGAATTTTCCAATTTGCTTGATGTAGAACAGCTTGTTTGCTTCAAGCAAGGATATGGAGTTTCAATGGCGTTTACATCAATGTCCCAAATCTGCTTTCCTTTAATTAATGATTGAGTGACCTATAGTCACTGAGTGACCTAAAATATTTATTCACAAACTAAAAATTGTTAGTTGATTTTTTTTGTATGCTGAGGTCAGCTTGTGAAAGTCCTCGTAGCTGAAATAATCTTGTGTTCCCAAACAGGAGGTACTGCAGGGGGGCTTAAGCGCATTCCCTTCTTCTACCCTTATTTCTTTGTGCGGTGGTCCTAATACTGTCTGAAGAAAATTAAACTGACCACGGCAGTAATTTAATTGAGTTTTTAAAGGTTTAAATTACAAACATAATTAAAAAACAAATTTTTAACATACTATACATACCTAGTCATGTAATGTGCACATATTTGATAAACTATTGGGAAGGATGCTTTTAAAAAACTGATGATTGTTTTGCAGGCAGAGGACTTTTAAAACTAACAGATGTTGTCTCTTACTACCATAAAATTAAGATAAGACAGATATTGCAATATTTTCAGTTTAGTTTGCAAAGTCATCTTACATGTTGCACTTTCCAGATCTGCATGCCCATCTTAGTTCTAAATGTTTCAGTGATAAACCTTTTAAGATGCTATTAAATCATATTTTAATAGTACAGCATTAGAAGTTTGAAAACAACACCATTCAAATTAAGGTTCACTTCCATGTATAACCTTACATTTCACAGTCTCATTGTACATTAGTTCAAGAATGAAAAAATGAAAGAATGAAAAAGTGAAAATAGTTTTAATGTTGTCTGTATAAAAATTACATGATTGTGCATCCATTTAAATTCCTATGACTCTATGGGAGATGGAATGAAATGTAAATACCTTCATAGACAAGCAATTTCCTGACAGCCTGCAATAAACAGTTTGCTTACACATGTTCCTTTCATTTTAACTTGGAATTGTTGATTTTCAGTTAAGTAAATACAGCTGAAGCAAGTGTCTGTATTTCATATTGATGAATGAATCATGGAATTATTGAACATTGTATTTCATTATTTTCATTGATTATTATTGCCTCTCTACTACTAAATGGGGAAAAAATACATTTTACTTTAATATATATATATATATACAGTTGAATTCAGAAGTTTACATACACTTAGGTAGAAGTCATTAAAACTCATTTTTTAACCACTCCACAAATTTCATATTAGCAAACTATAGTTTGGCTTGTTTAGGACATCTACTTTGTGCAAGTTTACATACACTAAGTTAACTGTGCCTTTAAGCAGCTTGGAAAATTCTAGAAAATGATGTCAAGCCTTTAGGCAATTAGCCAAATAGCTTCTGATAGGCTAATTGGAGTCAACTGGAGGTGTATCTCTGGATGTATTTTAAGGCCTACCTTCAAACTCAGTGCCTCTTTGCTTGACATCATGGGAAAATTGAAAGAAATCAGCCAAGACCTCAGAAAAAAAACCTCCAAAAGTCTGGTTCATCCTTGGGAGCAATTTCCAAACACCTGAAGGTACCACGTTCATCTGTACAAACAGTAGTACGCAAGTATAAACACCATGGGACCACGCAGCCATCATACCGCTCAGGAAGGAGATGCATTCTGTCTCCTAAAGATGAACGTAGTTTGGTGTGAAAAGTGCAAATCAATCCCAGAACAACAGCAAAGGACCTTGTGAAGATGCTGGAGGAAACAGGTAGACAAGTATATCCACAGTAAAACGAGTCCTATATCGACATAACCCAAAAGGCTGCTCAGCAAGGAAAAGCCAGACCACAGTTTGCAAGTGCACATGGGGACAAAGATCTTACTTTTTGAAGAAATGTCCTTTGGTCTGATGAATCAAAAATTGAACTGTTTGGCCATAATGACCATTGTTATGTTTGGAGGAAAAAGGGTGAGGCTTGCAAGCCAAAGACACCATCCCAGCTGTGAATCATGGAGGTGGCAGCATCATGTTGTGGGGGTGCTTTGCAGCAGGAGGGACTGGTGCACTTCACAAAATAGATGGCATCACGAGGAAGGAAAATTATGTGGATATATTTAAGCAACATCTCAAGACATCAGCCAGGAAGTTAAAGCTCGGTCGCAAATGGGTCTTCCAAATGGACAATGACTCCAAGCATACCTCCAAAGTTGTGGCAAAATGGCTCAAGGACAACAAAGTCAAGGTATTGGAGTTGCCATCACAAAGCCCTGACCTCAATCTGATAGAAAATGTGTGGGCAGAACTGAAAAGGCCTACAAACCTGACTCAGTTACACCAGCTCTGTCTGGAGGAATAGACCAAAATTCCAGCAACTTTTGCGAAAAGCTTGTGGAAGGCAAAACGTTTGACTCAAGTTAAACAATTTAATGGCAATGCTACCAAATACTAACAAAGTGCATGTAAACTTCTGACATCTAACTTTCATATTCTTAAAATAAAGTAGAGATACTAACTGAACTAAGACAGTCAGGAATTGTGAAAAACTGAGTTTAAATATATTTGGCTACGGTGTATGTAAACGTCTGACTTCAACTGTATATATACACTACCGGTCAACAGTTTTGAAACACTTGACTGAAATGTTTCTCATGATCTTAAAAATATTTTGATCTGAAGGCGTATGCTTAAATGTTTGAAATGAGTTTTGTAGACAAAAATATAATTGTGCCACTATATTAATTTATTTAATTATGAAACTAAAATCTAATAAAAAAAAAAGAAAAAAAGAAAAGCAGCCAATAAGTGCCCAACATAGATGGGAACTCCTTCAATACTGTTTAAAAAGCATCCCAGGGTGATACCTCAAGAAGTTGGTTGAGAAAATTTCAAGAGTACATGTCTGCAAATTCTAGGCAAAGGTTGACTACTTTGAAGATGCTAAAATATAACACACTTTTGATTTATTTTGGATTTTGTTTAGTCACAACATAATTCCCATAGTTCCATATATGTTATTCCATAGTTTTGATGACTTTACTATTATTCTAAAATGTGAAGAAGAAAAAAATTATAATAAAGAATGAGTAAGTTTCAAAACTTTTGACCGGTAGTGTATATAAATAAAGTTACTGTTTACTTGCATGTTTACATATAACCATTACAGCACAGAGCACACCTGACGCATTGTGCACGAAACAGCCTTTCCTCCGCAAAAATAATGGTTGGTTCTGAAAAATATTTATCGTCATTGCGCAGAGAAGATAAGGAGGAAACTCACTCAGTCACTGTGCTTTGGCCCACACTCAGCAGCCGAATACTCGGCACGTATTATGCGCCCAAGCCGAAGAGGAGACGCTGGGAGCCAAGTGAAATACTTCTAAAAGCAAGATCCAGTTAGAAAACACAATTCAATTGAACCTCGTCATAACAGAACGCTGTAGCTGACACGGGCGACCGTTCAGAAGTTCAGAAAGCTGCTTCTTCAACATTTATCACAGGCATATTAGTTAAGGTTGATTAAATGCGATTCAGCTCGTGCTTTTTGAAATGTAGTTCAAGTCCACCCCTCTCTTTTTCTCCACCTCTCGTGCGGCATGCCAGTCCATAAAGAATGTAGAGTGTATGGTCGCATGTGCATTTATGTTTGTATTTGGGCATATGTGTTTGAGTGTGTTCAAACTCAAGGCGGGGCTTAGCTCAACAGCTTGTAAAGCCATACATGACATCACGTGGATAAACACATTTTAATGTTGGCAAATTGCAACAGAGTTACACATCACCGAACAGGTGTTAGTAAACAAACTTATTTTTAATCTAGTTAAATGCTAAACGCTTATGGCAATATGGAATGCCCAATTCCCATTGCGCTCTAGGTCCTCGTGGTGGCGTAGTGACTCGCCTCAATCCGGGTGGCGGAGGACGAATCTTAGTTGGTCTGGTCAATCCGCGCATTTTATCTCGTAAAACACCCAGGCCCCCTATCATAAGCCATTTTGACATATAATCACGTGCATTATATGAAGTATAGATATCTACAGTTGCATTTTCATGAGATATCAGTAATTGCTTTTGCACTTTACATTAAACGTTAAATCTTGATAGAAAATGATGCCATTACTCATAGAAATACACATTCTTGACATCATAAATGAAATTTCATCAGTAAAAAAATAATTCTTGATATCTGTATTGCATTTTCACTAGTAGAATTTAAAATAATGTCATTCACTCCTATTAAAAATGCAATTACAGATATCTGTAATTAATTTCTTAGCTGAAATTCCAATTCCACATATCAGCAATACACTTCTTAAAGGGATAGTTCACCCAAAAATGAAAGCATTTAGTCTCACCCTCGTGCCATCCCAGATGTGTATGACTTTCTTTCTTCAGCAAAACACAAACAAAGATTTTTAGAAGAATATCTCAGCTCTGTAGGTCCACACAATGCAAGTGGATGGTGATCAGCACTTTAAAGCTGGAAAAAAACAGACAAATGTAGTAAAAGTAATTCATTCGACTCCAGTGGTTAAATTACTGTCTTTTAAAGTGATATGATCAATATTTAAGTCATTTACACTGTAATTGTTTACTTCCGTTTGCTCTCCAATGCGCATTGTGTTTTGCTGAAGAAAGAAAGTCATACACATCTGGTATGGCATTATGTGTGGGTGAGAAACAGATCAATATTTAAGTCCTTTTTTACTTAACAATTTATGATGTCAATAATTATATTTTTACTAGTCCAAAGGTCCATTCTTGATATCAGCAGCTGAATTATAACAAGTGAAAATGCTAATTTGTGATATCTGTAAATGTATTTCAGAAATCGATAAATTGGAGAGTAATTACAATTACTAATTACAATTACGTTACAGATATCTGATACCTTAACATTGCTGCTAGTGAAAACCAAATTACAGATATCAAAATTGAGCATTTTCATGAGTTGTAATTCAATGTTGATTTCACTGTAACTAGTGTAAATGCAATTATTGATATATATATATAATTCATATCCTGGGTATTATTAAATGTAAAAAGGGCTTCATCAGACCTTTGACATCTTTGTTACACATGGCACGTGGTAAAATGCATTATTAATGACTAGATGCCATCGGATTATTACAACTCTGTTAGTTATATAAAGGCATTTATTATTATTATTATTATTATTATTATTATTATTAATGTTTTTATTGTTATTATTAATAATAATAAAAATAATAATAGTTGGTTGACAATTATAATAATTACAATAAAATATAATTATATAACATATTGTATAATTATATAATAATAATTATTAATTTTAAATATTATAAATATTATACATTATTATAAATATTAATATATTTTGCATTATTATTACAACAACAGAGTCATAAAGTGATGATATTTTACGTCTGGTGAACATGTGTTGTCTCAATCAAAATGGACCCTAGCTGATTAAAATTAGGCAATTTGTCTTGGTATAACAGGTCAATAAATTTTACATTCAAATTCAATGAGTAGACGCAATTCTCAAAGGCCACCACAAGATATCGCTGTTGATCATATATTGTTTCTACACACCGCCTGTCTACGGTTGATCTGTTTTCAAAGTGCTTTGTGAAACGGAAATAATGGTAGATATTCACCAACAGTATCTTTTCTAACATAAAAGAAAGTAAATCGTTGTCAGCATGTATTTGTATATGATACATTTTAGGACTTATAAACTGCTTTTTGTGTTTCCTTTTCGGCTTTTCCTAGTTTTATGTGGGCCTTCTACAGTTCTCCTTTAGGAGAGTCGCTATAAAAAGCAGCCGGTACATGAACAGATGATCCAATGAGAGAACCCAATATCCTGCCTGATGAGGACCATATATGCACACATACAGGTGCATCTCAATAAATTAGAATGTCGCGGAAAAGTTCATTTATTTCAGTAATTCAACTCAAATTGTGAAACTCGTGTATTAAATAAATTCAATTGCACACAGACTGAAGTAGTTTAAGTCTTTGGTTCTTTTAATTGTGATGATTTTGTCTCACATTTAACAAAAACCCACCAATTCACTATCTCAAAAAATTAGAATATGGTGACATGCCAATCAGCTAATCAACTCAAAACACCTGCAAAGGTTTCCTGAGCCTTCAAAATGGTCTCTCAGTTTGGTTCACTAGGCTACACAATCGTGGGGAAGACTGCTGATCTGACAGTTGTCCAAAAGACAATCATTGACACCCTTCACAAGGAGGGTAAGCCACAAACATTCATTGCCAAAGAAGCTGGCTGTTCACAGAGTGCTGTATCCAAGCATGTTAACAGAAAGTTGAGTGGAAGGAAAAAGTGTGGAAGAAAAAGATGCACAACCAACCGAGAGAACCGCAGCCTTATGACTGTCAAGCAAAATCGATTCAAGAATTTGGGTGAACTTCACAAGGAATGGACTGAGGCTGGGGTCAAGGCATCAAGAGCCACCACACACAGACACTACAGTTGTTGTATTCCTCTTGTTAAGCCACTCCTGAACCACAGACAACATCAGAGGCATCTTACCTGGGCTAAGGAGAAGAAGAACTGGACTGTTGCCCAGTGGTCCAAAGTCCTCTTTTCAGATGAGAGCAAGTTTTGTATTTCATTTGGAAACCAAGGTCCTAGAGTCTGGAGGAAGGGTGGAGAAGCTCATAGCCCAAGTTGCTTGAAGTCCAGTGTTAAGTGTCCACAGTCTGTGATGATTTGGGGTGCAATGTCATCTGCTGGTGTTGGTCCGTTGTGTTTTTTGAAAACCAAAGTCACTGCACCCGTTTACCAAGAAATTTTGGAGCACTTCATGCTTCCTTCTGCTGACCAGCTTTTTAAAGATGCTGATTTCATTTTCCAGCAGGATTTGGCACCTGCCCACACTGCCAAAAGCACCAAAAGTTGATTAAATGACCATGGTGTTGGTGTGCTTGACTGGCCAGCAAACTCACCAGACCTGAACCCCATAGAGAATCTATGGGGTATTGTCAAGAGGAAAATGAGAAACATGAGACCAAAAACTGCAGATGAGCTGAAGGCCACTGTCAAAGAAACCTGGGCTTCCATACCACCTCAGCAGTGCCACAAACTGATCACCTCCATGCCACGCCGAATTGAGGCAGTAATTAAAGCAAAAGGAGCCCCTACCAAGTACTGAGTACATATACAGTAAATGAAGATACTTTCCAGAAGGCCAACAATTCACTAAAAATGTTTTTTTTTATTGGTCTTATGATGTATTCTAATTTGTTGAGAGTGAATTGGTGGGTTTTTGTTAAATGTGAGCCAAAATCATCACAATTAAAAGAACCAAAGACTTAAACTACTTCAGTCTGTGTGCAATTGAATTTATTTAATACACGAGTTTCACAATTTGAGTTGAATTACTGAAATAAATGAACTTTTCCACGACATTCTAATTTATTGAGATGCACCTGTATATGGCATGCTAGTTGTTAGGGGTCTGTCTAAACCTTTAATTACATACTAAACCTCAACTCAGAATGCTTATCGAAGCACAAACAGAATAGATTTGAGTCAGGTATTTCAGCATTCTTTCTTTCCTGAATGCCATCGACAATGCAGATGTAAGGTGGCCAGTTACTAATTATTCAATAGATACCAGAGAGAACTCTGTTCTGAAATTAAAGTAAGAAACTGAAGTTGTTTTTCAGGAATTTCCAAGCAGATCAAGGCTAGACCGGCGGTAATAGCCATGAACACAGCTCAACTGGGCACATTTCAGTTGGATCAGTATCAGCAGTCTAAGTCATGAGAGAGAGAGAGACAAAACTTGTTTGTCAGTTGCTCCACAGTGATAAGACATTTCTGTTTTATCTTTCAGAAAACATGTTAAAAAACATGGGAGATGCACAAAAGCACAAACATACATACATACAGTTATGAAACGGGCATGGTCTTGTTTACAACCACTATATACAGTACAATAGCAGACTTGGGCCCGCAACTTGGGAACAGCAGTTCTTGTTCAGGTGCTCTTGAAGCCGGTTTGGCCACTCCTCAGGCATTCTCTTTGGGGACATTATTTTGAACGGCTAACCTAGATACAGTCAGTGCATAAAAGAGACGGACTCTTCACAAATCACAGGTATATTTTGATTACTCTTTTGTTACATTCACAGATCACACGTTTACATTTAGATTACATTAAGACATCACACTTAATTGTAGTGAAACAGCAGAGGTACTGTTGGTTCTAAAAAATCAAAACAGCCATGGTTTCAGCTGCACATCTGAAGAGAAATCATGCCTACAACTGGAATGCTCTTTGCTTATGAATTTTCTGGCAATTTAAGTTATAACTGAGTTTGGTGCCTTTAGCAACATAAAATGCTATTAACATATCAGCAATGAATGTAATACAATTACATTTGGGCTTGAGATAAATTGCTTAATACTATGGGTATGCAGTTGTGGATGAGGACACTACCTTTTGTTAGTATCAGTGACTCTTTAGGTTTGCTTTAGGTAAGGGCATCAAGGAAAAATTTCTTAAGATAAGGATGACATGTAACCTTCCAGGGTTTTAAAGAAAGATTTGATTGTGTGAGGTGTTTCAATGGGCGTCATGCCTTTGGCAGTGCCACAGGGTCCTAAATGCTTGATGAAACTTGGATATATTAAACATTTACATTTTTACATTTATTCATTTGGCAGACGCTTTTATCCAAAGCGACTTACAAAAGAGGAAAACATAAGCGAATCATCTTAGGAGACAGTGGTATGAAAAGTGCTATATTACAAAGTATCACTAACATCATAATAGTATTCAAAACAGAATAAAGTGCAACAGAATTATTATTATTATTATTATTATTATTTTTAATGACTGGTTAAGTGCTCATGGAAAAAATTTGATTTTAGTCGTTTTTTGAAGACAGAGTGTAAACCCCTGTATTTTCTTATTACCATACTAGTTTTACTATTAATTTAATTTAGATTTACAGTTGAATAATAAATGCAGAAGTGTACATTTCTTGTTGAATGAGAATAGAAAAAAAACTCTCAATATAATTTCCACGCCAAGCATCACTGATGTCTAGAGAGAGGTAGTGAATTAAACAATGTAATAATTAGAAAAAGTAATAAAAAGCATGATGTATAGTAAATTAGTGTACAGTGGACAAGCAAGGGAATGGCTATGTGCTATTCTAAAGCTGTTGGAAATATTAAAGAGGAAACATATACACATACCATGACATGTAATGTTTATAATGGGGAGTAAAAGCAGTTAGAAAGGTGCCAATATTAACTTTAATTCTAATGGACACAGACCTATAATTAGTTTGTGTAAGTGGTGAAAACACAAGCCAGAAACATGTGCAATCATGTGCTGCTGTTTGCAGAAAACATTGATTTTATCATTTCCTGCGAATAAGCACATGGGCCCCACTCTTCATTGTGCTGTAAATACATTACAAAACAATTACTTTTGAATAGTTTTGAATCATTTGAACTAATAACTTGGCATTCATTTATGCATATCAAAAACTGAATGCATATTTTGTGCTGATGTTAGTAAAATCACTGATGCAGTATTATAACATATATGGCAATGTGTGTTTACATCAACAGAATTGCTACTGTACAGTCTATATTGCTATAAATAAACAAGCTACATCAACAACAACACATCATTTAAAAATATTACTCTATGGTAAAGCATGCAAATGTAAACATTCACATATGCATAGACTTTAAAGCTTTTATTTACATTTCTGGTAGACAGATATAGCCAGTTTGCAACTACAGTTGGGAAGTACTGTATACTTTATGTAGTATATGTACTGTATTACACAGCATATACATACAGTATATCACATATTCATATACTGTTTGTAAGGCACCATGCAGAAAAAATAATTGGTTAAAGATATACAGTACATATTGTAATCTGAACTGTCTTTACCCACTTACAGCATCATGGATCATAGTTTGAGGCCAGAGATGAAGCTGAACCTGATGAATGGGGTTGGTGTTCTGCTGCAGCCCAAGCCTAAACCACAGGCAAGAGAGCAGTGGGCCAATAAAATGGAGTTTCTTTTGGCTGTAGCTGGGCACATCATTGGCCTGGGAAATGTGTGGAGGTTTCCTTACCTGTGCTACAAGAATGGAGGAGGTAAGTATGGCGCACCATTTACTGTTAAGCCTGTTTTACTGTTTTTGTGTTTGTGAATCATCACCTGTTTCTGCTATAAAACAAGATGTTGGCCTTACAAGTTTCAAAGTCTCAGATGAAGAACTAAAATATGATTTTTTTTTGTATTGGAAATGGGGCTAATGTTGTCTATGAGCAGTATCTCAGCTCTTCCATTGAGGTTTCTTGAAAATCAAAATTTTGGCATAAAATATAAGCAAAAAATAAATAAATCTGGTGGTGTTTCTTAAAGAGACAAAAAAAGTATCATTACTGTGATATGAATACATGTTTTTTTTTTTGTGTATGTTTTTTTTTTTTTTTGAGTCACTAACATAGCTTAAAGGGATAGTTCACCCAAAAATTAAAATTCTCTCATGATTCACTCACCCTCCTAGCATCCCAGATGTGTATGACTTTCTTTCTTCTGCAGAACACAAATTAAGATTTTTAGAAGAATATTTCAGCTCTGTAGGTCCTCACAATGCAAGTGAATGGGTGCCAAACTTTTGAAGCTCCAAAATCCACATAAAGGGAGCATAAAAGTAATCCATATGACTCCAGTGGTTAAATCCATAACTTCTAAAGCAATGTGATAGGTTTGGGTGAGAAACAGATAAATATTTAAGTAATTTTTTTGCCATAAATTCTCCTCCCTGCCCAGTAGGGGGCGATATGCATGAAGAATGGGAATCATCAAAAACAGAAGAAGGAGAAAGTGAAAGTGAAGGAAAAGGGACTTAAATATTGATTTGTTTCTCACCCACACCTATCATATCACTTTAGAAGATATGGGGTTATTCACCAGCATCACCTGGAGGACTTTTATGTTGCCCTTATGTGGATTTTGGAGCTTCAAAATTTTGGCACCCATTCACTTGTATTGAATGGACCTACAGAGCTGAAATATTCTTCTAAAAATTTATGTTCAGCAGAACAAAGAAAGTCATACACATCAGTAAATGATGAGAACATTTTCATTTTTGGGTGAATTAACCCCCTTGAGCTGTGGAAGTTCTTTTAAATATAAGAGTTCTTATGAATATACTGAATAAACAAGTGCACAATTGCAGATCTTTTACCCATTTCTGATGTGTATTGCTGTGTGTTGATAAATCAGGGTCATTCAGTGTTGATGGTATTTTAATTCTGTTTGTCATAGGGGCATTTTTTGTGCCATACGTGCTGTTTCTCTTCACCTGTGGGATTCCACTTTTCTTTTTGGAGACATCATTGGGTCAGTTCACAAGTCAGGGTGGAATCACATGCTGGAGGAAGATCTGTCCGCTTTTTGAAGGTAAGCAAAGATGACATCCCACAAGTATACTCTCGATATCAAATACTTAAATTTGGATTCCCTAATTGTTTGGTATTAAAGGTTTATTATTGTTGGGCTTTTTTTTATTTTATTAATTTATAAACAAGACTGTTGCTGCTTTTTACTTTGTCTGTGTTTCTTTACAGGTCTTGGTTATGGAAGCCAAGTTGTTGTCCTTTATACTGGAGTTTATTACATCATTATTCTGGCATGGGCATTCCTCTACCTCTTCTCCTCCTTCTCCTCAGAGCTACCATGGGCTAGCTGCAAAAACTACTGGAACACAGGTTCATCACATACTCTAAAAATGTGATTGATAGATATTTTACAATATTTATTTTGGGTTATGCAACTTGAATAGCCTTGGCTTTCATCTATTTTACAGAATACTGCAAAGAGTTAAGCAAGAGCAACATTACTGAATATTCTCCAGGGAAAACCACTTCACCAGTTATTGAGTTTTGGGAGTAAGTTGTTGGCAATTGCACCCCTTTCAGATTTTATTAGACTTATTCAATTAGTGCAATATTGTTTACAAGCAACACAAGGTAATAAAACTTATCCAGCAAATTTCTATTGCCTACAGAAGAAGAATTTTGGGTTTGTCTGAGGGAATAGAACAGATTGGTAATGTGAGATGGGACTTGGCACTCTGCCTCCTGCTGGCATGGATCATCTGCTACTTCTGTGTGTGGAAGGGAGTGAGATCCACAGGCAAGGTGAGAACTTTACAAAACTTCTTAGCAATGTATTACACAAATTGCGAGGTAAGACTGGGGAATGTTCACCTGCTCATTAAACAAGATAATAAGTGCTCTGTTTTTCTTAATTGTATTTATCTTCTTTTGTTGAAATGACTTCCTTTTCCCTGTCTTCAGGTGGTTTACTTCACTGCTACCTTCCCCTATTTAATGTTGATAGTGCTGCTGGTTCGTGGACTCACTCTCCCTGGAGCAAAAAATGGCATCACCTTCTACCTTTACCCTGATCCAACACGTCTCACCGACCCTCAGGTACTGAGCTGCTCTTATTCCCCTTTCAACAGGAATATTTATTACAAAGTGTTTACTGAAAATAATAGCAAGTCTTTTATATACAGTGCATCTGGAAAGTATTCACAGCGCTTCACTTTTTCCACATTTTATGTTACAGCCTTATTCCAAAATGGATTAAATTCATTATTTTCCTCAAAATTCTACAAACAATAACCCATAATGACAACGTGAATGAAGTTTGTTTGAAATCTTTGCAAATTTATTAAAAATAAAAAACGAAAAAAAATCACATGTACTCACAAGTATTCACAGCCTTTGCCATGACACTCAAAATTGAGCTCAGGTGCATCCTGTTTCCACCGATCATCTTTGAGATGTTTTTACAACTTGATTGGAGTCCACCTGTGATAAATTCAGTTGATTGGACATGATTTGGAAAGGCACACACCTGTCTATATAAGGTCCCACAGTTAACAGTGCATGTCAGAGCACAAACCAAGCCATGAAGTCCAAGGAATTGTCTGTAGACCTCCGAGACAGGATTGTATCGAAGCATAGATCTGGGGAAGGGTACAGAAAAATTTCTGCAGCATTGAAGGTCCCAATGAGCACAGTGGCCTCCATTATCCTTAAATGGAAGAAGTTTGGAACCACCAGGACTCTTCCTAGAGCTGGCCGCCCAGCCAAACTGAGCGATCAGGGGAGAAGGGCCTCAGTCAGGGAGGTGACCAAGAACCCGATGGTCACTCTGACAGAGCTCCAGCATTTCTCTGTGGAGAGAGGAGAACCTTCCAGAAGAACAACCATCTCTGCAGCACTCCACCAATCAGGCCTGTATGGTAGAGTGGCCAGACGGAAGCCACTCCTCAGTAAAAGGCCCATGACAGCCCGCCTGGAGGACTCTCAGACCATGAGAAACAAAATTCTCTGGTCTGATGAAACAAAGATTGAACTCTTTGGCCTGAATGGCAAGCGTCATGTCTGGAGGAATCCAGGCACCGCTCATCACCTGGCCAATACCATCCCTACAGTGAAGCATGATGGTGGCAGCATCATGTTGTGGGGATGTTTTTCAGTGGCAGGAACTGGGAGACTAGTCAGGATCGAGGAAAAGATGAATGCAGCAATGTACAGAGACATCCTTGACGAAAACCTGCTCCAGAGCGCTCTGGACCTCAGACTGGGGCAAAGGTTCATCTTCAAACAGGACAATGACCCTAAGCACACAGCCAAGATAACAAAGGAGTGGCTCCGGGACAACTCTGTGAATGTCCTTGAGTGGCCCAGCCAGAGCCCAGACTTGATCCCGATTGAACATCTCTGGAGAGATCTGAAAATGGCTGTGCACCGACGCTCCCCATCCAACCTGATGGAGCTTGAGAGGTTCTGCAAAGAAGAATGGGAGAAACTGCCCAAAAATTGGTGTGCCAAGCTTGTAGCATCATACTCAAAAAGGCTTGAGGCTGTAATTGGTGTCAAAGGTGCTTCAATAGAGTATTGAGCAAAGGCTGTGAATACTTATGTACATGTGATTTTTATTTTTCCATTTTTTATTTTTAATAAATTTGCAAAGATTTCAAACAAACTTCTTTCATGTTGTCATTATGGGGTATTGTTTGTAGAATTTTGAGGAAAATAATGAATTTAATCCATTTTGGAATAAGGCTGTAACATAACAAAATGTGGAAAAAGTGATGCGCTGTGAATACTTTCCGGATGCACTGTATAGTATATTGTAAATATATAATAAATACAATGCATTTAGATAAATACATTGTACATGTGTACATTTTGAAAATAGAAGGTGATACTGTACATGAACTAAAAACAAAACAATTTTCATTTTTGTTCGTTTTGAGCAGAAACAGTATTTTTTTGTTCCAGTTCCGGCGTTGCGCAGCCTCCTTTTCAAATGGTAACCGGTTTGAATGAAATAAAAGAATGGTTAATAACGTTCTTTTTAAAATGACAGTACTTTGCGCTAAGGGTAGCAGATATACCAGTTGCAGTGTTTCCAGATCTCACAAGAGAAAAAAGGCACCTGTTTTGAAAACACAAGCTCAAAATAGGGGACTTGCCTCACCCAAAATATGCAGAAATACCAGTTTAAATTTTTTCCTATGTGGGGGAATTTTCAGGACAGAAATCATAAGCATAGTATACAATACAGCCTATATAAAGTAACATCTTTTCAATAAATTTATTCTAAATATGAAATATGACCTCATACATATTTCAGATGTTCTTTTGGCCACCTAAAATCAATTAATGGCCTAAATCTCTCTCTCTCCTGCATGCATGCACACACTGCGTGGGCGCATTTGGACTAAATGTCACCTTTTGCAGGTCAAATTATTATTTTTTTTTTAACATTGGTTTTTAAACTAGCGGTGTCCTTCAGAATCAAAGTGCATGCTTATGTTCTACTGAAAAGAGACAATCCTTATTCCTAAAGTCATACAATTCCGATAATTTACTGTGATAAACCTTTTGGTCTTTGGGTTCATGAAAAAATTATCAGAACAAAATAAACCGGTCATTAACTGGTTACCAGCATTTAAAAATAATGTTTTCACTCTGGAACAATTAAAAGGGATTTCATTCCGGTTTTCGGTTATGTTCTGCAAAAAATTCTGTTTGCTTTCATTTTTCGTTTTCGTCCCTTAAACTGTTTTTATTCCCCGGTACTGTAATTACATTTTTTTTTTAATCCCCTTTTCTCCCCAATTTGGAATGCCCAATTCCCACTACTTAGTAGGTCCTCGTGGTGGCGTGGTTACTCTCCTCAATCCGGGTGGCGGAGGACAAGTCTCAGTTGCCTCCGCTTCCGAGACTGTCAATCCACGCATCTTATCACGTGGCTCGTTGTGCATGACACCGCGGAGACTCTGCATGTGGAGGCTCATGCAATGCTGTTCTCCACGATCCACGCACAACTTACCACGCACCCCATTGAGAGCGAGTACCCCATGTGACTCTACCCTCCCTAGCAACCGGGCCAGTTTGGTTGCTTAGGAGACCTGGCTGGAGTCACTCAGCATGCCCTGGATTCGAACTCACAACTCCAGGGGTGGTAGTCAGCATCGATACTCGCTGAGCTACCCAGGCACCCCCCGTAATTACATTTTTAATCATAATCCTTATCACATTTTAAAACAATATTTTATGTTTTAGGTGTGGATGGATGCAGGTAGTCAGATATTTTACTCCTATGGAGTTTGTACAGGGGTACTGACTGCTTTGGGAAGCTACAACAAATATGAGAACAACTGTTACAGGTAATTTAATACCTAATGCCACACATGCTGGTACCAATGATTGCCTTTTGATTGCCTTTCATCTAGCATTTAAATGTGCATTGCCTTTTGTCATTTTTTTTTAATGTCTTTTAGAGACTGTGTATACTTGTGTCTACTGAACAGCTTAACTAGCTTTGTGGCTGGTTTTGCTATCTTCTCTGTCCTGGGCTTCATGGCAGATGAACAAGGGATGGATATTTCAATGGTAGCAGAGTCAGGTAAATGCCAAATTGAAGTGCTTAAGGTCTCATAAAACATGTGAAGGTTAATATACAAATAGGACTTATATTTATGGATAAAAGCTATCCATGAGCATTCTATTCACCACAAAGGCCACTCCTGTTTTCAGCCAATCACCTGAGGTGTAAATGCCATGTGTTGTTGAAACATCTACTTTATTATAATGC
The DNA here is from genome assembly GCF_019703515.2 of Myxocyprinus asiaticus. Taxonomy (NCBI): domain Eukaryota; kingdom Metazoa; phylum Chordata; class Actinopteri; order Cypriniformes; family Catostomidae; genus Myxocyprinus; species Myxocyprinus asiaticus. Next base: position 37,784,890 of record NC_059355.1, read on the forward strand.
ATTTTTTCGATATTTATTTTGCCACAATTCACAGCTACTTTTTTATGGCTGTCAATATAGAAACATGCCTTTTGCCTGCTTAACTGTATAGTTGTGGCATACAGAAACACGTGTCTTTTTGCATTAAGCAATAATTTTAGTAACACAATTGATCTTCTGAAAATACATAATGATTTTGCATTATTAAGAATTGCCAAGAAAATTCTGAATGCCTGAAAATTCTGAACATTTGGAGTTTCATACAATGCATTCGGTTTGTGGCAGGTCCTGGTTTGGCATTTATTGCTTACCCTCGTGCTGTGTCCCTAATGCCCCTTCCTCAATTATGGGCAATCTTCTTCTTTATCATGATCATATTCCTGGGACTGGATAGTGAGGTAAAACCACTAGCACTGCAACACATCCTCAAGAATGACTGTGTTTTTCCATATTAAATCAGGTGAATTTAATAACAACCAAAAGTATGGATGCCTGTTTTTTCCCCCCTTTTTTTTCTCCTAATGTATCAGTTTGTGTATCATGAAGCCCTGGTTACTGCTATCTCGGACATGTATCCCTCCTTCTTCCAAATTGGACATCGGCGTAAATTTCTTCTTCTCTTTATTAGTGCTGCCAGCTTCTTGGTTGGTCTGCTAATGGTAACAGAGGTGAGATTCACAACACAAAGGATTCAGAGAGAAATTAACAGTTTTGGAGTATATACAAAGTTTTGAAGTATTAAACAATTAACCTGTGGGGCCTGTAAGTTCTTTCAGCATTTATTTTTATTTTTTTTGTCTCTCTCACTCTTAGGGCGGTCTGTATATCTTCCAGCTGTTTGACTATTATGCCTGTAGTGGAATGACTCTCCTTACTTTTGCCATCCTTCAGTCCATCTGTGTAGGATGGGTATATGGTAAAATATTTTTTTTGTGTGTGTTTTTGACACTGTTAAATTACTTTGATGTTTAAAGACAGGCCCTCTCTTGAAATAGTTAGAGTACTTCTGTTAAGAGGTGAACTTTATGCTTTAGCAGTGATTCTATGCTGGTTTTGCTTCAGGACCAGATTTTGCAATAAGCATTATGTGGTGCCCCAACACAGTACCAAAACTGTTTATCTTACAAACATAAAAAATGTATTTAAAGTTAAACATTTAAATATATTAATATTACCAGCCTAATTTGGCTAGCATTTACCAAGTGACCGATGAATTTGCGCTAAAATACTCATGTAAGTTTGTTTGGATGCATGATCTTTGATGTCATCAATAAAATATATGGGAAGAATTTCTCCTTCCTTTTAAAAGTTGCTGACTATTTTGCTATCTGTTTTGCTGACTATAATGTGATTATATGGTTAGTGGCGTACTTTTTTGCATTTAGAACTGGTTTTTTCCCATTGTGTCCGCAGCCCTATCAGACCTGCAACCCATTTTTGTGTCATAACCCAGCAGTTGAGAAACACTTACAGTGTTTGCATCACAAAAAGACAGTTCAAAATGACATTAAAGGAATAGTTAACCCAAAAATGAAAATTCTCTCATAATTTTCTTACCCTCATGTCATCCCAGATGTGTATGATTTTCTTTCTTCTGCTGAACACAAATGGAGATGAATGGGTACCAAAATTCTGAAGCTCCAAAAAGCACATAAAGGCAGCATAAAAGTAATCCATATGACTCCAGTGGTTAAATCTATATCTTCAGATGCTATATAATACGTGTGGGTGAGAAACAGATCATTATTTAGCCCAAGTCCCTTTTTTTACTATCAACCTCCACTTTTACTTTCACTTTCTTCTTCTGTTCATATCACCACCTACTGGGCAGGGAGCTTTGTTAGTAAAAAGTACTGATTGGTTTCTCACCCAGATATAGATAACCACTGGAGTTTTATGGATTACATTTATGCTGCCTTTATATGCATTTTGGAGCTTCAAATTTCTGGTCACCATTCACTTGCATTTTATGGACCTACAGAGCTGAAATATTCTTCTAAAAACCTTGTGCTCAGCAGAAGAAAGAAAGTCATACAAATCTGGGATGGCATAAGGGTGAGTAAATGATGAGAGAATTTCAATTTTTGGGTGAACTATCCCTTTAAATTCTTAGCAAATAAAATTTGTGTTTAATTTAAAGTAACGCAGGGCTGTAAAAATGGGGCAAAATGTAGTACACAAGGTTGTTACTGTACCATGATGAAATTATTTACAGTATGTTACAGTACCTCTTAAAGCCATACGTTTTTTTTTAGGTGCAGATCATCTCTATGATAGCATTGAGGATATGATTGGCTATCGGCCCTGGCCTTTAATGAAGATCTGCTGGAAGTATCTAACACCAACTGTATGTACAGTGAGTATTATTTAAATGCCTAAAAATTCTTTAAAAACATCTGAGGCTATTTTTAAACCAGTCCATTTGTGGATAAGTGTTTCATTCTTTATTGATGTGTTGAAAGTGATCAACAAAATGCCAAACTGCTGTGCTTAGACTCTAGCCTCTAGGCCAGAGAGGTAAGAAACTACTATTGTGTCTGCCACCTGTGGGTCTGTGTCTGACACCTGTCATTTGTGTCTGTCTGTAAACTGACAGCACTTTAAAAGACAAGAGAGACCTTCCTCTATTGAGAGACTTTGTGGTTTGACTTAAAGTGACACAGCATGCCAAACTAACTGACAGGTCCCTGGTGTTCATCATTTACTTTTCCTTTCTGTATAGGGGACATTTTTATTCTCCTTAGCTAAATACACCCCTCTGAAGTTCAACAATGTGTATGAGTACCCCTGGTGGGGTTATGCTATTGGTGGCTTCTTCACCCTTTCCTCCACCTTGCTCGTTCCACTGTGGATGATGTATTTGGTTTGCACCACTCCAGGTTCAATGCGACAGGTACAGACTTTTAATTGGAAATAGTCATAAGAAATTCATATTTTACAGTCAACATGAAACGGCATTCATAACCCATTTTTCTTTCGTAATGTGACATATTTCATAGATACATTTTCTGAGTAAAAACTTTGGACTGAGACCCTTCAAAAATTTATTGGAATGTGAATGTGGGTGTTACATTCCAAAATGGACCAGTGCAGCTAGCTGGGTGTGGTTTTTGTATGACAAATGGTTGGAGGGAAAAATCAAAGTTGTTATATATTACTGTATATATTCATTATATGTTTTTTATATTGTTATATTTGTAAGTTTTATATATATATATATATATATTGATAGTAGATATTTTGTGCCTCTAATATTATGATCTGAACTTTATTCCTCATTTTATTTAGCTAATAACAAATTATTTTTAACCTGGTGCCTAAAATTTAGAATTTTTCTCTTTGTCAGAGAATAAGAATCTTGTGTACTCCTGCTGAAGACCTGCCAGATCCTAACCGTTCAAAACAGAAGCAAAATATGCTTACTTTTGAAACCTTCACAGACCTCCTGACTTTACGAACGGTTATGAGCACACCAAACTCTTTGCCTCACAGAGATATTGTCTGACTGTCTGCCATTACAGCCATCTTCTTGTCTCCTGATTGCTACAGTGTATAGTAACACACAACCCATTGTCACATTTCCATTTTCGGTAACTACCATCATATTCAAAATCATACCTCAAAGTGTGAATAATGTTGTGATTAATACATGAATCAAAATGGTCATCTCATTATGGTTAGGTACAGTAACGTTTATCAATGCAAAAGTTTACATGAGATAAGTGGGAGTTAATATGGAGAACGAATGCTGATATCTGTGTGTTTTGTTGCATGCCATGTAATGAGTGCACTGACAGGAAAATGCTTGTTGTCTTCTTTTTATAAATACTTTGAAGTACAGCCTCATAAATGGTCTTGAAGACCACCTGTTAAGCTTCACGCTTTGCAGCTTTCCATTAAAGAGTGGGGTGTGCTAGTCTGATGTGTATAAAACATGTATAAAGATGTGAAAATTAAAAAGATGAAGTACTAGTGTACACATGTACAAAAGTGAAAAAGAGATTATTTCACAAGTTTGCTTGTACATACACCGATCAGCCACAACATTAAAACCACCTGCCTAATGTTGTGTAGGTCCCCCTCGTGTTGCCAAAACAGCGCAAACCCGCATCTCAGAATAGCTTTCTGAGATGCTATTCTTCTCACCACAATTGTACAGAGTGGTTATCTGAGTTACCGTAGACCACCAACAATCATGCCATGGTTCAAATCACAGAGATCACATTTTTCCCTATTCTGATGGTTGATGTGAACATTAACTGAAGCTCCTGACCCCTAACTGCCTAATTTTATGCACTGCTGCCACAAGATTGGCTGATTAGATAATTGCATGGATGATTGCCAGACAGGCAGGTTTGAGTATTTCTGTAACTGCTGATCTCCTGGGATTTTCACACACAACAGTCTCTAGAATTTCCTCAGAATGGTGCCAAAAACTAAAAACATCCAGTGAGTGGCAGTTCTGCAGAAGGAAACGCCTTGTTGATAGGAGAGGTCAGCAGAGAATTGCCAGACTGCTTCGAACTGACAAAGTCTATGGTAACTCAAATAACCACTCTGTACAATTGTGGTGAGAAGAACAGCATCTCAGCAAGCTATTCTGAGATGCGGGTTGGAGCTGTTTTGGCGGCACGAGGGGGACCTACACAGTATTAGGCAGGTGGTTTTAATGTTGTGGCTGATCGGTGTATAGTATTGGAGTGTATTACGGTAAACAAATTTGGCGTGCTGTCAAAAGCGGAGGGGCTCGAGCGTGGGACTATCGAACTACAGCGGGAAATGGAAAGACAATTTGAAATAATTGGTATGGGCATTTATGAAATATAAAAATGGTGATGGCGAGGTAGAGCGATGCCAGAAGAATCGTCGCTGGAGCAAGGGAACCAGCTGCTTATATATCCTTGGGATATGGCTGGCAGGCCTAGATAAGCAAGCTCCCCCCGACCTTACGTTTAGAACTTTATATTGTGAAATAATGTTAAATAAATATATTGTTTCTGTGTGCATACATTTTTACTCGAATAAAAATATTTAACGATTGAATTACATTTTTTTTTCTAAGGGTTAGCCTATATTGACAAATTATTATTTATTTATTTATTTATTTATTTATTTATTTATTTATTTGTCTTGATAAAAAGATGAAACACCTAAGTCCTAGACTAATTATGCAAGACCGCCACCTGCTGGGCAACAAGTAACATTACCACAATTACCATGACTCCTCAATAATCAAACATGGTGGATGACAGATAACATTGTCTAACCTTCAAATTAAGCAGGACACAGAGTGCATAGGACTTGATGTCTTTTCTTAGTTCTCTCTCGAGGTGCTGGAGATAATTTTTCTTGCTCTGTAAACAATTTTTTATACAGTCAATGACATCTGTATTACTGGAGTTTTACTGATTTTTAAAGTAAAGAAAATTAAAGAATTAAGAAAGTAGGCTATAAGAGTCATAGCTTGTATCTCACTTTTTCTTCATGAAAGGTTTCCACATTTGACATCAAAGCTTGTCCTGTCCAGCGAATGAATGCGCCATCTCCTGGGCAAGAGAAGATGTTTTCTATCCTCATGCAAATGCATTGCAGTCCTCTTACTATGCAGAGCAGAGTTAGATTGCTCCATCTATTGGACAAAATATATTGTGACCCAAGGCCATGACCACCATAAACACCACTATTCAGAATAGAGGTCCATATAGAGGTTTTTTAATGGTTTACTCTTACATTTTGTTGAGAAACATCCAGTCAACACCCAATCCTGAATTTGGATATCCTTGTTTTGTCCAATACTTTGAGGTTAATGACTTATATTTAAAATATGTAAAAACATTACAGGTAATTGATGGAGAAACATACTATATTGCACAGCATTTGTTTGTACATTGCTATACAGAATTTTGATTCAGTTCACACCTAGACAAGGTGTGTCCATTGAAATTGGGCTGGACATAGACACCCCCCAAAATAAATAAATAAATCATACCCAAGTACCGGCCTTGCCTACAGGTATGAAATATAGTTCCTTTCATTACCTTGTTGCACACACTTAAACAACATTACATAATATATACATTTAATACCTTACCTCAGTTTCAGTGAACTTGTTTACATTCAGCTGATCTGTTTGCCGATGGAGTTTGTTAGAGGTGGATACTGTTTGATATACAGTTGAAGTCAGAAGTTTACATCCACTTAGGTTGAAGTAATTAAACCTAATTTTTTAACCACTCCACAGATTTCATATGAGCAAACTATAGTTTTAAGTCATTTATGATATCTAGTTTGTGCATGACACAAGTAATTTTTCCAACAATTGTTTACAGACAGTTTGTTTCACTTTTAATTGACTATATCACAATCTCAGTGGATCAGATGTTTACATACACTAAGTAAAATGTGCCTTTAAGCATCTTAGAAAATTCCAGAAAATGATGTCAAGCCTTTAGGCAATTAGCCAGTTAGCTTCTGATAGGTTAATTGGAGTCAGTTGGAGGTGTACTTGTGGATGTATTTTAAAGCCTACCTTCAAACTCAGTGCCTCTTTGCTTGACATCATGGGAAACTCAAAAGAAATCAGCCAAGACCTCAGAAAAAATAATTGTGGACCTCCACAAGTCTGGTTCATACTTGGGAGCAATTTCCAAATGCCTGAAGGTACCACGTTCATCTGTACATACAATAGTATGCAAGTATAAACATCATGGGGCCACGCAGCCATCATACTTGTCACATCTGAGACTTTTGCCCTAGCAGCCTAGGTCGCTTGTTGTTTAAGAGACTTTTAGTTTTAAGTTTTGTTTACCTTCTTGTGTCTCTGTTCCTGGTTCCTGCCCTGATTGTTCCCAGCTGTTTCTCGTTTACCTTGTTTGCTCCAATGTATTTATTGTCCTTGTGTTTGCTTGTGTCTTTGTCAGTTGTTGTTTCCTGTTAACCCCAATGGATGTGACATTTGTTCTGTTCGTGAGTTTTAGTTTTGTTTTGTTCTGTTCTGTTCCTGTGTTTTCCAAGTTTTGTATCTGGACTGCTCTCGACTTCTTCCCGCATTCGTTACAATACTGCTCAAGAAGGAGATGCATTCTGTCTCCTAGAGATGAATGTAGTTTGGTGTGAAAAGTGCAAATCAATCCCAGAACAACAGCAAAGGACCTTGTGAAGATGCTGGAGGAAACAGGTAGACAAGTATCTATATCCACAGTAAAACGAGTCCTATATCGACATAACCTGAAAACAGTGGCGGGCCGTGCATTAAAATTCTAGGCCTTCAGTGTGATTCATGCCATTAAGAAAACACAGTTTCACAATGAATTAGACACCTATGCCTTTGAGCATCATACATTATGTCACAGCTAACTAGTAATACCAATTGACATTTTAAAAACACATCCACGCACGAAAGCCAGAACTTGAAACGACACTTAATGTTCAAGCAAGCCTAATTTTAACTGCAGCATGACTGTTTTGTGAAATGAACATCTCTCGAACAGACATTCAAAAATCATAATTTTTCATATGAATCTACCAAGGAGGTCTATAATACCTGGAAAAATTGATCTAATAATATTTGCGATTTAAATGTTGGTTGCAATAAATTTCATTTTGTCAGAGTACACGGTTATGCTGCGTTTCATTCAAGTTAGATGTGGGATATTCCTACTTGATATCTCCGACCATAAATGCATTCCATTCCCCGATATTTGGAACTGCAATGCTCCCGTTAGCTTAGCAGGTGTTTGACTCTCATAAGAGATGTCTCCTAGCAACCCAACTGATAAACAATGCTGCAGCGCTAGCATTTATTTGTCAGGTGTATGATTATCAAAAGAGATTATAATGCTTTATACACTTGTTTCTGCAGGCATTTGTTAAACAAGCTTTAATATCATGTAATATGGAAACAAACTCATTTATCGATATTACTTAATAAAGTGAATGTTTATCACTTACTTTGTATATCCCCCTGAGTGTTGACATGTTTGTGTGACATCATGCCCCTGCATCTCGGCGAATTCGGAGTTGAGAATTTCTGCACGAGCCTACAAGTTGTAATTCTGACTTCAAGATGCATTCCATTGCACTTTTCCTTGTAGGAAGTTGTAAAATGGAGTTGAATGGAACACAGCACTTCATTTCAAAACTTGATCTGACAGTGAATGCTCAAGCAGCCTAATTTACACTTAGAAAACTCCTGATGTTGCTATAACAATGCAAAAAGCACTTACCAATTTGCTTGAAATCAAAATCAGTCCTCCTTTCAGGATTAATAAATGAAGCAATCACACGGTCCTGCAGAACATCTCAGATTTGTAAATCCATAAGGATCTCTTTCTCAATGGCGATAGCGGCAGTAATGACAGTCGACTCGTCAGCATGATCTCGCGCTCTTCACTTTCAAAGTACGTCACTTAAAGCATGATTGCATCACTCAACGCCAGCTAGAAGGCCTCGACTGGGACATATAATAAAAATCACATCCACCAAGAACAAATAAATCAATCTGATTGGCTGATGAATCTGACAATCTGACTTTAGTTGGCCATTCATTTGCACTGTTGAGGGATTCTGTAGAAATTCTGAAGGCCTGACGGGATGGAGCTCAAACTCACGCGCTGCTTCGGCTAACGAGCTTGGCTTTGGGCATGTGATTTGTGAAACAGTTGTCACGCTTCGCTTGTAAGCATCAAGGAATAAATTCTGACTGGATAAACTTTGTTTTTCTCTATTTGTGTATAGATTAATTAAGAGTGGAAAGCGATTAAAAATACATAGGCAAAACGTTGATTGACAATGAAAGGATGAAAAATATTTATTTATTTGGCATGTTAGGCCAGCAGAGAAAGCTTTGCTGGCCCTGAGAATTTGCCACTGCCTGAAAGGCTGCTCGGCAAGGAAGACGCCACTGCTTCAAAACCACCATAAAAAAGCCAGACTACAGTTTGCAAGTGCACATGGGGACAAAGATCTTACTTTTTGGAGAAATGTCCTCTGGTCTGATGAAACAAAAATATAACTGTTTGGCCATAATGACCATCGTTATGTTTGGAGGAAAAAGGGTGAGGCTTGCAAGCCGAAGAACACCATCCCAACCATGAAACATGGGGGTGGCAGCATCATGTTGTGGGGGTGGTTTGCTGCAGGAGGGACTGGTGCACTCAACAAAATAGATGGCATCATGAGGAAGGAAAATTATGTGGATTTATTGAAGCAACATCTCAAAACATAAGCCAGGAAGTTAAAGCTCGGTCACAAATGGATCTTCCAAATGGACAATGACCCCAAGCATACCTCCAAAGTTGTGGCAAAATGGCTTAAGGACATCAAAGTCAAGGTATTGGAGTGGCCATCATAAAGCCCTGACCTAAATCCGATAGAAAATTTGTGGACAGAACTGAAAAAGCGTGTGCAGTCAAGGAGGCCAACAAACCTGACTTGGTTGCACCAGTTCTGTCTGGAGGAATGGGGCAAAATTCCAGCAACTTACTGTGAGAAGCTTGTGGAAAGATACCCAAGTTAAACAATTTAAAGGCAATGCTACCAAATACTAACAAAGTGTATGTAAACTTCTGACCCACTGGGAATGTGATGAAAGAAATAAAAGCTGAAATAAATCATTCTCTCTACTATTATTCTGATATTTCACATTCTTAAAATAAAGTAGTGATCCTAAATGACCTAAGACAGGGAATGTTTTCTATGATTCAATGTCAGAAATTGTGAAAAACTTGTTTAAATGTATTTGGCTAAGGTGTATGTAAACTTCTGACTTCAACTGTAGATATACATAATTCGCTCAGACTTTCAAGAAACAGGAAAAAATCCAGACTTTAAATAATTACATGTGTAGGACGTTTGCGTAGTAGGGATGTACATGCAGATTTCAGATATAAAATCGGTGATTGAATGAATATTGAACTTAGATGATTTTTATTAAGTCAATAGGGACATTGGAATGTTTGGGAATAGAAATATGGCGGCGCAGGGCTTAACTGATATTACCTCATGAGCAATCCTGTTATATATTTAGATCAGTGGTTTGTATATATAAGACTTACAGTAGGGATGGGCGGATCGATACTAAAGTATCAATACTTCCGATACTGATGTGGTATCAAGAATATTGATCCTCACATAAAAATATAGATTCTAAAAATTTTTTTAAGTAGTGATCTTATTATTTAGATTACATAATAGAAAAAAATAATAATTATAATAAGAATAGTTGAATGTCACCGGAACTATTTTTTCTTTCGCTCATCTTGACGCACAGAAATGCTAAAATACACTAGCAGTCACAGACAGCGCTCATCCTTTCAATAGCGTTCGTCAAAGAGGGAGCAGTGCTTTCCTGAGGTAATGACAGAAAAACAGCATCTGGAGTTATTCACACTAAGTAATGACAATTTTTACAGGTTTATTTAAATTCAGAGTTGTTAAAACATTGATAATGATCTTTAATCCTCGTTAATAAATGATACCCTCATGAAAACTACCTATGGATTTACTGTAGAAATATTGTATTAACCATGACTAGTAACCACGACTGTAGTAACCATGTTTTTTGTTTCTTGTTTTTGGCAGTAACCAAAGTTTTGATACAATTAACCATGGTTTTAATACAGCATTACTGTAGTATCCATATAGTAACTTGGTTTTAGTAATAGTAACCATATAATAATAGCCTACCAATGGTTAATTATGAGGTTTTATTTATGGCTTATATTAATTTTAAAGGGTAAACAAAGCAGCCTAATCATTTTCTGTTTAGGCCTATAAATATATAAAAATATAAGTAATAATTTTAGTTACTCATTTTATCTAAAGAATTCATAAAAATCAAATTTAATATAAATATTGGTATTAGCAGTATTGACTTCAAAGTACTTGTTATTGTATCGAAAACCTAAATAAGTTGTGTCGCTCATCCCTAACTTACATCCAGGTGCATCGGACCGCGTTTAATGGCGGACTTCGCAAAAGATCTCTCACTAGAGAAAATCTTGAAAATATGAATTTTATCAAGATCACATCTAGCTCATGGGAACACAACTCTAACCCATGGTAATTAAAAATAAACCCTATTTATAACATAAAACGACATTATTAACATTAAACGAAACTTGAAACATAACTATAACCCTCAATTCCCTCACACCCAAACAGTCCCCAAAACGTCCACAGACCTACCTATTTAATTATGTGAACACAACAGCCAACAGCAAGTCCCCAAGCAAAAACTACTAAGTCCCGCCCCCAGTTGTTAGACCCGAGAGAGTTGCTTATTGATCGACCGCAGTGAGGAAAACGCGAACAGCGAGAACGCAGTGAAAATAAACAGTTTTAATACTTAAATTAATTGAGAAGTTTGATATTAGTGTTCAACAGTAGATGTCAGCATCACAACCTTCACGAGTTTAATTTGAAGAGAAATTCCGATCAGATTTATTCTTTTGAAGCCTCTCTGAGCCTTAATTGAGTTTTAACCCAACATTAACTCTTTAATTACCATGCACAGAGCTGCTATTACACAATTACAGTGTTCTTTTGATTGTCATTGTGTCGAATTGTCATTGAATTAAGTTGAACTTGCATCTAAATTGTAATTTTGATTCTGTGGAGTCAATCTGTCACTGTGTTTTATTAATTAGATGTATTTTAGCACAAATGCCGACACAGACACTCAAGGAACTGTATGGGAGTATAAGTGAGCAGGAAACCATGCACCCTGAGGCCACGTTCATTGTGACCGGGGACTTTAAAAAAGCCAACTTCAAGTCAATAGCACCGAAATACTACCAACACATCAGTTTCAACACACGAGGGGACCGGGTTTTGGACCATTGCTACTCTCCCTTCTGGGATGGTTACAGATCCCTCCCCCACCCACCATTTGGCAAATCGGACCACTCTTCCATTCTGCTTCTGCCCGCTTACAGGCAGAAACTGAAACAGGAAGCACCCGCCCTCGGAATGATCCAGTGCTGGTCGGACCAGTCAGATACTATGCTACAAGACTGTTTTGATCACACGGACAGGGAGATGTTCCGGTCCGCCTCTGATGACGACATCGAGGTCTACGCTGATACTGTAACATGTTTCATCAGGAAGTGCATAGATGACGTAGTGCCGACCAAAACAATACGGATCTACCCTAACCAGAAACCATGGATTAATAGCGATGTCCTTGCGGCACTTAATGTACGGACCTCCGCTTTTTATTCCGGGAACGTGGAGGAGCATAAACAAGCCAGTTATGCCCGCCGCAAAACTATCAGAGCAGCCAAACACCAGTACAGGGACAAGATTGAAGGACAGTTCAACACCCCCGAGTCTAGAAGCATGTGGCAGGGAATTAATATAATCACGGACTTCAAAGGGAATAAAAACTCCACCATGAACACCGCTGCCTCTCTCCTGGATGAGCTAAATAATTTTTATGCTTGTTCAAGGGAAATAGCACCGCCCTCGCTGAGAGAGCTCTCATGGCCGAAGCTACAGAGGTTAGTTCACTCTCTGTCTTTGTAGCGGATGTAACCCAATCCTTCCGACGGGTGAATATTCGTAAAGCCGCAGGTCCAGACGGCATTCCGGGCCACGTCATCAGAGCGTGTGCGAACCAACTGGCTGGTGTTTTTACGGACATTTTCAACCTTTACCCCTCCTTGTCTGTGGTCCCCACATGCTTTAAAACGTCCACCATTGTGCCTGTACCAAAGCAATCCAAAATCACTTGCTGAAATGACTGGCATCCTGTTGTTCTGACCCCCATCATCAGCAAATGCTTTGAGAAACTTATCAGAGATTACATCTGCTCTGTGCTGCCTGCCTCTCTGAACTCACTGCAGTTTGCATAACGCAACAACCGCTCCACTGATGATGCCATTGCATTTACACTACACACTGCTCTCTCCCACCTGGAAAAAAGGAACACATATGTGAGAATGCTGTTTGTAGACTACAGCTCAGCATTCAACACCATATTGCCCTCCAAGCTTGATGAGAAACTCTGGGCTCTGGGCTTAAACAGCTCGCTGTGCAGCTGGATCCTGGACTTCCTGTCAAGCAGACGCCAGGCAGTTAGAATGGGCAGCAACATCTCCTCATCACTAACCCTCAACACTGGAGCCCCACAGCGCTGTGATCTCAGTGCACTCTTGTATTCCCTGTACACACATGACTGTGTGACAACACAGCTCCAATGCCATCATTAAGTTTGTTGATGATACGACGGTGGTAGGTCTGATCACTGGCAATGATGAAACAGCCTACAGCGAGGAGGTACACACTCTGACACACTGGTGTCAGGAGCACAACCTCTCCCTCAACGTCGGTAAGACCAAGGAGCTTGTGGTGGTCTTCAGGAGAAAAGACAGAGAACACAGCCCCATCACCATCAATGGAGCAACAGTGGAGAGAGTCAGCAGCTTCAAGTTCCTGGGTGTCCACATCACTGAGGAACTCACATGGTCTGTCCACACTGAGGCCGTTGTGAAGAAGGCTCACCAGTGCCTCTTCTTCCTGAGACAGCTGAGGAAGTTTGGAACCACCACATCCTCACACGGTTCTACACCTGCACTGTAGAGAGCATCCTGACTGGCTGCATCACTGCCTGGTATGGCAACAGCACCACCCTCAACCGCAAAGCCCTGCAAACGGTGGTGCGAACTGCCAGACACATCATCGGAGGTGAGCTTCCCTCCCTCCAGGACATCTATACCAGGCGGTGTGTAAAAAAAGCTCGGAGGATCATCAGAGACTTCAGCCACCTGAGCCACGAGCTGCTCTCACTGCTACCATCAGACAGGCGGTATCGCAGCATCAGAACTCGCACCAGCCGACTTCATGACAGCTTCTTCCCCCAAGCAATCAGACTTTTGAACTCTTGATCGATCACGATACATTTATCAGCACCGCACTTTATTAGCTTCAGACTGGTCTTACATTTTATACTTCTCTTAATAACACGCTGGCAACTGACTATCAACCGACAGCTGAATGTCAACACAACACTTCATATTTATTTCCACTGATTACATGTGGGGGGTGGGGTAGTGTATTTTTATTGTATACAGTCTTCTTATTTTGTGTATATTGTATATTATTAGGTGTATATTGTGTTGTGTTACAGATGTGTAAACTGTGTTATGTGTAAATCAGATGTTTATTGTAATTGTCATATTGCTATGTTGCTTGGAACCACACCCAAGACTTTCACCCACTGTTGCACTTGTGTATATGGTTGAGTGACAAAGGGATTTGATTTTTGATTTGAAATGCTTGTTACATGTCGTTATCTGGATGAACTGTTAGCTGTATTGTTTAATGACAATATCTAGCAGTGTTCACAAATGCATTTGAAATATGTTACTGCTTATTAATGAGTGAAATATGCAATAAGTGCATGTTACTTTGATTTGTATTGCTTTTGAGTGTTTATGGGTTAATGCATCTACAAAATGCTTGATGTCCACATGAAATGAATTAGATCCTTTTTTAACAGGATCCACAATTTAACAGATAATATGTTTATTGTTCTTTTTTTGTACAATTATTAATACAGTTATATTTACCGCACTCACCTTTGATGTTCCTGTGTGATTTACTGATGTTGTGAATTCACTTTACCATAGGCCTGTTATTCTTTTAAAGTTTTCCAGACCTAGTGTGCACATACAGGTTACATACAATCAGGGGCATCATGCACCTATTTTTTTTGAGGGGGCACCAAGGTCAGTAACCACAACCCTAATCCAACCGAAACCCCCACCGACCCCCTTCCTGTAAATCACGGGAAACACTATCACTTTTTTTTAATAACTATTACATTTGCGTCTGTTTGTCAATAAATTTCTATCTGTAATGGATACATTTTATTACATTTTATGAGTTAGCATGCATGTCTGACACCTTTAGGGTGTTTTACATCACTATTTCACCTGCAAGCAATTTCCATACACGAGAGGTGGTGCAAAAGGCGCTTGCACAAACGCAACGATGCCCACAACTGCTTCAGCTCAATAGAAAGTGAAAACACATAGCCTATATCTGAATGAGGCAATCCTGTAAATATTGTATTCCATGTTCAGTATAAATGATAACTAATAAAACTAAGAAAAACTAAATAAAATGGTTTGCATTTCTCTAAGAGTGTTGTTAGGATTAGGGTTAGGGTTAACCTAACATGAAATTATGTCCCTGACGATCAGAGTTGTAGCCATCTTAAATAAAACAAAAATGTATGATATTTGTGTTAAACTATCAATAGGTCATGGTTTATTTTCAGTTATTATTATGTTTAAATTTACAATTGTATTTATGATCTAATGTGTAATGGTATTTTTCCACCTGTTGTCAAAACGGGCCGATGGAAGAAGGAGAGACCAAAATGTTTTTGAATTGGTATGATTTTTGACCACTTTGTTATTTCGATTATATTTTCGTTTCGTTTGAAGTGTAATTTCAATGTAGAAATATTTTTGGTTGAATTATTTTTTTTTTCACTAAATTAATTTAATATTTAAAAAAAATCTAAATTGACCGTTAGAAGTGAAGTGCATGCTGATACAATAACTTTTAATAGGCTACTAGTCATGATTTGTATGTCAGTAGATGAATCAGAATCAGAATCAGCTTTATTGCCAAGTATGCTTACACATACAAGGAATTTGTCTTGGTGACAGGAGCTTCCAGTGTACAACAATACAAAAACAATACAAAAACAGCAGCAAGACATAGATAATAATAAAAAATAAAAAATAGTTATACACATACGTACATACACACACAGACACACATACACACATACACATACGTAGTGCAATCTAATACAAATCTGTTATCTGTTATGTACAGTGCAAATACAAATCTGTTAAGTACAGTGCAAATTTCTTTTTTTTTTTTTTTTTTTTTTTTTTTTCCAGAGGAACGAAATGGTAGAAGAGGTTGGATGTGTTGGATAAATATAAAAAAGACTAAACTGTGTATTGCACATTGCTCAATGGGGCAATTTAACTATTCATGAGATGGATAGCCTGAGGGAAAAAAACTGTTCCTGTGCCTGATGGTTCTGGTGCTCAGAGCTCTGAAGCGATATATCCTCTCAGCAGTCCGAACTGTCCTTTGTATTCTTCTGATGTCTGATTTCGTAGCTGTACCAAACCAGACAGTTATTGAAGTGCAGAGGACAGATTCAATGACTGTTGAGTAGAACTGTATCAGCAGCACCTGTGTCAGGTTGAACTTCCTCAACTGGCAAAAGAAGTACAACCTCTGCTGGGCCTTTTTCACAATGGAGTCAATGTGTGTCTCCCACATCAGGTCCTGTGAGATGGTAGTGCCCAGGAACCTGAATGACTCCACTGCTGCCACAGTGCTGTTTAGAATGGTGAGGGAGGTCAGTGTTGGGGTGTTCCTCCTAAAGTCCACAATTATCTCCACAGTTTTGAGCGTTCAGCTCAAGGTTGTTTTGACTGCACCAGACAGCCAGCTGTTCAACCTCCCTTCTGTATGCAGACTCATCATCATCTTGGATGAGGCCGATGACAGTGGTGTCCTCTGCAAACTTCAGGAGCTTGACAGAGGGCACCTTGGCGATGCAGTCATTGGTGTAGAGGGAGAAGAGTAGTGGGGACAGCACACATCCCTGGGGGGCACCAGTGCTGAATGTACAGGTGCTGGAAGTAAGTTTCCTCTGTCTCACAAGCTGCTGCCTGTCCGTCAGAAAGCTGGTAATCCACTGACAGATAGACATGGTAACAGAGAGTTGGTATAATTTATTCTGGAGTATAGCAGGGATGATGGTGTTGAAAGCTGAACTGAAGTCCACAAAAAGGATCCTTGCATATGTCCCTGGTCTGTCCAGATGTTGCAGGATATGATGCAATCCCATGTTGACTGCATCATCCACAGACCTGTTTGCTCGATAATCAAATTGAAGGGTATCTAGAAAGGGTCCAGTGATGTTCTTCAGGTGGGCCAACACCAGTCTCTCAAATGATTTCATGACCACAGAAGTCAGGGCGACAGGTCTGTAGTCATTAAGTCCTGTGATTTTGGTTTCTTTGGGACAGGAATAATGATTGAGCATTTGAAGCAGCATGGGACTTCACACTGCTCCAGTGATCTATTGAAGATCTGTGTGAAGATGGGGGCCAGCTGGTTAGCACAGGATCGAAGATACGCTGGTGAGACGCCATCTGGGCCTGAAGTTTCCTCATCTTTTGTTTCAGAAAGATGCGGCTCACATCATCTTCACAGATCTTAAGTGCAGGTTGAGTAGCAGGTGGGGGGAGGAGGGGGGTTGCAGGAGGTGTTGGTGTTTGTGTGAAGGTCAGAGTGGGTGTGGGGTGTGAGATTGGGCCTTTCAAATCTGCAGTAGAACACATTCAGGTCATCAGCCTTTTGTTGGTCCACCACAGGGTTGGGGGTAGGAGTCCTGTAATTTGTGAGTTGTTTCATGCCACTCCACACTGATGCAGGGTTGTTAGCTGAAAACTTGTTTTTCAGCTTCTCAGAGTATCTTCTTTTAGCCACTCTGATTTCCTTGTTCAGTGTGTTCCTGGCCTGATTGTACAAGACTTTATCCCCACCACTGTAAGCATGCTCTTTGGCCTGACAAAGCTGCCTGAGCTCTGCTGTAAACCACGGTTTGTCATTGTTGAACTTTAAATAAGTCCTAGTAGGAATGCACATATCCTCACAGAAACTGATATATAATGTAACAGTATCTGTGAGCTCGTCCAGGTCTATGGCTGCAGCCTCAAAAACACTCCAATCCGTGCAATCAAAGCAGGCTTGTAGTTCCCGCTCTGCTTCATTGGTCCATCTCTTTACAGTCCTTACTTCTGGCTTGGTTGATTTTAATTTCTGCTTGTAGGTTGGAAGAAGATGAACCAGACAGTGATCAGAGAGTCCCAAAGTTGATCTAGGGACAGAGCGATATGCATCCTTTATTGCTGTGTAGCAGTGATCCAGTATGTTCCTGTCTCTGGTGGGGCATGTAATGTGCTGTTTGTATTTGGGCAGTTCACGTGTGAGATTTGCTTTGTTAAAATCCCCAAGAATAATAATAACTGAGTCCGGGTATTGTTGTTCTGTGTCTGTGATTTGATCAGCCAGCTGTTGCAGCGCGGCATTCAAACGCGTTTGGTGTGATATACACACTCAACAGAATAAACGAGGAAAACTCCCATGGCAAGTAGAAAGGCTTACAGTTAATAAAAAGTGCTTCCAAATTAGTACAGCACATCCTCTTTAATGTTGTTACATCTGTACACCAACTTTCATTATATGAAAATGATTAATAATACTTACATTCCTTATAATTTAGCAGAGCGTGCATCCAAATTCTGAAGAGAATCACATTTTCTATGCGTATAAATCTAGCGTAACACTGACAGTCATCATGCAATTAATAATATACTCAGTGTCTGTGTTTCCCATGATAGTCCCAAACAGTACTATAGGCCTATATAGGGAATAGGGAGCAACTGATCAGACTGTTTAGGAACTGACTAAAAGCTAAATGCCAGCTGATTAAAGTCATGTGTGTCTGAGTGGTCAATGACACGCAGCAGCTGCGAAAAGATAACATATTTTTATCCTGTGCAGTAAGCAGTCATGAAACAAAGTGGTTCATGTCTCCTGAACACAAACGCTGCTGCTTCGACCTGTTCGGCCGCCCACGCCGCCTTCTTCCATTGAAAATACAGAACATGCGGCTACCGAGGAACCATGTAAAACCACCTTTCGTTCGTTTTGTCATGACTGAAAAGGACGGGATTCACACTGAAATACAATAAGCCGTTGCTTTCTTTAAACATTAAGAGAGTGTAAAGACGCAGCAAAACCTTTCAAATGCATCTCAGCACTAAAGTAAATGAACAGTGACCGATCAGAAAACATAAAACATAAACATATTCTATATTAAACTATAAAAAACTGATTAACTGTTCCACAGAGATCAGGCATAGTTGGCAAATGTTTTTTTTTTACCATAACACCACACTTTCCCATGATGCTGGACCTTCCCCTGTGAACGCGATCTCCGAAGTAGCACTAGATGCTGCGTATAGCGGAACATATGTGACTCGATTGGATTTTAAATTACATAATGTAAATATGTGAATAAAGATTTCTGCCTCAGGCATGTTTTGTACATGCAATAACCATTTAATTTAATTATAGAAGATACCATAAAAATACATTTTTGGAAGTTCAAATAAACCATTCAAAATCCTTTTGGCTCAAAATAACTCTTAATGGGCATGACGCCTCTGCATAAAATAGAGGTTACAATATCTTTTCTATGATGTTCAGTTTCACTTTCCTGATATAATTAATAACCTGTGTTGCTTGTCACTGATTTGCAAGGGAAAAAATAGCTGAATAATTCCACTCTCACAGTGACAAAAAATACATTTAAATAAAAAATAAAATAAAATAAAATTCAGTTGCATAGCTTGTAAGAATTAGTTTTTTATAAATAATTTGATAAATTATAAATAGTATAATGTTTAATAATATTTAAAGTTTCTTTTGGACCTTACGTAAATGTCAGCTAGCAAGTTATGATTTGCTAAAACTATCTGAGAGCAGAAAAGACTCAGGATGGACTGAACAACCTGTCACCCCTCTCATAAATTATTTTGACTAATTTATTGCTTGATTCAAATAATGTTTGTGTTTGGAAAAAAAGTGAATTTCTTATAAATAATATAGCACTGTTAAATATCTATCTTAAACCATTTATATACAGTATAACCACCACCACAATCCCAAATTTTTTAGGGGGCCCTAAAATAGTTCTGTGCACGGGGCCCAACATTTGGTGCTACGCCCCTGCTTACAGCAGTTCCAGTCCTCGAATTTGGCCAAATGGCTTTCTAAGATTGCTGATAGCACTGGGACACTTCACCGTTTGTATCACTCTGCTTGTCCGTGTTCACGGATTCACTTTTTAATCCATTTACCAAAAGGATTCGTTCATTGATTCATTTAGTACCTCTTTACGCCATTACGCGGTGACAAATTACCATCTTTTGTATTTGTGTGAGTCATGGAATCATTGACTAGCTGATTCAATGAGCTGTTAACCAACGAAATAGTAGAAGTGAATGAGAACGATTTGTTTACTTAAAAGATTAATTTAAAAACGCTGATTTGTTCACGAACGGAACACCGCTAGTTCAAAACAGAGTGTTGAGAGCTGTGCTATGCTATGGAATCTTTTGGGACTATTTTCACTTGCGGAGAAGAAACGTATGAACTAATTGGCCCTTTATGTCTGAACGTAAGTTGCTCTACACTATTCAATTGTTTGTAGAATTGTTGTTTAGAAGCAACCTCTACAGCCCTATGGCCGAATCACTGTATTCATAAAAGTTATCTTGCCCGTGTTATATCGCTTAAATATATTTTACAAAACAAAATTAAAATTTAGTGTGCAGTATAGTGCATTGTTTTAATTGTAGACATAACTGTAGACATACAGTGTTCCTATAATTCAGCTAGCAGCGTACATGGTGCTATTGTAAAGTAGCAACGCCAAGGTCATGGGTTCAATTCCCAAGGAACACACATGCTGAGAAAAAACAAAACAAAAAAACACTCTAACTTGTTTGGGCTAAAAGTGTCTGCTTAATGCATAAATGTTAATGTGTCCCGTGACAGGACATTATTTCACTGTAAGGGGACACAAGTTCAGTGTGTCTTTCAAAGAACAGGGAACAATGACAACAGCAGTCTTAAATGCCCCCCAATTGTCTGAAATGTGGGCCATACTAGGTGAATGTGACTACAGCCCCATAATGAGATCAGGAAAAGCTGGTCCAACTTCTAAGTGAAGGTGACTAAACGGTGATTAGACAGCCCCAACTCATTCTGAGATTAAAATACTTTTCCTGAATCCCTCACAAATTGCTGCCAACTCTCCTCATCTAACACACAGGACTGAAGTTTAAAAAAAAAAAAAAAAAAAAAAAATATATATATATATATATATAATATATATATATATATATATATATATATATATATATATATACATATATTTAAAAGTTTGGTTAACATTACTTATACATGTTTCTGTTAATGCTTTTACTGGTTTGTGGGTCTAGTTTTTTGAACTAGGTAGATCTTTTTTAGTATCTAATATCACCACATGTGTATCTGTCTGCACAATATACCCATGCTAAATATTTATTTATCCGTGCTTTATACATGTAACAGCATAGTGTTGCAGTAGTACAAATTTGTACCCCGAATGCAATACTATGTAGGGACATCACTGCAGTGTGTTTATTATATTGTTTATATAGAGTCCCACATAGACCCTACACCAACCTCTACCCCTAAACCTAACAATAACCTTCCCTTACAAAGAGTAAACATGGTTTACTGATATGACTGAACTCTTCATCTCACGAGTGGTCAAGATTTTATACACGTTTCAAAATTACTATTAATTTCTTTAGAAGTAAAACTTTTTAAATGAGGAAAAAAATTACTGTGTGAACCTTTAACACTATATTACTGTAACACCATGGTTAATTGCATGAAAACTATGGTTTCCGGCAAAACAAACAAACATTTGTTACTGCAATATTACTATAGTAAACCCATGTTTAATTTAATTTAATTACTTGGATCAAACCTCTCTCAACTCCCCGGCATTTACCATGATCAAATCACTGTGAAATCAACTTTTATATTAATTTGTATTTAATATTATGAGTAGTATTTAAGGAAATATTAATAGTGGAAACGGGATGGGAAAAACTGGGAAAAAGAGGTGAATTGAACCTAGGTCATCCGGACAAAAAAAGCATATCCAAACCATTGTTACACCCCAGGTCACTGTAGTGACACTAGAGGTGAAGTTTGTCTTCAATTTCTGTGTGTCCACCAGACTACTGGAGTGCAAATAGCCACACTGTGTGGCATGTGCTATTTACACCTACAGTAGTACAAATAGTCACTACGAAATCAGAAATAATTTCTAACAAATATTTCCATCGTTCCTACTATTTTGGAATTCATTAATAGGCCTATCAAGTGTCAGTTTGGAATTACATCATCAAACAGGCTAATGCAGCAAACTCTGCACATGCAACTGGGCCTTTAGGGTAAATGCATATAGACTGCCATAGATGCTGACCTGGTTTGAATTGTGTGGCATGCAAGACTTCCTGTCCATGATGGTGGCTTCCTGCCACACTGTCTCTTTCTGAGCCAATGTCATATCTCTGATAAGCCCCTATGTGCTAAGACGCCAAACACACTGTTTAAAGGCTAAGTCCAATTAAATTGATGTGTGATTTTTTGCATTCTCTTCATGCCTCTATCCTCCCACGCTTTCCATTCTACCTACACAACAGTTCTGCTAAGCTCATTCCCAATGTCATTTGCTGCAAGGTTAAAAAGTTTTCTAAGTGCCAGATGTCACAAATCTCTGCATACATTTTTGCTGCTCAATTTAGTGATAAGAAGTTTTTCTGTATATATACAATGATATTTTTTTGATCTACAGTGAGTCAATTTACTTATCTGGAGACAGTGTGCCTTCCCTAAAGGGCCTTAAAATTTGTTTTTGAACTGTGTTCTTACTATGTGTATCCAGACATTTTGACAATAGAGCAATTATATTTCTATTTTTTAAGATCTTTCCATTTTTATTTATTTGGCATCCGAGACTAGCAGGTGTTTTGAATTTTCTCACAAAAGAATCACCTTTAATTGACCTAAGCTCATGACAAGTTCTGGATCAGATTGTTTGATACAGTTCCCAGCTCCCTCAGATTAGTTAATGTAATCAATTAAATTACGAGACCTTAATTAGAAAATGGAGTTATTTTGTAAATTTAAAAGGGAACAGGGGAACTTCAACTTCAGGTTGAAGTCTCAGCACCGGAGAGAGTCGGATGTGCACTAACGTTGTCGGAAAATGATAGAAGTGGGATGTAATTTTTTTCTTTATGATCGGAAAGAGAGGTTATGGCGTAAATTTACGGACTACCAATCAATGAACTAATGGACAACTAAACAACATCTAGGCTGACCCTTTTTTTACAGAAGGATGGTGCCTACTGTACCGACCTTTATGTACAACTTTTATAATAATGTATTGCTGTTTGTTGATGGATTCTGAGATCTAGTTACTAGTATTGTTCTTGACTATGTTGAAAAACCACTAATATGTGAGTCTTTCAAATCTGTACAAAATTGTTGATTCTCATGGATTTGTTTTCTTCTTGAAAATGAGGTGTAGCAGCAATACTGTATTTTTCTAAAATGCATCATTCCTGAAGTAATTAATGGAAGAGATATACCATAAGCAAGGGACTATATACAGAGCATTTGATTGTGGTAGAGGACATTAACTTCAGTCAAGGGGTACAAATGCCATGTATATACGTTGGTTTGGCTCTGGCTGCCCAACAAGCTATAGGCTTTGCAATTGCGTATAAGGTGTGAATCCAATCAGGCAGGATTGAGGCATTAGGCGAGGATGCAAACACCCATGGTGTTAACAGCTTGTCAGGGCCTTTTTGTGCCTGTAATGGGATAATCACAAGCTACTTGTGGCTGGAAATCCTCCTTGAAGGTGTTGACATACTTCAGAGATGTTAATCTGACAGATGGGACATGCTCCTTCCTGTTTGTATAAACTCAATGTCCTGCTTAAGCTTTTAACTCATTTCTTTAACTGTGACCTTTAAAGAATCATATACTGATCATTTTGATATGCTAATGCTGTGTGAAAATTGATAAATATGCAGGTTTGTACATCTGGCAATAACATTAGTGTAGAATTAGGCCATCATAATGCACCTAATTATATGTAAATTCTAACAAGAATTATATACATTGTCCTAGATATACTATATAATACTATATATGCAATTCTGCAGCAATTTAATCAAATTGCTCCTATACAAGCTGAGTGTGCAAATGTTGCAAAGTAATGAAAAATTAATTAAAATATTGTCTCGTGCAAGAACATTCAGTGAATACTCATATCAAGATATTTGAATTGAAAATATTTGTTGTAAAACTTTGATCGTAAAATATTCATTTTTAGAGGCTCAATATACAACATTCATTACAAGATTCAATCAATCATTATTCAATACAATATTCATTTTCAATAATCATTCAGAGGCTCATTTTACCTCTTGTGGTAAGCTTCTCTTTCATCAAAGCCATGAACAATTACAATTTTGACAAAATCATGACCTTGGTTGTGTTTATATGGTTTTATATACTGTACATAAATATGGTATAAATTAATTAATTAATTAATTAATCTGATAAGTTGAAAAGTTATTCATGATGATTCATACACTAAAATGGAGCTTCAGCTTTAGCTTAATTTAAAAACCATGAGTCAACATACCTTAACCTGACAGCCATATTTACTAATTGTTTAATTCAGTAATTGACTTTGCTAATTAGGAAGCAAATTTTGCCAAGTTAATTGATGGAGTTACTTACATTTCTCATTTACTTATCAGCTAGTTTTCTCTAACTGCTAAGTATTTCTTGGATGCCTTTTGGTAAACTTATAAAGAACAGTATGGTTCCTGGAACTAACCCATTCAAAAAGCTCTCAGAAAGAGCACCTGAACATGTAGATATGCACAATAATCAATACACAATTATACATATAATAGAAGAAGAGTAAAGATAAGCACATAAAAAGTGAAACAATATGCGTGAGTTTATGTAAATAGGCATAACATATTATTTAAAGATTATTAAAAGAAGAAGCCTGTTTTTAAGTGTTTCAATTAAATATTGCAATAAACATTATTTTTAACAATAAACATATTTCATAGTTTTGTAATAAGTATTGCTTTGCAATTACTAACTATCATTATGACAAAATGCTGATTAAGAATTAGACTTTCAATTTAATTTTCAATATTTTAAAAACACATATTTGATCCTCGTAGGCGTGAATACACAAAATTTCACTTTAACATCCTCAATTGACTCCAGATGGTTCAGCCAGTAAGATAATAGCGTTAAAAACTCTGGGGAGTGGTGTAGCACTTATTTAAAGGTGAGTGTAGCATCTGTATTTGTTAAAGGTTATTGTTTTTTGTTCAGTGATGCAGTGATCCACACCAAAACAAATGGCACTTACAACAAAAGTAAACTGATGTATCCACTGTATGTAACAAAGGTGAATTCATATGGCATGATCACCAGCCAAATGCCTGAGTCAAAGTTTGCAACAAATCAACTGGAAAGGACTTTCAAGCCAACTGTTTGTAAGCCAACATGATTAGCCGTCTTAACTGGCTTGAACAAATAATACAGAAAAAACTACAGTTACAAGCTACACTATGTAACTTTTGGACCTATAGCCATTAAAAAATAAAACTGCAGGCATCTTGTGGAAGAACATTGTTTTGGTAATGATATAAGTTGTACTTCGGCTCTACTCCTCTGCACGAATGAATGTGGTTCGAGGCACCAGTGTTCTTATGAGAAAGAATGGGCAAATAAATAACAAAAGAAAGGAAAAGACGGATATCCGAAAACATGTCATCTGAGCAGATAAGTGCCATATCTTATGCTGTTGTTTTGACTTACTGGAAAAAAAATAATATTTTTTTTCTCTCTCCCCTTTTTCTCCCCAATTTGGAATGCCCAATTCCCAATGCACTCTAAGTCCTCGTGGTGGCGGAGTGACTTGCCTCTATCTGGGTGGCGGAGGACAAATCTCAGCTGCCTCCGCATCTGAGACCGTCAATCCACACATCTTATCACATGGCTTGTTGAGCGTGTTACCGCAGAGACATAGCACGTGTGGAGGCTTCACACTATTCTCCGCGGCATCCACGCACAACTCATCACGCACCCCACCTAGAGCAAACCACATTATAGTGACCACAAGGAGGTTACCCCATATGACTCTAACTTCCCTAGCAACCAGACCAATTTGGTTGCTTAGAAGAGTTGCTTGGCTGGAGTCACTCAGCACACCCTGGATTCGAACTCACGACTCCAGGGGTGGTAGTCAGCATCTTTACTCGCTGAGCTACCCAGACTTATTGGAAACATTGATGTTTTGAAATAAATGATGTTACAAAAGTTAGGCAATGTTTGTTAACATTAGACAAT
This sequence comes from Myxocyprinus asiaticus, assembly GCF_019703515.2. Classification (NCBI taxonomy): domain Eukaryota; kingdom Metazoa; phylum Chordata; class Actinopteri; order Cypriniformes; family Catostomidae; genus Myxocyprinus; species Myxocyprinus asiaticus. The sequence goes on from NC_059355.1 coordinate 37,810,999, forward strand.
GATTGCTAATCTCATAAGGTCAAACGTTGTAAAGTTTTTATAACTGCAGGATATTCTGGCCATATAGACCACGATAGTAACTTAATTATAGATTGTCATTGTTACCAACCAGTGGTCAACATCATTTCAAGACTTACATGTCCTTGGCAAGCCTAGGACTAAAGGATTTATTTATATAAATTATTGCCGTTCTGTATAATTATTGTATTTCACTACACACACACAGACGTGTGTGTGTGTGATTACACAACTATACATAAACCATATAAATAAAATCTCTTACCTGCCATCTCTGGGTCGCTTTTAAATCCTTTCAGATCTGGGAGTTGTCGCCACCTCTGAAAAGCCAAACCAATGTTGATTCGGGTTTTATTACGGACTCTGTCGCTTTCCCTTTTTGCTTGTAGGAATTTTTCCAGGGAATTTTCCAATAACTCGACAACATTTACACTATTTTGGAAATTCAGAAATATGTAGGAGAAGGTGGTTTAGTCTAAAAAAAAATCTAATAATATGAAATTATTGAGCTATTATTATTATTATCATTACATTTTAGGGAAGGTAATGAGAATCGAATAAACAATGTCACCTGATAAACATCTTTGCTAAAATGCTAATGCTTAAAATGCAGGTGATGAATTAGTGTAAATGCACTACCTGCATTTTAAGGTGTTATTTGTGGAACAAATTTGTAATGGCATTAGCCCTTTGTTACGGATTGTAACAAGCTGAATGGGATTAAAGTTAAAACACATTCCAGGAGATGTACCAAGGAGCAAGGGCCCAAAGGAATATGGAGGTACTGCGAACATGGGCTAAGCTGCTACCATTGACAATTCAATGATCACCAATTTCTGAAACTCCCATCTGCTTTGGATAAGGCATAATATTGTATTTTGTGTCTTTCTGTAGACATTGGAGTCTTTATATGAAATGTGGGTGTATTGAGAATAATACAATCAGACAATGTAATGTGCAGATTTTTGGTCATTTTGTTCAAATGTAGTCAAGCAAAGTAAACATTTCATAAGTAAAATTGTTTAAGATTCAAATACAACGTAGATTGCAATAATTAACTATTTACCAAGAATGGGAAAAACATCTACAATAGCCAATGAGACTATACAACTGCAATTTATTTGCCTAATTCAACAATATAAATTCATCATCTCTTTTTCTCCTATGTGATATTTGTTTATTTGGTATTATATCAGCAAATTACAGCTACAGAGGAATTCAGTGAGTGCCTGTTTGACAGAAATATGCATTAAAGTGGCACTGTTTCGGATAATAAGGGTTAGTATGGTAAAACAATGAACACTTGACTTAACTTTAGCCCCAACTGGAGAATTAGATCTAGCCAATTGCCATGTAACTTTACCAAGTAGTCACTGTGCACAGTCTAATTGCTCAAACAACAGATGGTTGGCCAAAAAGAGCCAGGAAAGGGTAAGGGTCAGAAAATTCACTGGATAATTCGATTGGTTACTCCTGCATGGGAATTGCACTTTAACCAGAGTAAAAGTCTTTGTTGCAGTTGTTTAACTGGCTTGAGATAATACAGCCTAAAGTGTAGCTATGGGCAATCATCGTGTGGAAAGCACATCTTTCAAATGATGACTCCAAAAGAATAATTCTACACAATGTAATAGCCAAACAGTTATAAAATGTCCCACAAACCCTCAACACTATCCTGGTGCATCTTTGCTATGTGTTAATGTTTTTCCTAGTAGGGTGTCTAGACACACTTTGTGACTGTCAAGAAAGCCAATTGGCTGATTTTGGCAATGATTTGTGGAAGGAAGTTGAGTGTGTTAAAACAATTCACTCTCAATAACATTCACCTAAAGTGGATAATCAGATCTTCTCAAAGCTATTATTCTTGACAGAGACTGTGCTTTGGCCAGAAGTCTAATGGTTATGGTAGCTCCAACATAGATCTATGTAAAGAGACTGGTTGGAGAATCAAAGAAAATATTTATTTCGATATAAATGTAAAAATCAGTGTCTTTGTCTTGATTAAATTAAATTATATAAACATCCTTAAAGCAACATCCTTAAAGCAGCTGTCATCTTTTACTCACCATAATGTTGTTCCAAATCCAAATTACATTCTTTCTTCCGTTAAACACAAAAGGAGAGGTTAGACAGAATGTTCTGTCTTAGCCCTTTTTCACATTAATTGTGTGAAAAAAGAGCCACATCAACATTCTTTAAAATTCCTCTTGTGTTCCATGGAAGAAAGAAACAGGTTTGTAACAACACGGGAGTGAGAAAATGATAATGGAATTTTCATTTTTGGGTGAAATATCACAGCCTTTGCCTCTGTTCTTTGAAAGCTTAGATTCAGACAAAGATTTAGACTCAGTCAGAACAGGCTGAAGGTCAGTGATGAGTTTGGTGGACATAGCTTGAAAGTCCTAGGAGGAATTAAAGTCAGAGTTCTACACTGGAAGTCTGTGGGTATGGGGATGGGGACGTGGTCGTGTGTATGTCTGCGGGAGAGGGAGAGTGGTAAGTCTCGTCACCTGTGCTGTCATTATCATTAAACCTATCTCTCGTTATAGTGATGGCAGAGGGAGACCTGAAAAGGCAGACAAAGTGCATCTGTCGGCAGATAGAGAGAGACCAGAGAGAGACTGTTCCTGTGTGTGTTACAAGAACTATTGACTCATTTCTGTGTGATTACTTGGCCACTGAGTGCCCTTTTGTTTGAGTTTTGTGAACGACGCTGAAGAGTAATAAAATACTCATATTGACTGTTTTTGCTGCCTCCTGACTCCTCCACTTGCCCTAAAAATATGAACTCTGTTACAGTGGGATTTTAGAATATTGATAATCAGCTATGGAAAAATATGTAAGTCTGATTAGTCAGAAAAGCCAAAGCACAATAAGTCAGGACAGGCTGAAGGTTTGTGCCAAGTTTGGTGGATGTAGCCTAAAAGCTCTATTAAGAGTTACATTTAGAAGTTATTGGTCTTGAGTTAGGAATTCAAAAACAAACAAACCCAAGTTTGTACAGTAACAGTATAAGATAGCTCGAAGGCTATCTTGCATTCTTCATGTAATGTTAGACTTGTATTCATGTACAAATGACAGAATAAATGCGTTGTGTAAAATGTATGTTTCTTTCAATTAATGTAAAGCATGTAAGTATGAAGTTTGTATACGATTTTGCCAAAAATAAAGGCATTATAGGCCTTTTAGTAGAAGAGAAATGTCCATGCTACAAAAACAAGGAGGACCAATGGGCAAATGAACACTTGGGCTGCAATATGTTGTTAAAGGTGAAATAGTGTGTAAAGGTGTAATTTTTTCAATAATGAAATAACTTATATCTCAGCTTAATATGCAGAGACAACTTTAAGTAAGACATTTGTAGGTTGAATCCCCCCCAAAATTTTAAAACTCTGACTCTGTGGGCTATCAAAACATTGCTCTGTTTATTTGAGATTATTGGTTTGTTCAACCAATGGAGGACAGGAAGAGTGTTCAAGATGCTCGTTGAAAACAGGTCAGCAATTTTTCCATTTTCATGCGGTGCTAAAATTAGACACTTCAACTCGAAAGATATACAACATCTTTGGCATTTTGTAGCATTTAGCATAAATTAAAATTGCTGTGTCTCGTTTCGAAGGCTGTGTGCTCCGGAGGTTACATTTGTCAGCCGCATCCGTCATCGAGGCTGTCTTGTTTCAGAAAAGCAATTAGGACACTCCAAATGCAGCCTTCAAATGCGGCCTTCTTTCACAGGAATTTGGAGGATGCAAAAGGTATATCCTTCGTTGGCACTCACAACCCACAATTCTTTACTTCAAAAGAAATGTACATAATTTCTCTGAAAAAAATAATGCTGATTTGCCCAAAAATATAATCTTCAAATTCAAGTAATGTTAATCCCGAATTAAAGTACCTCAGCAGACGGGAGTAAAATATAATATGTTAAATTATAATCATGTAAAATAAAGTATTATAAGTATAATTATAAGTATAATAGAAGTATAAAAGAAAAGCCACAAAATCCATTTTCTTCTCTCTCTACATTGATATAACTCTCAGATACTCCCTTCTCACTCACAGCGCTCACGCAAGTTGAGAACGATGCATACTGTCATAGTAACCATGTTACGCTCTGTTTCCGTTTGTCCTACGAAGGCCGTCTGTTTAAACTAAGCTAATTTGAAGTTGAGGACACTCCGTTTACCGATGCCTTCAAAGGACGTGTAATACCTAGCACCAGCCTTCGAAACGAGACACTGCAAATGTAACCATCAATAACACCCCTGTAGTGAGACATAAGTTAACTACTGCCAGTGTAATTCTCTAAGATATACAATGGCAACTGGTAGACAGTTTAAAATTCTTTAATCCAGTCACCTAGACAGCAACTTGCCATTCTGGCAAATCAGCAAATATTTCAGACTGTAAGACTTGAGTTTAAATTCACACTGCATTGCTAGCACAGGTGGCTAGCACAGAATGGCTGCCTAATCTTTGTGTATCCCTACTGAGCAGAATCCTAAACAAATGCTAAACCTATTACCTGTTATTCAACATTTGTTAGCCACTGCAAAGAGCTGGCTGGCTAAACAAACACTCAAACATCGCCTGAACACATCAAACCTGCTTTCATCCCTGCTTCAATAAACATCTTATTAGTAAACTGTAAATGAAGTAGCAATACAGTGAAGCAATAGAATAGCAATATGATGAAGGAAATAATAGATCAGCATGGACTCAAACCAAGGCATTGTTTTTTGTAGAAGGGTTTTTTTGTGGAAGTGCTACAATAAAAAAATAGTTGTATTTATTTTTTTGTAGCATAAGACATGACCCAAAGCACTTTTAACCAAGATGAATGGTTCTATTCAGGCTCAGGAGACTAAATTAGGGTGCCTAGACACTAGACTTTATGCTGCATCAGAAAACACTGCAGATGCATTGATTTCAGTGGGGATGGTGGGTTGGAATGACAGAGAAGGAAAACGCAAGGGTTTGTGAAAGTGACGCTCCTTCATGCAACCAAAAGTTGAGAACAATTCTACTTTTGCTGCAACACACTCTTACATGGGCATCTGTTGACTGATGAGAATTTTGGAGAGGCTGGTCCTGTAGTGCGTTCGAAAATCCAATTCGCTGTGTGCCCATTTAAATTCAAATTGACACAGCGCTTCTCACATTCTCCAAATGGAGCATATACATTCCTATCCGTCAAGCGCTCTCTTAGAACTTTTGTTAGTGTGTTGGAGCCCTTAGCCTATTTTACACTCACAAGTAGAATGTATTGAAGAATATTGTTTAGTAATGTGTGCAGTACAGTTTTGATGTTTTCCTACACCTACTGTAATCTTTTTATTCTCTCTTAGTGAGGAACTGTTATCAGCAATCCAACTAAGGAGATTGAGCAATTAAGAAATTAACTTGTTCAGGCATAAGAGAATTGAGCCTCTCAACTACAGGTGCCCTTTGCAGGAGAGTAGTGACTTGCCAGTACTCTATGATATATAGTTCACTTGAAATGTATGATCAACTTTCCCATAAATTTGGTTAAAAAATTAAGCCTGTAACATTAAAGGCTAATATTTGAACAAATATACAAATTTACAAAACTAAACTCTCTGTATACAGTCTGGTGGCCTTCAAGTGGACTTGCTGAGGTATCTAGTTATTGCCTGGATGAACTTTAGAAGAGCTGTACTAAGAATTTAACCTCTGTTGACTATATGGATATGGCTGGTGAGAAACCCATGGAACATTCTCAGGCAGACAGTGTTGACAAGTCAACATTCTCAATGAAGTTTACCTGAGTGATGTTTCACTAAAGTTCAGCATTCCCCCAGAAGCCTGGAAGAGTTTGTAGAGTTTGTTTGTTTCCTAGTTCCCTATACTAGCTTTTGGTCATCTCATCCCAGCGAGATAATTTTAAATAGGTTAGTGTGACCTTTGGGGTCAGGCAGGGATGGGTGGGTGATCGTTTAATGGTCATATAAGCAACACAAAGATGACAAACCTAGTCAGTCTTTTTTTCCTTTAAACTGTTTTTCAGAGCCAGACATTTCATTTTTGGCATAGAGTCTGGCATTGTTTCTTATTATGGCCATGAACCACCCACTCGAGAACATCACAATAACTATGTAGCTCATACAGTGCATCCGGAAAGTATTCACAGCGCTTCACTTTTTCCACATTTTGTTATGTTACAGCCTTATTCCAAAATGGATTAAATTCATTATTTTCCTCAATTCTACAAACAATACCCCATAATGACAATGTGAAAGAAGTTTGTTTGAAATCTTTGCAAGTTTATTAAAAAAAATAAAAAATAAAAAATTAAAAAAAAACACATGTACATAAGTATTCACAGCCATTGCTCAATACTTTGTTGAAGCACCTTTGGCACCAATTAGAGCCTCGAGTCTTTTTGAGTATGATGCTACAAGCTTGGCACACCTATTTTTGTGCAGTTTCTCCCATTCTTCTTTGCAGGACCTCTCAAGCTCCATCAGGTTGGATGGGGAGCATCAGTGCACAGCAATTTTCAGATCTCTCCAGAGATGTTTAATCGGGTTCAAGTCTGGGCTCTGGCTGGGCCACTCAAGGACATTCACAGAGTTGTCCCGGAGCCACTCCTTTGTTATCTTGGCTGTGTGCTTAGGGTCATTGTCCTGTTGGAAGATGAACCTTCACCCCAGTCTGAGGTCCAGAGCGCTCTGGAGCAGGTTTTCATCAAGGATGTCTCTGTACATTGCTGCATTTATCCTTCCCTCGATCCTGACTAGTCTCCCAGTTCCTGCTGCTGAAAAACATCCCCACAGCATGATGCTGCCACCACCATGCTTCACTGTAGGGATGGTATTGGCCAGGTGATGAGTGGTGCCTGGTTTCCTCCAGACATGACGTTTGCCATTCAGGCCAAAGAGTTCAATCTTTGTTTCATCAGACCAGAGAATTTTGTTTCTCTTGGTCTGAGAGTCCTCCAGGCAGGCTGTCATGTGCCTTTTACTGAGGAGTGGCTTCCGTCTGGCCACTCTACCATACAGGCCTGATTGGTGGAGTGCTGCAGAGATGGTTGTTCTTCTGGAAGGTTCTCCTCTCTCCACAGAGAAACGCTGGAGCTCTGTCAGAGTGACCATCGGCATTATAAAAATGATAAATTTCAGTCCACAATCCAGAATTTTGCAAAGCAACATAATCTTAAATTGACTCTCTTCTGCTGCGCTAATAGGTCAAGTTTCTCTTTGGTCTCTTGTGGTGCTCGCTATTGAGAGGTACACTGTGGTCTGCAAGCCAATGGGGAGCTTCAAATTCTCTTCAAACCATGTGATAGCAGGCATTATTTTCACATGGGTCATGGCCTGTAGCTGTGCCATACCCCCACTTGTGGGCTGGTCCAGGTAAACCTGTTTGGGCAACGGGAAGTTGTTTATAGTCAATGTAATTGCAGATATTTGGATTGCCCTTGAACCTTGAGAAATACGTTAAAAAAATCTTTTTTTCCACAGGTACATTCCCGAAGGTCTCAGGACATTATGTGGACCAGATTACTTCACCCTCAATCCTGTGTATAATAATGAATCATATCTCATGTACTTGTTCACTTGCCATTTCTGTGTACCTGTTACTACAATCTTCTTCACTTATGGAAGCCTTGTCTGCACAGTGAAGGCTGTAAGTACAATATTATATCTTGTTTTCAATTATCAAATTTCTAAGCTGCAGCTCAACAATAGGATTCAGCATCCACCCAGAAGGCTGAGAAGGAAGTGACACGAATGGTCATCCTGATGGTTTTGGGCTTCTTGGTAGCTTGGGTTCCCTATGCCAGCTTTGCTATCTGGATCTATTTAAACAGAGGAGCTGCCTTCTCTGCACAAGCCCTTGCAGTTCCTTCCTTTTTCTCCAAGACCTCAGCCTTGTTTAACCCTATAATCTATGTGCTGCTCAACAAACAGGTGGGAGCTCTTTACTTCATGGAAGACAAGTAGCTGAATCCAATGCCTCTCTACCTTGCAATGTCTCTATTTTGCATGTAAATTGAATGTATCATTGTTTAGTTACAAGATAATCTTCAAATAAATAAATAAATAAAAATATCACTCATTTGGTAGTATTAAATCAGTACTTTTATAAATAAACAGTAACACAGTAATTTAAAGTGTGACCTTGAAAGCTATTCATAAAACCAGCATAAAATGCTGATATCCTTTCTTGTTTATGTTTGTAGGTTGACTTTTATGTTGAAATCCTTCTTTAGTTCCCATGTTTCTGTTTCCTGTTAGTTTGTAGTTCTTTTGTAGTTTTATTTTATGATTGGTTTTCCCCTGATTGTTTCCACAGGTGTTCCTCGTTCCCTTGTTTGCCCCTGTGTATTTAAGCCCTTGTTTTCCCTGTTTCCTTTATCAGTCTTTACCTGTATTACGCTGTGCTCAGTACATTTGTTCCTTGTGTTTTGTTTCTTTATGTTCTGAGTTACCTGGTTTACTTGTCTTTTATTAAAGACGCTGTCTTTAGATCCTCCATTCTCTCCTGACTCGTTACAGAAAGACTGACCCCTCCGAAATGGATCTGGCAGCATTCTTTATCCAGTTGAGCTGAGTGAACTTTCCAATTGGGGAATTTCCCACCTGAAATCCCTGTATAAGATTGGACTCGTATCTCACAAGTGGAAGGAATTGCCGGAGATCGGAGATTATACGTGGGAGGAATATCTGGAGTTAATATTAGAGACATTCGCTTCAGAGGATCCTCCTCTCTCAATCCCGGTTCTGGTTTCCGAGTCTTCCATGCCTGAGTCTGCTCCACGCCATGTCACAGCTACGCCTGAGTCTGCTCCACGCCATGTCACAGCTACGCCTGAGTCTGCTCCACGCCATGTCACAGCTACGCCTGAGTCTGCTCCACGCCATGTCACAGCTACGCCTGAGTCTGCTCCACGCCATGTCACAGCTACGCCTGAGTCTGCTCCACGCCATGTCACAGCTACGCCTGAGTCTACTCCATGCCATGTCACAGTCAAGCCTCCCGTGGCCCTTGTTTCCAAATTAAATTATCCACCACTTATGTCGGTGCGTAGGGTCATGAAGACCCTTCCTCACAGCTTGTCAGTACCCACGCCTGCCACGGCCAACGAGCCCACGCCTGCCACGGCCAACGAGCTGGAAGCCTCGTCCGTCCCAGAGCCTGCATTGCCTGCCAGCCTCGTCCGTCCCAGAGCCTGCGTTGCCAACTTCGGCCATCCGGAGGAGGAAGAGAAGAAAAGTTTATTTTCCCAAGTCTCTGCCCATGCCCACGACCACGGAGGTCATTTCCAAGTCTCCGCCCATGTTCGCGACCACGGAGGTCATTTCCCATTCATCCAGGACTCTTTGGCTCGAGCTTCCCACGACTCCGCCATCCATGGCTTCGCCTCTTGAGCCTCCCACGGCTCCACCTTCCACAGCTCCGCCCGCTCCCTCAGAGACTATTCCTCCAGCAGCTCCGCCCGCTCCCCCAGAGACTCCTCCTACAGCGGCTCCGCCGCCTGACCCTGTCTCGGCCCTGCGGCCGCCTCCCAGGCCTCTTGACCCTGTCTCGGCCCTGCGGCCGCCTCCCAGGCCTCCTGACCCTGTCTCGGCCCTGCGGCAGTCTCCCTGGACTCCTGACCCAGTCCCCACCTTGAGGTGGTCTCCTTGGTCTCCTGGCCGTCCGCCTGATCTGCTCTGGTCTCCTGGCCGTCCGCCTGATCTGCTCTGGTCTCCTGGCCGTCCGCCTGATCTGCTCTGGTCTACTTGGTCTTCCGAGCCTGCAGCGTCAGCCTGGTTCTTCATCCCTCCAGCTCCACCTTGGTTTCAAGCCTCCCTGATTTTGCCTTGTTTTTTTGTCCCCCACACCCCATGGACAGTTTCTTTTTTTTTTTTTCTTTCGAGCGTCTGGAATCCGCTCCTTGAAAGAGGGGCTCTGTCACACATTCCTTGTTTTTGTATTGACTTATGTTAATTTTTTAGTTCCCAGGTTTCTGTTTCCTGTTAGTTTGTAGTCCTTTTTGGAGTTTTATTTTATGATTGGTTTCCCCTGATTGTTTCCACAGGTGTTCCCTTGTTTGCCCCTGTGTATTTAAGCCCTTGTTTTACCTGTTTCCTTTATCAGTCTTTACCTCTATTATGCTGTGCTCTGTACATTTGTTCCCTGTGTTTTGTTTATTTATGTTCTGAGTTACCTGGTTTACTTGTCTTTTATTAAAGACGCTGCCTTTAGATCCTCCATTCTCTCCTGACTCGTTACAATAACTCAAATGGTTGTGTGACAAAAGTGATTTGATTTGAATGAATGTATAATATTTCTTTCCAGTTCCGTAGCTGCATGCTGACGACCCTCTTCTTTGGAAAGAACCCTCTTGGAGATGAAGAGTCCTCAGCTGTGTCCACCAGTAAAACAGGAGTGTCCTCAGAGGGTTTCTCCAGCATAAATGCACCAAAACTTGTGACACTGTGCATGATCACTCTTCAAGTGTTATTCATGCAATGTCTGGATGTTTGTCTAATCTCTCTTCAGTAAATTTCAAACTTCATCAAATTTTCTCATTGCGATTGTGGAACATTTTGTTTGGAATATGTACATCCCTTCCCCAAAACAAGTTAAAAAGTAAAAAAAAAAATGTATATTAAAAAATCTGTATATCTTTTTCCAAAGATATACAGCTTATTGCATTCTAATTTTCTGGGAACATTTGAAAATAACAGGACACTCTAAACTGTTCATCAGTACCTTTTCTTGAGGTTTACAACTTTATTCTGATGGATGTTAAGTTTTATTTTTACGTTCAGGTGAGATTAGCTATTTTGCTGCCTGTCACATATTCTTTAAATTATTTGAATACTTAAATTAACTAGATATAAATAAATGCATGGATACAAAGGAAACCTTAAACTCTCCTTTTTTCTTTCTTTTAACTTTTAAAATGGCTTAGACATGATGTTGGCTAGGTTAAACAGTATGTTGCTTGAAAAATTTAGTTATTCAGCAAAAATTGTTGAAATACTGTCTTCATAATCCTCTTATTATTTATGTACCAACAAGATAATTACATGTTGCCAAACAAACTGTCAGCTGAATCCATTTACATTTCAGTAAGTGAAGCTTAAGCATGTTAGTGGCAAAGACCATTCTGCAACCGATATTCTTGTTACCATTTCAGAAAAATAGTTGTGTTGGTACATGAACATAGAGAGTTACATGCGGTAAAATCTCAAGCTGTATTTTTTCCCCAACTAAATTGACATTTATATAATGCTAAGAGCATATGATGGATCACCTTTGTACTTTAAACAGTGTAGTCCAATGTATGTAAACTTGTAGCTATGGTTATGGTGAGATGGAAGGAACATGCTTGAGATGGTCGAATCAATGTGAGCACAATCTGACTTTCAGCTTATCTCTCAGCTAGGGGCTTAGGATGCTGCTTAACAGTTGCGCAAAGCTAAAAACTTACTAATCCTTGTAGGAAGAGATGGATATCATACCTAAAGGGAGGGACCATGGTCCAATCTGTGCTATTATGAACCTTGATCTGGGCCAAATCATCTTATTGGTGACACCCAATTCCAGTTAATGTCTACTTGGAATAGTATATAAGCATGCCAATGTTGGTGGTTGCACACTTGGGGTCGGCTGTCTCTTAAGTTAGCAGCGGTTCATATCACCCAGGCAGATTTCTTTTAGATATACTCAAAACAAGGGCAAAATGAATGGGACTGAGGGCAACAACTTCTACATTCCTATGTCAAACAGGACAGGGCTTGTGAGAAATCCTTTTGAATACACCCAGTACTATTTAGCAGAACCATGGAAATTCAAGGCTTTGGCTTTCTACATGTTTCTGCTGATTATTTTTGGATTGCCTATCAATGTTCTGACTTTGGTAGTAACAGCTCAACATAAGAAACTTCGACAGCCACTCAACTACATTTTAGTGAACTTGGCTTTTGCTGGCACAATTATGGTCATCTTTGGATTTACGGTTTCTTTCTACTGCTCACTTGTGGGCTACTTGGCTCTAGGTCCCCTTGGGTGTGTAATGGAGGGTTTTTTTGCAACAATTGGAGGTAAGGAATACTTACAGCTGCCAGTGTTTGGATTCTGTTCAAAAGCAGTGCTTACCAATGGATGCTGTAACTTCTAATTTCTGTCAATAGGTCAAGTGTCTCTTTGGTCACTGGTGGTGCTGGCAGTTGAGAGGTACATTGTGGTGTGTAAGCCAATGGGGAGCTTCAAATTCTCTTTGAACCATGCAATAGCAGGCATTGTCTTCACATGGGTCATGGCTTGTAGCTGTGCAGTGCCCCCACTTTTGGGATGGTCCAGGTAATTGCACACAAAGAGTTCAAGGGTGATCAGGAGATTTGAAGAGATTTGAAGTTCGCTTTGATATACATACTGATGCCAAGTATCAATGCTCCACTTGTATTTCTGTACTTAGGTATATTCCAGAGGGGATGCAGACTTCATGCGGACCGGATTACTACACTTTGAATCCAGAATATAATAATGAATCTTACGTCATTTACATGTTCAGCTGCCATTTCTGCATACCTGTAACCACAATTTTCTTTACCTACGGCAGTCTGGTCTGCACAGTAAAGGCTGTATGTACACTTTCAAATTGTGAAAATCACAAACACACAATACCTTTATTAAGGTAATTACTGTATAGTCACAATGAACCAGAACTTAAGAGCCTCCAAACTGATTCTTTTTTTCCAAATTCTTCAGGCAGCAGCCCAACAGCAGGACTCAGCCTCCACCCAGAAGGCAGAAAAGGAAGTGACACGTATGGTCATCCTGATGGTTTTGGGCTTCCTGCTGGCTTGGGTTCCCTATGCTAGCTTTGCTGCCTGGATATTTTTCAATAGGGGGGCTGCCTTCTCTGCACAAGCCCTGGCAGTGCCAGCCTTTTTCTCCAAGACCTCAGCCCTGTTTAACCCTTTCATCTATGTGCTGCTCAACAAACAGGTGAGTAATATACACATTTAACATATATAGTTATTGTATTTATTTTTGAATGATCACAGATGACCTGAAGAAAGGGTATAAGAAGTTTTAAATAAAAACCTAGAGACTAAGCTCTTTAACATTGTTGCATTGTTTTCTCAGATTTCGGATGCACTGAAATATATTGATGCTTAGTTTTAGAACTTTAGAACTAAGGATTTAGAACTTTTAGAACTTAATTTATAACTAAAGTTTATTTAGGCCATGTCCACAATGATATGTTTTAATTTGAAAACTCATTAATTTTGCTATGCTTCTCATCCACACTAGAATGGCATTTTCCTTCACTGAAAACTATGCATTTCGAAAGTGCTCTCCATTACCAAATACTTTGGTATAATGTTAGAAAACTGAGTTTTCAAATGAAAATGGATTAGTGTGGATGTGGCCTGTGAAAGACTGTGGCCACATCCACACTAGTACGTTTATGGTTGTAAACTCAGTTTTCCATTTCTAAACCTCATCTTTTTTTCAACTTATGCATTATTAGAGAGTGTTTTCTAAAGTTTCCATTCCAGTGTGGATGAGGTGTAAACGTAACATAACCGAAAACCGAAAACATGTTAATGTGGTTATGGCTTTAGATAATGCAAATTTGTTTTAGTTATAATTAATTTCCTTTGCACCTGAAGTATATGGAATGCACTAATATCTCATACTATTTCTTTCCCCTTTCACCCCTGTGAATTGAAAATTGCAATTTTAACTGTAACTGTATTCCTCTTTCCAATTCCCCAGTTCCGTAGCTGCATGCTGAACACCCTGTTCTGTGGCAAGAGCCCTCTTGGTGACGAGGAGTCCTCATCTGTGTCAACAAGCAAAACAGAAGTGTCCTCTGTGTCTCCTGCATAGGTCAATCCTCCTAACTGCCTACACCTTGCTACTTCAAAGAAATGGGACTTTAAGTTTACAGACTTACAACACTGCACTGGCTCTGTTACAGTCTCTGTAACTTGTTTTGTAAAATGTTTTCAAGACCACACACATTTCCATATTTACTGCAATTCCTCGATATATCATAAGGACTGAAATTAATGAAAAAAAAAAGTTTAATATTATACTTATTTTAAGCAAAGATTTATAGACTGCTCCTCTGATCTGTTAGTTATTAGGTTTTGGAACTTTCTGCAACACCTACAGTATATGTTTAACTCACTTGGAAAGTGCTCTGCACAATATTCCATCTACCAATGGACCAATAATTTCATTTCTTTATTATTTTATGTTTTGGCAAAGGTCTTTATTTTTATTTCAACATATTGTCTGCAACTCTTTTCTGACTTAATCAGGTCAGTGTCTGTAAATATTTTATAAAAAGTTTACTTAGTCTATTTAAATAAAAGCATGCATTAAGAATTTCTGAGTTATTGCCTTGATGTTTGTCTAAGATTTTCGACATAACTTAATCTTATGTATTCATCCAGCACACAATAAAAATGTATTTTACCCCATATAATAAAGTAATATTCATCTGTCCTATATACCACTGGATGTAGAACTGTCCTGCAAACATATTTCAGTTGTACTTGACGAATATTAGTACATGTACATATATACTTAGTAATTCCCAAAACAGGGTGGTCAGTTTTAAACATCTTGAATCTTATATTCATAAGCTCTTGGAAAATATCCATTTGTAACAGATAAGAACAAATGTGACCTGCTCTGTCATTTTGAGACACTTTGAACCAGAAACACATATTGAATTTTATGCAATAAATTAAAAAGAAAAATCTCAGCCAAGATTGAAATTAAATTAAAAATGTATTATATATCATTTTGGAGTAGAAAATAATATTTCTATCAATAAAAAACTGATATTTTTCTTTTTTTAAACATAAAACTCAAAATGTGTTTCTGGGACACAATGCCTCAAAATCATGGAGCATGTCATATATTATTTCATGTAGCAATAGTCAATTAAAATTATTTTTCCACTAACTGGCAGTAGAGTCATATTTGTTTTGCACTTGCACAATTTTTCATTCACACTAATACTTAGTCATTGACATGATTTGTCTAATGTTATTGGTATTTAGTTCCTAGAGAGAGTTTGCACTATATTAACAATTTTTTTAATGTTCTTGCAATTTGCAATCATGTTCTTTTTGGCATTTCATGTCTGGCTGAAGTATATGACTAGTAGTTTATTGTAATCTTCCAGGCAAACCTCCTAGTATATCACTCATGCAATATGTTCACCTACTTGTTAATTTCTTTGATAAAGAAAGCATCTGCAATCTATGCAAGTTAAAAGCAAATGAGTTGTTACTCAGTTCTTGTGGTCAGTTTTCCTTCCTTTAATAACTCGATCCATTCAATATATTGTAAAATAAAGGCAGTCCACTTCACATAACTGTGGGAGCCAACCGAAGTCACCCGTGAGATCAAATTTTCATTATACTGTACATTCTATAAGAGCATAAGAATACATCAGTATAAATGGTTTTTATTCCTGCTTATTCATAACTGTGGTGTGTAGACATTTCCAGACTTCAGGTGTGCGTACAGTAAGGAGCATGTCAATATGGGAGAGCTGTATGCAACCCACTCCACTGGATTATCTCTCAGCCTCCGACTTACAAGAAAGATTACACGCTTGAAGATTTTAAACCTAATCCCCGTATAGGGGATGGATATCATATTAAAGCTGGTAATGAGCCAAGTTGATGTGTTCCATTTGGTTATGAAGTCTGATGTCCGCCAAATCGTCTTAATGGTGACAGCCTTTTTACATGGGAAATCTTCTAGTGGTATAAAAGCAGACACCTAGTCTTTCGGTGGAGTACACTCTTGCTGGTGGACTCTTGGCAAACATAAAAGGGCTCTTGACCTCTGCTCTTGGCTCAGCGGGTTGCTCTTCAACAGCAGGATGAATGGCACTGAAGGAAACAACTTTTACATTCCCATGTCCAATAGGACAGGGTTAGTGAGGAGTCCTTATGACTATACTCAGTATTACTTGGCAGAGCCATGGAAATTTAAGGTGCTTGCTCTTTATATGTTTTTTCTGATTTGCTTTGGGCTACCAATCAATGGTCTCACACTGATGGTCACTGCTCAGCACAAAAAGTTGAGGCAACCTCTTAATTTCATCCTGGTAAACCTGGCTTTTGCTGGAACAATTATGGCTATCTGTGGATTCACTGTTTCGTTCTACTGCTCCCTTGTTGGTTACATGGCACTGGGGCCAACAGGTTGTGCTATTGAAGGCTTCTTTGCTACACTTGGAGGTAAGAAGAGTTCTGCATAAATAGGCTATCAACTTTGCTGGTTGGGGTTCTGTGTAGTGATTCCTTTTCATTTCTGTCTACAGGTCAGGTTTCTCTTTGGTCTCTGGTGGTGTTGGCAGTTGAGAGGTATATTGTGGTCTGCAAGCCAATGGGGAGCTTCAAATTCTCTTCAAACCATGCGATAGCTGGCATTGTCTTCACATGGGTCATGGCCTGCAGCTGTGCAGTTCCTCCACTTTTGGGCTGGTCAAGGTAATTCGGCCCTGCTAATAGAAGACTTTTAATCACTGGATTAGTCACTGAAAATTCCTTGGTGATTAAAAAGTTATTAACAAACAAATCAGATCAGTGGTTCATTTACACTCCAATATCAACAAAAGTGTTACCTTTTTTTTTTTTTGGGTGGGGGCTCTGACAATCTTATTCCATTGTTTTAATACAGATATATCCCAGAGGGAATGCAAACATCCTGCGGACCCGATTACTATACACTAAACCCAGAATTCAACAATGAATCATATGTCATCTATATGTTCAGCTGTCACTTTTGCATTCCAGTTACAACCATCTTTTTCACATATGGAAGCTTGGTTTGCACAGTCAAGGCGGTGGGTGAATTATCATATTGTTTTGCAAACAAACACATAATCACATATACAAATGTATTTTTTATTTTTTTTTTTCCTTTTAGGCAGCAGCACAACAGCAGGATTCAGCCTCCACCCAGAAGGCTGAGAAGGAAGTGACACGCATGGTCATTCTGATGGTTTTGGGCTTCCTGCTGGCCTGGGTTCCCTATGCTAGCTTTGCTGCCTGGATCTTTTTTAACAGAGGAGCTGCCTTCTCTGCACAAGCTATGGCTGTTCCAGCCTTTTTCTCCAAGACCTCAGCCTTGTTTAATCCTGTCATCTATGTGCTGCTTAACAAACAGGTGAGCAATGGTGCAATTTCAAGTTACACAATTCTTTACCAAGTCTTCTCACACACTAGTATATCTCTCCATTACTGCAAAAAAGTCATTTTCTTCATCAGTATTTTTGTCTTGTTTTCCAGTATACTGTAAATATCTAAATAACCATAGAACAAGTCACATTTACTTGAAAAGCAAAATATTGTTAGATAATTTGACTTCTCAGTTAAATTGATCTTACATTTACATTTATTCATTAAGTAGATGATTTTATCCAAAGTGACTTACAAATAAGGAAAAAAGCTAAATCTGTTCTGAGTCCTAAGGAGGCAATAACATGAGAAGTGCTGCAATACAAAGTTTCAAATTGCTCAGAGGAGTTATAGTAGGGAGGAAAGTGAGAGACAGTGGTGAAAGAATAGAGTGAGAGTTTCTTTTCTTTTTTTAGGAAGAAAGAAGACAGTTAGTGCATTAGTAGGATTTGATCAAGTGCTCACGAAAGAAAAGCATCTTTAGAAGTTTCTTGAAAGTAGCTAGAGAATCTGCTGCTCGAGTGGACTTTGGATTTTGTTTTAAGAATGCTTTACTAGCAATTACAATTACTAGAAACAAGACAAAAATCTTTATTTTTTCATTTTTTTGCAGTGATAAATGAACAAATTTCAATACCATAAAAAAGTAAAACCTCTGCACATGTTGAGAAGAGAATGACTGCATTCCAAAGACACCAGTTCAATGAAATGGCAATTATAACTATTCCTCTTTCCAATTCCCCAGTTCCGTAGCTGCATGCTAAACACTCTTTTCTGCGGCAAGAGCCCTCTTGGTGATGAGGAGTCCTCATCTGTGTCAACAAGTAAAACAGAGGTGTCCTCTGTGTCTCCTGCGTAAAAATATTTGCCAACTGTGTTTTCTCAATCATTCTTTCAATGTTCTTGAGTCCAATGTCATGAACAAACATATGTTTCCACTGATCAGTCTTTGTAAAGGTTATGTCTCCATTATTATCTTTCAGCTTGGCCATTTACCTCTTTTTCCTCTCTGCCTTGGAACATTTGAGTTTAAAAAACACTTTATTGTTTATTCAAAAGTCTTCAACTTTAAGATATGTCCCTGATTTGTTAATGCATACTAGTTAAAGTTAACATTTGCACCCCCCCCCCAGACCTTGGGTAGACTAGTTGGGACAATTCTTAGCACATGATGTTCCCAGTGTCTCTCAACTTATGCTCCAGAACACAGGGTATAGCTCACCACTAAATCTAAACATAAACCTCTTTTCTAAACAACATCAGGCACAGGTCACTCTCAAAATTGCCTGAACCCATCCAAGATTTCAGTGAGAAATGTGATATAACTACTTTTACAAGGCAAATATATTATGCATAATTCTATTAATATAATTTCTTTATTTTTGTTGAGTTTTTGGCTGCTTTGTCAGCTTTTCTGTATATATTTTCTAAATGCTACAATTATTGAAAAAATTACAATAATAAATACATGCATTCAAAGGATATGTGATTTGTGTGAGTCTAATTTATGAGGCCTACAAACACAAAATTTTGCAGTTTCGTGCCTAAATTATGTTACACATTCAACAGTACATACATACAATGTACAGCCCACCCTTTTATTAAAATTTTATTAACATTGTCACTGAATATCTCTGAATAAGTGTGTTTAGCATAAATATAAAGACCTTGAAAACTCTAACCAGCACAAACAAATGCGCATAAAATATGGGACGACAGTTTATGAGTCTTAAACTGACAGGAAATCCCCTTTCAGTATATTTTTGTCACTAAATAGAAGATAAATGTATGCCACTAAAAGTAACTCTGTCAGTCTTTTTAGGGTTTGATGCACTTCTAATTTCTTTAATGGTTCTTTAATTGATTCAAATAATCCATTCAATTCTTTAAAATATTATTCTTTGACAATAATTGAAGTGATCAATATGTTCATGTTTATTGTTTTTATAATATATTATATTATATTGATGGTATTAGTAAAACAAATTAATAATAAAAAAAATTATAAAGCATTGGAAAAATATACAGTGGGGTCCAAAAGTCTAAGAGTACATTGAAAATCTAAGATTAAATATCTAATTTAAAATAACCATAAAATAATGAAAAAAAAAAAAAAAAAAAAAAAAATCAATTAAGTAATAATAAAGAAACAACACCAACAAAGAAACGCTCTGATCTAAAATGATTAAGAAATATTTAAGATTCTGCACTATAATGTTTAAAAACACAAATCTGCACAATTTTGAAAATTCCGAGATTTCTAGGTAACTAAGGGAATTATCAAATTTGTAACACTGACCTTGTTAACTCTAGTATGAAAGGTCAGATTTCCCAAATCAAGCCAAATCAAACATGGATCATCAAATTTTGCACAAACTTGTGGAGTCTATGCCAGTTCGAGTGCATACCATCAAAGCAAAAGTGCAACATGAAAAAAACAAAACAAAAAACAAAATAGTTTATGAATTAATAACGTAATTCATCTTCTCTTTTAAATCAATATGCTGATAATGTAATTTGTAATAAAGAAATGTATTAAATTAGAAAAATGTTATATAGAATAATTTCACTAGTGATTTCTGATATTTAGACCCCAACTGTATCTAACAAAACAGGAACTTAACATTGGGGAAAACATTATGCTCATCCAGGATGACTATGTTTTGTTATTTTCAGTGATCAATTTAAATCAATCAAATTTTTTCATTGATTTAATTGTGAATGATCACATTCTAATGTCAAATGATATTGTGTCTTTTAAGATCCTAAAAGTCAAAATGGCTTCAAAATCCAAAGCTTCACAGGGTGATTAGTACAAAACTGATTATGTCTGCACTTATCATTCAAATCCCACATTGTGACACCCTCCCCATCTTGGCATCATCCCTAATAAGGCGTCTTAGAGGGATACGTATATAACCACTCCTGTTGCATCTTTGCAAATAAAGAGCAGGTGAGAGCCACGAGCTGGACTGCAGCAGAAGATTACATCCTCGCATCGCTGAACTCTGAAATCCTCTATCCCTAGTTTGGATCACTATAGTGAGCAAAGATGAACGGCACAGAGGGACACAACTTCTACATTCCCATGTCCAACAAGACAGGGTTAGTGAGGAGTCCTTTCGAATATCCTCAGTATTATTTAGCCGAGCCATGGCAGTTCAAAGTGCTTGCTCTCTACATGTTCTTCCTCATTTGTTTTGGTCTACCCATCAATGGCCTTACATTGGTGGTGACAGCTCAACACAAAAAGCTAAGGCAACCTCTCAACTTCATTTTGGTCAACCTAGCTGTAGCTGGCACCATCATGGTTTGTTTTGGATTCACTGTCACTTTCTACACTGCAATTCAAGGCTACTTTGCATTGGGTCCAATTGGCTGCACTATTGAGGGATTCATGGCCACACTTGGAGGTGAATGATACTAAAATATTCTTTATTTGTATAACAATGGATTTCTTTCTAGAATTCTTTAAGCCAATGTGTAGATGGCTTAAAGGACAACTCAACTCTTGTTTATTTTCTTGTTTCTTTTGCTATACAGGTCAAATTTCCCTTTGGTCACTTGTGGTGCTGGCCATTGAGAGATACATTGTGGTCTGCAAGCCAATGGGTAGTTTCAAATTCTCCTCCAACCACGCTTTGGCAGGAATTGCATTTACGTGGATAATGGCATTGGCATGTGCAGTTCCCCCTCTGTTTGGCTGGTCCAGGTCGATTTAATAAAATGTTATCCAATTAATGTGCTCTTAAGTGTAGTATAGAAGTGATAATAACAAACATCTCTTATCTCTTATACTCAACAACAATCGCTTATATTTAACAGGTATATTCCTGAGGGAATGCAGTGCTCATGTGGACCTGACTACTACACCCTGAATCCTGAGTACAACAATGAATCATATGTCGTGTACATGTTCTGCTGCCACTTTATACTCCCAGTCTCCACAATCTTCTTCACCTATGGGAGTCTTGTTTGCACAGTCAAGGCTGTATGAAATGTCACCTTAAACACTTTATTTCCATTAAATTCTCAACTCTTAGAATGTTAAAATGAAATCTTCCCTGGTCTTATTACTCTTTCATTTAGGCTGCAGCTCAACAGCAGGACTCGGCATCCACCCAGAAGGCTGAGAAAGAAGTGACAAGAATGGTCATTCTGATGGTTTTGGGTTTCTTGTTGGCATGGACCCCCTATGCTAGTGTGGCAGCCTGGATTTTCTTCAATAAGGGAGCTGCTTTCAGTGCCCAGTTCATGGCTGTTCCTGCCTTTTTCTCAAAGAGCTCCTCAATATTCAACCCCATCATCTACGTCTTGCTCAACAAACAGGTAAATTCAAAATGAGACTTTTTCCATTCCTGAACTTATTTCCCCTGAAGAGACCAGCAATACTGGTCACCAGCATATCTAGTGTTTTGGATTTTGGTGTGCTGGTCTTTTTATCAGGCTTCTTAAATAGCTAAATAAGCAAGACGTCCCTGGCCAACCACATTAACCAAAAAAAAAAAAAAAAAAAAAAATCATGCTGGTTGAACCAGAACTGACAGGCCTGAACTAGCATGGAAATTAATGCTGGTATAAGATGGCCTTTTCTGAATGGTCTTGTTTAATAAAAAAGTGGCAAAAAGCCCCCAAAAAGTTCTAAATGAAGCATTGTCCTTTACAGTTCCGGAACTGCATGATGACCACTCTTTTCTGCGGAAAGAACCCTCTTGGAGATGAGGAGTCCTCAACTGTGTCCACCAGCAAGACAGAGGTGTCCTCAGTATCTCCAGCATAGACATTTGAATGCCTCAAGGATTGTTATAGTATTTTAGTCACTGACCACAGTACAAATCTGGGCATCAGAAAAAGAGAGAAAAGAAATGAGTTGAATTAGTAGCTGCGTCTCATATGGCTTTGTTCAATATGACTATGGACCTTGGGATCTCAGAAGACAACTACATTTATTAAATGAGTGCAAACTTATAGGGTTTAATGGGATATCTGTGAACAGAGAATGTGTTTTATCTTTTTGTAAGGGGAGGCTGGAATTTATATCATTGGCCTAAAACTTGTACTGTATATATTTTGTAAATAATGACAAAATTTGATAGAAATAAATACTGGCATTAAAAATGGTCTTGGATCCTATTTTGTTCATTATTTATGTGTATTGATTGAATCTTTTATTTGCTCACATGTACAGTATACAGTTTATGACTGAACACATTGACTGTATTGCATACTGTACATTAGCATTGCTTGTCTACAATGTATTTTTAATTAAAAGACAGAGTATCCATGTAGTTCTAGATTACAATTTAATTTACCCTATGTAATTCAAAGCAACCCTCTCACAATGGCCAGTCAATGCATCAAAAAGGACAACTTTTTTTGCACTATTGTGGACACTGAGCTCACACATTCCCATACTATATAGACATGTGCAGCCCAGGGCACTCTCTAATGTCTCTCTCTAATATCATAAAATCTTTTCTGACAACATTTTGGCAAGTGGTCCATTAGAAACAGTGGTTGTCAAATTACTTTTTTGGATTTCACAAAAGGCAAAGGAGCAAATTCACTAATCATTTAACTAGTATGCATAAATTGCTGCACTGCATATTGTGTGAAAGCAATAGGTAAGCCAAATTTAAATTAAAAGGGATGCTTATGTAAATCTTCTATTGATATTGGCAGCAGTAATTCCTATACCTTTTGTGCATACATTTGGTACCACTTTTTCAAATGAACCACTTTCCAAAATGTTTTCCAAAAATATGTTGTTAAAGGGATAGATCAAACAAAAATGAAAATTCTCTCAATTCTCACACTAATGCCAACCCAGATGTGTATGACTTTTCTGCTGAACACAAATAATTTTTTTAGAAGAATATCTCAGCTCTGTAGGTCCATACAATGCAAGTGAATGGTGGCCAAAATTCTGAAAGTCCAAATATCACACAAAGGCATAATTAAAGTAACCCATACGACTCCAGTGGTTTAATCAATGTCTTCTGAAGTGATCCAATTGATTTTGGGTGAGAACAGACCAAAATGTAATTCCTTTTTCACTATAAATCTTGACAGTAGTCTCCTTGATGATCATGATTTCAAGTTCGATTACACTACCTATAGCACCATCTAGCACTCTGCCTGTGTGTCAAGCACTAGGAAGTGTAATTGAGCTTGAAATCATGATCATACCTAGAGACTTCAATTGCAAGATGTACAGTGAAAAAGGAGTTATATTTTGGGTTTATCTCACCCTAAATCCAACTGCAACGCTCCAGCAGATATTTATTAAACTACTGGAGTCACGTGTATTACTTTTATGCTGCCTTTACGTGATATTTGGACATTCAGAGATCTTACCACCATTCACTTGCATTGTGAGGACCCACAGAGCTGAAATATTCTTCTAAAAATCTTCATTTGTGTTCTGCTGAATACAGAAAGTCATGCACATCTGGTATGGCATAAGGGTGAGTAAATGATGAGAGAATTTTAATTTTTGGGTAAACTATTCCTTTAACCCCTGTTTGCTCTAACTTGCTCATCACCCCCCATACACTATGACATTCTGGTCCCTACACATGGCTTGAAACCCTCCTTCAAACTGTACAGAATTTTTCAACAGATTTTATCACCTTTCAGGCAAAAATCTGTCTAATCACTTTGGAAAGTAATTGTACACTTCTCAACAAGCCATGTCTGAAAGGTCATGCATTGAAATCTGGGTTAAATAATTGTATAGCACCAGTGATTTTTCATGGTTTGGTTTGTTTGTTTTCACAACCATTCGTGCTAAGAGTTCAGATGAAGTCACAGCTGAGACCTTGATCATTTCAAGGATGGAGTAAGTTAAATATAAGATATGCCTGATAAAGTATTATACAAATCCTTTTTTTTTTTTTTTTGGTAATCAACATATCTTTTTTTTATTTTCTGTTGGTGTCTGTTCTCCATCTTAAACAGAAAAGTATATAACTTAAAGATGGGCAGTGCTGTAAGGTTAATGTGAGCATAAAAGCACTTGTTGCTTAAAGTAGTGTAATAAATCCCTAGCTTAGTCGCGAAGAAGGAAGCGGGGCCATGTGAACAATCCACGTGAGTTTCTTTATTAACCACACTTTTCAGTATAACAAAGAGATTTGCTTTTCAGCAGAGCAACAATGAACACATTCATAACACAACTGTGTGCATCTTTCCTGATAATTTCCCACAGGTGTCAATCCTTCCACTCTTCCTCTCTCGGCCTCGCTCTCCACAGACGTCGCTCGGCCACGCCCACATCACCACATACCCCCATCGCCTGACTCAGACCAGGGAGCCATCCGGCCTGTGGACCACCTCGAATTTAAAAGGTCGGAGAGCTAGATACCGATGGGTGATCCACGTGTTGGTATCCTTCATGCGATAGAGCCACTGGAGTGGGGCGTGGTCCGAACAGAGGGTGAAAGCACACCCCAACAGGTAGTACCGGAGGGTGAGGACCACCCACTAAATGGCCAAACACTCCTTCTCAACTGTGCTGTACTTAGTCTCCTTCAGTGAGAGCTTATGACTAATGTACAGCGCGGGGTGCTCCTCCCCCTCCACCATCTGGAACAGTACCGCTCCCACCACCCTGTCTGATGCGTCCATCTGCAAGATTAAGGAGAGAGTGAAGTCAGGAGTGTGCAACAACGGCCCACTGCAAAGTGCAGCCTTCACCCATGTGAACAACTGCTGACATGGCTCCATCCATTGGACCGGATCTGGTGCCCCCTTTTTAGTCAAATCAGTCAGCGGGCTGGTGATGGTCAAATAGTTATGTACAAACCTACGATAATAGCCAGCCAGCCCCAGGAACTGTCTCACCTTCTTTTTGGTCTTAGGTCTCGGGCAGGCTGCAATCGCTGTGGTCTTATCAATTTGGGGCCTCACCTGCCCATGACCTAAGTGGAAGCCCAGATACCATACTTCTACTCGCCCAACTGCGCAATCTTTGGGATTTCTGTGAGTCCTGCCCATTTCACCGACCTCAGGACAGCCCTCAAATGCCACAGGTGCCGCTGCCAATTATTACTGAAAATGATGATGTCATCTAGATAGGCAGCGGTGTAAGCAGTGTGCAGTCTGAGGATTCTGTCCATGAGCCGCTAAAATGTAGCTGGGGCCCCGAACAAACTGAACGGAAGCGTCACAAATTAGTGTAATCCGAACGGTGTGGAAAATGCCGTCTCTTCACGGGACATGGGAGTTAAGGGGATCTGCCAATATCCCTTCATCAAATCCTGTGTCGTATAAAAGTGAGCCGCGCCTAACCAATCGAGCAACTCATCAATCCGAGGCGTCGGGTCCGCATTAAAATTTTGACACCGCATTGACTTTTCTATAATCCACACTGAACCGGACCAAGCCATCGCTCTTAGGAACCAGAACCACCAGGCTGGCCCAGTCACTGTGGGATTCTTCTATTACCCCCATATCCAGCATGGCCTCCTCCCTCTCCGTAACCACCATCGCCAAAGTCACAGGGACCACCTCTCTCTACAGTTTTAGGAGGTTGAGGTGGTAAATTTGACATGCTCCGCCTCTATCCGTTCATTTCACCTCATAATCGATTTTCTCAACTTGCTGTGTAACCTCAAAGGGTCCTTGTCACTTGCCGTGTAATTTAGAGCTCGATGTGGGGAGCAATACAAGAAATGTATCTCTCAGTGTAAATTC
The DNA here is from genome assembly GCF_019703515.2 of Myxocyprinus asiaticus. Taxonomy (NCBI): domain Eukaryota; kingdom Metazoa; phylum Chordata; class Actinopteri; order Cypriniformes; family Catostomidae; genus Myxocyprinus; species Myxocyprinus asiaticus. The sequence continues at coordinate 37,836,897 of NC_059355.1, forward strand.
CCATAGTCGAGTATCCCTATTATACAGCCGGCTTTGACGTTCTTGAGCCTGGAGCAAATTCTCCTGTGTTAGTTGCCCCAATGTGTAGAGTTTTGCTCTCAGGTCAAGAACGCATTGAATTTCGTTTTTGCTGTTTGACGGTTCAGTGTTTTTTTCCTGCCCTTAGCGACCTGCCATCGGATTATAATGAGCCATCTGGAATAGCATTTCCCGACGGCTCTTCGGTACTAACAACTTGGTTGTTTCCTCCATGGTCTACTTTGAGTGTCATTCATCACTAGATACAACCGATCCTTAATAATAAAAAAAATAGGAGTATGAGAGTGCAATGTCTGGCTGGAGGCATTGACCATCAATCACTTTCACTTGGTTGAAGGCGTGCCTAAGGGTCTCATCTCGCATCTGCTCCAGAGGGAAATCCCCTGCAGGGAATCCTCTAAGGGCTGGGGAAGCTGAGACTTCCCCCTCCCTTGCATACTCCTGACGAGGACATGACGTAGACGGCCCTGGCACCGCCTCCCCAGCCTGTGAATCGCAAAGTGCACACTGAGATACTTTGTTGCAGGACCCATCCACACATATTCCCCTCAATAAAGTTGTAAATTCCGGCCAATTCATACCCAAAATTAATGGACGGGAGAGGCAGGGACTAACCGCAGCCTCGACATTATGCTTTTGTCCCCAAAATTGAATGATGACCATTACAAAAAGGTCATTTTGAACATCCCCGTGCACACACCTTACCTTCACCCGCCGGCTTATATCCAAAGCCTCGGATTGAGCCAAGCTTTGGTGAATGGAGGTTTGATTACAACCTGAATCCATCAAGGCTTGGTATGTACCCCCCTTAATACTCACAGGTATCCGGTACTCTCCTGCTTGATTGGGGGCAGCCTGTGGCACATCAGGGATCCAAACCAATGTCTCCACCTCCATCGCGGGGCATCGGTCCTGGAAGTGCCCAGGTTCCCCGCAGCTCTAACAGACGGGCCCAGACTACATGGCCACACCCGCGGCAGCAGATTCACCAGCCTGTGGGAGAGAGCTGAGGGTAAGGGAAAACCGGCAGGTACAAAGGTCCACAGGACTGAGGAACCGGTTATGGAATCATAATTCCCCGTTTCCGGGGAATAGGAACAGGATGAGGGGAAGGAGAGGGGGAGGGAGTAGAGAGAGAGGGAGAGAGTGAGAGAGAGAGAGAGAGAGAGAGAGAGAGAGAGAGAGAGAGAGAGAGAGAGAGAGAGAAAAGGGCTCACTGGCTTCCAGATACACCGCCAGATGGCCCTCCACCAGTTGGACAACCTGGTCTAGTGATGCTGGACGGTGGCACTGGACCCATTCCACGGTTCTTCTCGGCAACTGAGTGATGAATTGCTCCAGCACCACAAGATCTATTACCACGTCGGCATCATGCTCCTCTGCCAGCAGCCACCGGCGACAGGTGTCACGGAGCTGTTGGGCGAATGCAAACGGGCGGCCGAGATCGCTAAATATCAGCGAGTGGAAATGTCAACGATGTTGTTCAGGACTACGTCCAACTCGTTGCAAGATGGCTCATTTCAAGTCCTGATACCCCAGGAGGTTGATGACTGGGAGTTGTTGGGCTACCAGTTGAGCTTCTCCCGACAGCGGTGGCAGCAGCCGAACCATCCACTGGGTCTCCGGCCATCCTTATGCTTCCACCGCCCACTCAAAAATATTCACGAACGCCTCCGGGTCGTCTTCTGGTCCCATCTTGATTAGCGTGAAGTGGGGCATGGCGGGGCTAGCGGCCGGGGTCATGTTGGTAGAATACCCCTGGGATATCAAGCTCCATAGCACCTGTCGATTGTCCGTTTGAGCTTGCAGAAGGGCCTGGGTGTGCTGCTCCTGTTCCTGACGCAGCTCAAGCAGAGGCTCATGTTGAATTTGGTGGATGCTAGCGAGGGTCTTGATAAATTCGGTGAAGGGCGAGGACTCCATGACGGCGTATCTTCCTCCAAATATCCCGGTTTTGGCACCACTGTGATATATCCCTAGCTTAGCTATGAAGGAGGAAGCGGGGGCCAGGTGAACAGTCCACGTGAGTTTTTTTTATTAACCACACTTTTCAGTATAACACAGAGATTTGCTTTTCAGCATAACCTCAATGAACACACATATAACACGGCTGCATGTGTTTCTCTCTCTCCCCTCCGGTGGTCTGGATTGCCCTTTTATCCCTCTCCAGCTCTCACTACAACACAAAACAACTGTTAGAGATCATTTCCCCCAGAATAATCCTTACTGCTCTTCCTCTCCTGACCTCGCTCTTCACAGACGCCGCTCGGCCACACCCACATCACCACAAGTAGATTATTGGGGAAGAAAATTCTATGCAAGCCAGATAGATACAGTCTCTTTGTAGAATGCCACCTTCAGCTGTACAGTATAAAAATGCAAAGCTCTCCTCCTAATGGCTACCAGCACCCCTGCAATGACAACATTAAAAGCTCTGGTTACAGCAAGTTGTCTGAAGAAATGAGAAAGATACAATTTAATTATTATTACAGTATCTTTATTTAATTAATCAGTTGTGATTATGTAAATTATTAATTTACTTAATTACAAATATCGGACTGTACAACAAGACAAAAAATAAATAAATAAATAAAAAAATAAAAAAAACATTTGCCAGACGTCACAGTGCATCTTGTTATGTGTAATAGTTTTGTGTATCATTTACTGTTAAATTAATATTTAACTAATTAGTAAATCACATTATGCATCTAAAAAAATGAGGTACAATAATTTTTTAAGTAACAAGTTAAATACTGTGACAGTACAATTAGATAAATTCTAATATTTTTTTTATCTAATCCTACAGGTACTTTGTCCCTACAAATTAAGCCATACCACAATTGTCAATATAATTGATAAAATCTGTCCTTTAATTTTCACTTTTGTACTGTAAAATAAACAGATTAATCCATGTCTTTAAGTATGACTTATTAGCCTGTTAATACAGAAGTACAGTCTTGCAAGTCTATCTTACATTTTCACATATTCCCCAAAGATCACCCAACCTTAAATGAGCATCTCATATGCATGCCTATATAGTATGAATAAACATACTGTATAAACAGTATGCTTAACATAAAGTTGACTGTACCTGATAATTTCTTGACACATAAAATCAGCTTCTGTCATAGCAAGCATTATTCTGTCATTACAATAGGATAAAAGGCTGGTTTTGTTATCCTAGATACAGCATCAAAACAATATCAGCAGTTTCCAAAGTCTGTAAATGTACATGTTTTACAAAAGAATAATATACAGCAAAAAGGTGATTAAGAAGTCCATTGTTCAAGCAGTTGCACAGACACAGTTTTATCAAAGAATGGCTAGATTTTTGCAAGTTGCACGTGCTCAAAATCTATTTAGAATGTTAATGATCAGACTTTAATCTGCTTCTTCTTTTCTTTCCTTCCTGATCACATTTGGCTACTTGCCGTTAATCTCTCAGAAAGGTATAAAACCATAAGAGTCCCCACAGGAAACACAGGTGACCAGTGATTTGTTTGGCTTCTCAATAGAGCTCAGCTTTGCTTTCCTACTTTGCTGTCTCACCACCCAATTAATAAGCTTAATTCAGAGTAAAGATGAACGGCACAGAGGGGAAAAACTTCTACATCCCTATGTCCAATCGGACAGGGCTTGTGAGGAGTCCTTTTGAGTACCAGCAATACTACTTGGCTGAACCATGGCAATTCAAACTACTGGCAGTTTACATGTTTTTTCTAATCTGTACTGGCTTCCCTGTCAATGGTTTGACACTGATAGTTACAGCTCAGCACAAAAAACTCAGACAGCCATTAAACTTCATTCTGGTTAATCTGGCCGTGGCTGGAATGATCATGGTCTGCTTTGGATTTACTATCACAATTACCTCAGCTGTTAATGGCTACTTTGTCTTTGGACCCATGGGATGTGCTATTGAGGGCTTCATGGCAACGCTTGGAGGTAAGTTTAAAATTTAAAACAGAAAAAAGTCACATGTTGTCTAGAAACTGTAATTAAATCCCCAACACATAAATGTAATCATAGTTGAGTGAACGAAAAAACATAGTTTGCATTTTTTAAAAGACAGAATTTACTTAACACATCGAAATAAAGTTTCTCTCCTTTGATTTCTCCAGGTCAAGTTGCTCTTTGGTCACTGGTGGTGCTTGCCATTGAGAGATATATTGTTGTCTGCAAGCCCATGGGTAGCTTCAAATTCACGTCTTCACATGCATTGGGAGGTATTGCCTTTACTTGGATAATGGCAGCTAGTTGTGCTGTTCCCCCACTTGTTGGGTGGTCCAGGTTAGTAAAAACACATTTATTTACATTTTGAAATGATTTTATACATTTTATTCAAAGTGACCCACAGTGATTTCAAATTATACATTTTGTCAGTGCGCATTCCCTGGGATTCAAACCCATGACCTTGGCATTGTTTGTGCCATGCTTTACCATTTGAGCTATCTGGAACAAAATAAACATAACATTTACCTGTTCATTTAACTCTGCTAATGGGATGGCCAATGTCCATGTACCTTGTTTTTGTTGTTTAACCCTGCTTGAAAAAAAATATCACATAGTAAAGAAAATATTTTAACCTCTAGGATCTTTTTTCACAGGTATATTCCTGAGGGAATGCAATGCTCATGTGGACCAGATTATTACACCTTGAACCCTGAATATAACAATGAATCATATGTTATATACATGTTCATGTGTCATTTTTTTGTTCCCGTCACAATAATATTCTTCACATATGGAAGACTTGTGTGCACTGTAAAAGCGGTAAGATTGGTTTAATATTTAAAACAGCACTATGATGATGTTACATTTTGACTTGTCACACTCTTTATGATGCCAAATGCCCTCGGCATTCAGGCTGCAGCTCAACAGCAGGACTCAGCATCCACCCAGAAGGCTGAGAAGGAAGTGACAAGAATGGTCATTCTGATGGTTTTGGGTTTCTTGGTGGCATGGACCCCCTATGCTAGTGTGGCTGCCTGGATTTTTTTAAATAAGGGAGCCGCTTTCAGTGCCCAGTTCATGGCTGTTCCTGCCTTTTTTTCAAAGAGCTCCTCAATATTCAACCCCATCATCTATGTGCTGCTCAACAAACAGGTATGTACAGAACAAACAAGTGCTTTAGAGTTATTTATATCTAACATCTGACTTGCTGAGGGTCATTTGTGAGCACCTTATTTATTTCTCAAAACCCTTGTGTTCACATAAGGGCCAAATGCGAATACAAATTGGCTGTCAAATAAATAAAACAGAATTACTCACCAATTGGCAACATTATATGGTTAAACCTGAATTGTTAACTATCTAACTATTTGCAGGGATGCCCTTTTCAATAATATTGAAATTATTGCTCCTCTTCTTGGCCTCTAAAATGTTTGTATCCTCCAGGATACAAAAACCTTGTTAGGGTTTATTTTGGATCCTGCATGTATTTATCAGTGCCTTATTGTCGTGTTGTACTCTTATTTTACTGTCTTTTCCTCAGTTCCGGAGTTGCATGCTGACCACTCTTTTCTGCGGAATGAATCCTCTTGGTGACGAGGAGTCCTCAGTGTCAACAAGCAAAACCGAGGTGTCCTCAGTGTCTCCAGCTTAAAAACCAAACATTATCTACACACTTGTCTCTCCCACCGACTCTTGACATGGAAACAATTTTCGCTTATTTCTATTATGAAAGTAATTGACTATGCACATTCATATTTTTCTATTCACAGAAGTCTGTTTTTATCTTTCCATAACTTGTCCTCATTGCACTTTGCAGTAGGTGTCCTGTAACTCAATCCACTGAGCGCTACTACAACTAACTTTAACAGTATTATGAAATCAAGTTCTGACAGCAGTAGGAACTGCATTGACTTCTCAGTGGCCACAACACAACAAGATAAAGATAAGATAAAGATCTGCTTAAGCCAATTAGCAAGGTGCTTTGCTAACTGTGGTGCTGAACATTCACCTGGCTTCTCTGGCTAAAGAATTAAACTGTTTAACTAACTGGATTCTCTCTCATGGTGAAAAGCGAGCTTGCTTTTCTGATTAATGGTGATGGATGTTCAGACATTTATGTGCAGCTCTGCTCAAGTTAGGAGTTGTTTACTGTATATACTTTGTACATAATAAAATAAATGTGGAGAGATATAGATAAATAAACAATTGCATGAAAAGCTGCGTGCATAGGTTTTTCAATATATCACATCTCATTCCAGAAGTTGATATTTATTCAAACAGACCAAAGGATCAATTTTTATTTAAATTGGTCAATATCAATTCTATAAAAAGCAATATAGGGCCCTATATAAAGGAGACTATTGCATAAATATGCAAGGCCTAAAAATCCCAAAAGCTCAAATTGTTTTTTCCCTGCCACCTCAAATTTATATTGCTGCATTAAATTGCTGTAAAAAGATTGCGATATGAACATATTGCCCATTCCAAAACATTAGCTCAGCTACACTCTTCACATTCTGTGTAAATAGCATCATATATAAAGTGAAGAGGAATCAAAACATACAAATTGCTTGTACCAAAATGTTTACTCTGGTCAGAGACAACTAAACATTGGGTATTCATGAGCAGGATCTTTGCAGCTCATATATATAATAAATCCTTCTGTGGTTCGAAATAGTAGAAACAAAATAATTACCTAAAATTAAAAAAATGGCTGTAATTATGGTGATGCTGCTGGTTATATGTGAAATAATGGTCAGGGATAAAGCTGGAAAACATGTTATTTCCCACTGCTTGGAGTAAAACCAGTACCTGTTCTTAAATACACTAGGGAGTTAGTCCCTAGAACTGTGTAAAATACTCTGCCCAAGGTAGATATAGACACCATTCAAACTGATTGTGATGACAGTAAGAGCGTAGAAATCTTTCTAGTTCCTGATTGAGACTGACCATTTGACTGAGGGTGATACCCAGAAGTGAGACTCACATTGACATTTAACTGTTTGAAAAAAGCCTTCCATAAGTGGGATGTGAATTGTGAACCACGGTCTGAAACAATATCTTCAGGTAGTCCATACAATCTGAATACAAATTGGAATAATAATTCCGCAGTTTCGAGAGCAGTGGGTAATTTGGGTAGGGCAATCAAGCGGCAGGCCTTGGAAAAAAACGATCAACCACTGTAAGTATAACAGTGTTTCCTTGAGATACGGGTAGGTCTGTAACAAAGTCTAAAGCTATATGAGACCAAGTGCATTGAGGTATCAGTAGAGGTTGAAGCAGGCCAGCAGGTGCTGACTTAGATGATTTTGAGATAGCGCATACCTCACAACTGCGGACGAAGGTACTTGTATCCTGCACTAGAGTGTTCCACCAGAACTGATTTTGAAGTAGTTTGATGGTGGCCTGAATGCCAGGATGGCCGGAACACAGGAAAGAATGGACCCAGTGTATCACACGAGGTCGTAAGACCACTGGTACATAAACTCTGTGAGGAGGACAGTTGTTTGGAGGTGGGTGTGCAGTATTGGCTCGTGAAATCTCCTCCATGATCTCCCATCGAACAGGAGCAACCATGACTGAGGAAGGAATAATCGTCTCACTGGTATGATCCTTGTTGATCTTCTCATGAATTCGAGAAAGTGTATCCGCTTTAATATTCGTGGACCCAGGACGGTAAGAAATGTTGAAATCAAATCTTGTGAAAAATAATGCTCACATAGCTTGGCGAGGGTTCAGTCTTTTGGCTGCACGGATGTATTCCAGGTTGCGGTGGTCTGTGAGAACTTGGAAGGCTGCCTTCATTGCCAATAATTTTCGATTGCCCACATCATAGTTCCGTTCTGCAGATGAGAGTTTGCGAGAAAAGAACGCACATGGAAATAACTTCCTTGAGAAAGTATCGCTCCTATACCTGTATCCGAAGCATCTACTTCTAACACAAAAGGTAGAGATGGATCAGGATGCCGAAGAATGGGAGCTGTAGGAAACATTTCTTTAATTCCTCGAAAGCCCCCTTGGCCTCTGCATTCCATTTTAGCTTCTTAGTAGACCTCCGGAGGATTGACGTGAGAGATGCTGCTACAGAACTGAAATTTCTGATAAATCGTCTATAAAAGTTGGAGAATCCTAGAAATCTTTGAAGTTCTTTTACTGTAGTTGGTAGTGGCCAGTCAAGAATGGCTTGGACTTTAGATTCCTCCATAGCTACCCCATCTGTACTAAGAATATACCCTAGAAAGGCGATGGTTGTCTTGTGGATGTAAAAGATGAAAAAAAAGTTTTCCTTCTTAAGGTGAGGCTTTATTTTTCCTCTTCACCACACCACTTTCCAGTTTTCCTTTTAAACACTAAGCTAAATCCTATCACACACTGCTTTCACAAATAAACTTTCACTAACAATCCTTGCTCTGGCTCGGCTCTGTCGTGTCCAGTCTCTCTCTCTCGTCTGAGTGCTGCATGGCCCTATTTATGCCGCTCTCCCCGTGCTCACTGAAATTAGAGACAGGTGTTAGACATAATTTAGCTCAGGTGTAAGCGCCCTTACCACTTTCTCTCTCTCCGGAGAGATGCTTGACCACGCCCCCGCTGCCACATATCCCCACCGCCCGACTCAGGCCTGGGCGGCATCCGGCCTGCCTACCACTCCCCCCCCATTCCTGGAAAGGAAGTCGGCGACAGCCATCTGTGCCCCCGGTCTGTGGACCACCTTGAACTTAAACGGCTGAAGAGCCAGATACCAATGGGTGATCCGGGCATTAGTATCTTTCATGCGGTGGAGCCACTGGAGTGGGGCGTGATCCGAGCAGAGGGTGAAGGCCCGCCCCAATAGGTAGTATCGGAGTGTGAGGACCGCCCACTTGATGGCGAGACACTCCTTTTCCACGGTGCTGTACTTAGTTTCCCTTAACGAGAGCTTACGGCTAATGTACAGCACCGGGCGCTCCTCCCCCTCCACCACCTGCGAGAGTACGGCCCCCAGCCCCCTGTCTGAAGCATCGGTCTGTAAAACAAAAGGGAGAGAGAAGTCAGGTGAATGTAAAAGCGGCTCCCCGCAAAGTGCAGCTTTAACTTGCGTGAACGCCCGTTGACACTGCTCCGTCCACTGGACCGGATCTGGAGCTCCCTTTTTAGTGAGATCAGTCAGCGGGCTGGTGACGTCTGAATAATTAGGTACGAACCTTCTATAATAGCCAGCCAGCCCCAGGAACTGTCTCACCCCCTTTTTGGTCTTGGGTCTCGGGCAGGTCGCAATTGCCGCTGTCTTGTCAATTTGGGGACGCACCTGCCCGTGGCCCAAGTGGAACCCCAGATACTGTACCTCCACCCGTCCAATCGCGCACTTCTTCGGATTCGCTGTGAGTCCCGCTCGGTGCAGCAATCTCAGAACCGCCCTCAGATGTTGCATGTGCCGCTGCCAATCATTGCTATAAATAATGATGTCATCTAAATAGGCAGCGGCGTAAGCTGAATGCGGTCTGAGGATTCGGTCCATGAGACGCTGAAATGTAGCCGGGGCTCCAAACAAACTGAACGGAAGAGTCACAAATTGGTGTAATCCAAACGGTGTGGAGAAGGCGGTTTTCTCACGGGAAATTGGTGTCAAGGGGATCTGCCAATAACCCTTCGTCAAATCCAATGTCGAATAAAAACGAGCAGTGCCCAACCGATCGAGCAACTCATCAACGCGAGGCATTGGATATGCATCAGATTTAGACGCGTTGACTTTTCTATAATCCACACAGAATCGCACAGACCCGTCGCTCTTAGGCACTAGAACAACTGGGCTGGACCAATCACTGTGGGATTCTTCTATTACCCCCATATCAAGCATCGCATCCAATTTTTCCCGAACGATTTTCTTCTTGTGTTCGGGTAATCGATAGGGGCTGCTACGTACCACGACCCCCGGCTCGGTCTCGATGTGGTGATGGATGAGGTTTGTACGTCCCGGTAGAGGGGAGAACACATCTGCGAACTCCTGTTGCAACCTAGCAACCTCCGCGAGTTGGCTCGGTGAGAGGTGGTCTCCGCAAATGACCGAGGTGAACTGATTATGTTTTGAACTCACCTCTGGTCCGAGCTCCGCCTTCTCGGGAACTACCGTAGCCAACGTCATGGGAACCGCCTCCCTCCACAATTTCAGGAGATTGAGGTGGTATATTTGACATGCGTCCCCTCTATCGGTTCGTTTAACCTCATAATCGAGATCTCCCACTCGTCGTGTGACCTCAAAGGGTCCTTGCCACTTGGCGAGTAATTTAGAGCTCGATGTGGGAAGCAATACAAGCACTTTATCTCCCGGTGCAAATTCCCTTAGCTGAGTTCCCCTGTCATACAGTCGGCGCTGTCGTTCTTGAGCTTGGAGCAAATTCTCCTGTGTTAGTTGCCCCAAGGTGTGGAGTTTTGCTCTAAGATCAAGAACGTAGTGAATTTCATTTTTACTGTTTGAAGGTCCTTCCTCCCAGGCCTCTCGCAATACATTAAGCACGCCGCGTGGGCGTCGCCCATACAGCAGCTCGAATGGGGAGAAGCCAGTGGAGGCTTGCGGGACCTCTCGTACTGCAAATAACAGGGGGTCGAGCCATTTATCCCAATTTCTAGAATCATCGTGCACGAACTTACAAATCATGTTTTTGAGGGTTTTATTAAATCGTTCCACCAGGCCATCCGTTTGAGGATGGTATACACTGGTGCGAATCGATTTAATATTTAACAACTCGTACAGTTCGCGTAGTGTTCGTGACATAAATGTTGTGCCCTGATCAGTGAGGATTTCTTTCGGAATCCCCACCCGGGAGAATATTTTGAAGAGTGCCTCCGCAACACTGCGTGCTGAGATGTTGTGAAAAGGCACTGCTTCCGGATATTGCGTTGCATAGTCCACTAGGACCAATACAAAGTGATGTCCGCGTGCTGACCGTTATAATGGCCCGACGAGGTCCATTCCAATTCTCTCAAAGGGGACCTCGATCAGAGGGAGAGGGCGCAATGGCGCTTTTGGGGTGGCTGGTGGGTTAACCAGCTGGCATTCGCGGCATGCCGCACACCACCTGCGGACATCGCCACCAATGCCCGGCCAATAGAAACGGGCTATTAGACGGTTCAGTGTTTTCCTTTCTCCTAGGTGACCCGCCATGGGATTATAATGAGCCGCCTGGAATACCATTTCCCGACGGCTCCTTGGAATCAAAAGTTGGGTTGTATCCTCTTTGGTCCGAGTGTCCTGTGTCACTCGATACAACCGCTCATTTATAATTGCAAAATAGGGGTATGAAAGTGCGATGTCAGGCTGGAGTCGCTGACCATCGATGACTCTCACTTGGTCAAAGGCGTGTTTGAGGGTTTCGTCTCATGACTGCTCCAAAGGGAAATCCCCGTCAGGGAATTCCCTGAGAAAGGGAGGGGCTGCAGCCTCTCCCACTCTCTCGTCATTATGATGTGGAGCTGTCGAGGATGGCCCCGGCTCCGCCTCCCCTGCCAGAGCATCACACATCACACATCTCCCTATTTTCGTACAGGACCCATCCGCGCAAATTCCCTTTAATAAAACTCTAAAATCAGGCCAATCAGTCCCCAAAATCAGCGGATAGGTGAGGCGGGAACTAACCGCGGCCTCCACTCTATGCTTTTTCCCCCAAAATTTAATTGTCAGGGTCACCACCGGATACTTGTGAATATCCCCGTGTACACATTTCACCTTCACCGTTTTAGTTGTGACCAATGCCTCGGGTTGAACCAGGCGTTGGTGGATAGTGGTTTGATTACAACCGGTGTCCACCAACGCTTGGTGAGTACCCCCCTTGACACTTACCGGTATCCGGTACACTCCGGCCCGGTCGGGGGCAGCCTATGGGAGGTCAGAGACCCGCACCACCATCCCCAGCTCCATCAGAGGGCACTGATCTTGGAAGTGGCTCGGGTCTCCGAACTTCCAGCAGGCCGGCCCAGGCGCTACGCCTGCACTTGCATCGGCGGGTGCCCCCCCTGAGGGGGAGAGCGGCGGGGCATTGGAGTAGGGGAAGGTGTCACCTCCCACACCCGGGGAACTGGTCTCAGGGGCTGAGGTCCTCCTCGTCTGCGTGGGGCAGGAACGGGACCTGGAGAGAGAGCAGAACGAGAGGAGAGAGGGGAGGGGGAAGAAACAGAGGGAGGAGAGAAAATGTAGGAGGGCTCTTCCGCCCTCGGGATCGACGCCATGTGGTCCTCCGCAAGTCGGATAGCTTCCTCCAACGACGCCGGGCGGTGGCACTGGACCCACTCCGCTGTCCCTTTTGGCAATCGATCTGTGAACTGTTCCAGTACCACCTGGTCGATAATTCCCTGGACGTCGCAATCCCCCGCTAGCAGCCATCTTTGGCAGGCGTCACGGAGCTGCTGGGCAAAGGCAAACGGGTGGTCGGAGCTCTCCAACTTCAAACTCCGGAAGAGTTGACGACTTTCCTCCGGAGTGCGACCAACCCGTTGCAAGATGGCTCTTTTCAAATCTCCGTAGGCCAGGAGGCTCGACGCTGGCAGTTGTTGAGCCACGAGCTGGGCTTCCCTGGACAATAGTGGGATCAGTCGGGCTGCCCATTGGCCGAGCGGCCAGCCCCAGATCTCGGCGGTCCACTCAAACAAATCCAGGAAGGCCTCAGGGTCGTCCGCCGCCCCCATTTTCTGTAATGCTGGCGGGGGTAAGGGCGTGTGAGTGTCCGGGGTCGTGGCTGAGGTTGCCTCCTGGCTGAGGAGGCTCCGGATCGCCTGCCGGTCCTCGGCTTAAGCATGCAGGAGCTCGACAAACCGGCGGTCTTGATCTTGTCGGAGCTCAAGCAGCATCTGTTGGTGGCTCTGATGTAGGCTGGCGAGGGCTTGGAGGATCTCCGCCAACTGGGAGGACTCTACGGGACAACCTCCAACCATCTTCGACCCAAACTTCAATCCCGGGTTTCGGCACCAGTGTAAAAGATGAGGCGAGAAGCAGTTTTCCTTCTTAAGGTGAGGCTTTATTTTTCCTCTTCACCACACCACTTTCCAGTTTTCCTTTTAAGCACTAAGCTAAATCCTATCACACACTGCTTTCACAAATAAACTTTCACTAACAATCCTTGCTCTGGCTTGGCTCTGTCGTGTCCAGTCTCTCTCTCTCGTCTGAGTGCTGCATGGCCCTATTTATGCCGCTCTCCCCGTGCTCACTGAAATTAGAGACAGGTGTTACACATAATTTAGCTCAGGTGTAAGCGCCCTTACCGCTTTCTCTCTCTCCGGAGAGATGCTTGACCACGCCCCTGCTGCCACAGTGGAACTCACACTTCTCTGCTTTGGCATAGAGCTGATGCTGAATCAGATGTTGCAGTACCGCTTGGACATGTTTGATGTGTTCCTCCAATGTTGATGAAAAAATCATAATATCATCAATGTAGACAATGACCCACCTGTTTGGCATGTCTCTGAAGACCTCATTAACAAAAGCTTGGAATACTGAAGGACAGTTAGATAGCCCAAAGGGCATTACCTGGTACTCATAGTGTCCAGTAATGGTAGAGAATGCAGTTTTCCACTTGTCTCCCTCCTGGATGCGAATGAGGTTATAGGCATTATGTAAATCTAGTTTGGTGTAGATCTTTGCTGAACGAAGCAATTCAAGAGCTGCAGGTACTAGCATAAGAGGGTATCGAAACTTGTCTGTTACATCATTTAATCCATGGTAATCAATACAGGGTTGAAGTCCTCTGTCTTTTTTTTCCACAAAGAAGGAGCCTGCGCTGACAGGGGAAGTGGATGGACAGATGAAGCCTTTTGCTAATGACTCCTCAATGTATTCTTCCATGGCCTTAGATTCTGGTTCTGACAGAGGGTAGATGCGTCCCCGTGGTGGAGTACTGCCAGGCAGAAGATCTATAGAACAGTCACAAGAACGGTGAGGTGGAAGTTTAGTGGCCTTGATTTTGCTAAATGCCTCAGTGAGATCATTGTATTCAGCAGGAAGCCTGGGAACTTCTTCAACAAAAGTGGATGTCACAGCAATGGTGTTGTTTTTGTCTGGGTACAACAGTTCTTAGACAGTTTTGGAAGCAGTAATGAGACCAACTTAAAATTTCCCTCCCTCCAGGAAATTGCAGGATCATGCAAACCTAGCCAAGGACCACTGGTGTCTTAGGAGAGTGAATGACCAAGAACTGAATTTTTTCAACATGAAGCAATCCAACTTGTATGATGAGGGGTTGCATGGTTTGTTGTACTTGGCCTATTCCTAGAGGGCATCCATCTAATGCTGTGAGATGTAAGGGGGGAATCACAAAAGACAGTGGGTAAATGGTGGGCTTTCATCCAACTATGATCTATAAGATTACCAGCAGATCCAGAATCAACCAAAGCAGATAAGTGTATTTTTACATCATCCTTAAAAATGGTTATGGGAATTATAATTTGACTGTTGTGCAATAGTTGAGAACTGTTCACACTCACCGCCTCCTTTCTGGGGTTTTCAGGACGAATAGGACAGGTGGTGACAAAGTGGCCAGACTGTCCCCAATACAGGCAGAGTCTCATGTTGTAACGACAGGACCTCTCCTCCTGAGATAGTTGTGTTTGACCTATTTGCATTGGCTCATGGGAACTAGCGGAGGCTGAATGTGATGGCAGAGTGTGAAGCGTCTTGACAGGACGATGTGAATTAATGAGGTTATCCAAATGAATGGTGAGGTTGATGTACTGATTAAGGTTTAATTCTTCATCTCTGCAAGCTAACTCTGATTGCAATTTAGTACTGAGTCCTTGACGGAACAGAAGTTTCAGCGTGTCATCCACCCAGTTTGTTTGCGCTGCGAGAGTACGAAATGACAAGGCATTGTCGGCAGCTGAATCTCGTCCCTGCTTTAATGTTAATAACATCTCACTGGCATCTTTTCCTCCCTCAGGATGTTCAAACACCTCTCTGAATAATCTTTGAAAAGGTGCAAAAGAGGAAAGGAGATAGGGTTCTCTTTTCCACACCGCTGTAGCCCAGTTTAGTGCTTGACCAGTTAGAGCAGACATAACAAAGGAAACATTGGTCTCTTCTGTGGGGTAAAGATGTGGTTGTTGAGCTATAAATAGTTGACACTGCATAAGAAATCCATCACACTTGGCAGGTGAACCATCATATTTCTCTGGGAATGCAAGTTGTGGATTACCACTGGGTAAAACTGGAACACTGGGGCTGGAAACATTGGGATTCCTTGGTGGTGAAAATGGTGAATTTTTTGGAGATCGTAATGTCTTTACCAATTCCTCAGTGAGAGAGGTAAGTTTGCAGAGTTGTTGAAGATGTGAAGCAAGTAAAGTAGCCTGTGATGATACTTCCACTTGTAATTTGTTTATATCTGCTGGATCTGTGTCTGGCAAAGTATTATGTTATGATGGAGCAGGAGTGGTATTAGGATCCATGTGCAGATTTATTGTAAACAACAGAGGATATATATATTAATAACAGTCCAGGGTAATAATCCAAAACAGTAGAAACATGCAGAGGTAGGTACACAGGGAAATCAGTCCAAAGGGTAAATAATCCAATATCGGAAGACAGGCGAGAGATGAAAACACAGAGAGATCAGTCCAATCAATACATCAAATCCAAATCACAAGGCCAAATAAACAGAATCCAAAAGACAGCAGAGTCAAACACAGAAGATATAAGTCATATAATAAATGCTCAGAATGCTTGTCAGGGCAGAACAATACTTCACACTGATCCTATAGCTTTCAGTGCTTAAATAGTCCACAGGTGATTAAACTAAGGAGAAACATGTGTGACAGGTTTAGAATTCGGGTGAAGGAGACCTCTGGAGAAGTGACTCATTCCAAGGGTGTAACAACTGAAAATATATCACACAATATAATAATAAAATGAATTAATTTCCCAGAGAGCAATAAAACAGGAAAACTGAATCAAACAAGGAAAATACATTAAAAAGGACATTAACTAATAAGACTTAAGACAAAAATATGCAAAACCCATATTAGGTAGAAATTACAAAAATATGTAAAATATTTTGTAAAGTGCAAGCGGCAGTCAAGTAATAAACATACGACTTTAACCCTCGGAAACAATTGCCGTAAGCATAATTAACTGCAAGAATAAGCAAATTAAAATGCAGACAAATGGCGTGATCCAAAAAAGCAAATGCAACTTGTGCAATGAGCAAACTTTTTGTGGTAGACGAGATGCTCTCACACACACACTCATGCACACACCATACCACAATCAGGGGTAGCACAGTGGTTCAGTGGTTAGCACTATCGCCTCACAACAAGAAGGTCCTGGGTTTGAGTCTTGGCTCAGCTGGGCCTTTCTGTGTTCATGTGGGTTTCCTCCATGTGCTCTGTTTTCCCCCACAAGTCTAAAAACATGCAGGTTAAGTGAATTGGAGACTCAAAATAGCCCTGTAGTTGTGAGTGAGAGTCCCCCAGCTATTGAGGGTTGCGTCAGGAAGGGCATCTGACATAAAACCTGTGCCAAGTCAAATATGTGGATCACAGATGGTCTGCTGTGGCAACCCGTAACGGGAGCAGCTGAAAGAAGAAGTAGTTGTCCAGGCCACAATCACAAATTGGTTATGCCAAAAAATGAAAAAAGAAAAAAAAATGCATTATATAAAATAATGCACTTACCTTTATGTTGTGTTTTAATTTAAAAAAGAACTACAACTTTCTTGAAGAACACATGGTAGAACATAACACAGAAATTTGTACAGTCAAAGCCAGTTTGTAATTAATACATTGTTGAGTCAAATCTCTCCAGGAGCTGCCGGGGAGGTTTGAAGTTGCAGATGTACATCAATTTCTGATCAGGCCAGTGCACACATCCATGATGCTGGACAGGAGTGGTAGTCCCATTTGATTTTTAGTGTCATCCTTCAGTAGTGTAACCAGGGAAAATACTTGTTCGACATGAGCATTGGACATGGGCAATGGGGCATGGGCAAGTCTTAAGGCACCTAATGCTAATTCCTGGAAACACTTGTTTCCTTCAGCATCTTTGAATGCTTCGACATCCAGCCAAAACTTGTCAATGGCCTGATCATCTGAAAAGCCAGTTGATGCCAAACTCCTCCACTGGGACTCCAATTTATCTGTCAGGCATGAGAAAAAATCCACTGGCAAGTCCATTACTCCTGGCCAGTTTATGGTAGACATAAACAGACTTTGGGCAGCTCCAATTTGTGCAACATTTCCATCAATGCTGGTAAGCGCACTTGGTATTGCGCCAGCGCTTCTATTATAACATCCATGCACCATGATGTGTTTCTCTCCTTCATGTCATGTGCTAATTTACTCTCCCCCAATTGCTTCAGGAATGTGGTATCCAGGTCCACATCCATTGGTAAAAGGAATATGCTGGACGATGTGAGGTCAAGTTCCCTGAGTTGACATTCTTTATTTATGCGCAAGACGCTCGGCTTGATAACACATCTTAGAGTTGACATGTACAGTCATTCCAGGTCCCTAAACTTACCAAGAGTGTCTCCTGATTCCAACTGGAAGCATTTGTTCACAGCTTTGATCAGAACAGGTAGTTGAAAGTGCATGTAAAGGCTATTGGTTTTGAAGTTGTACATCTCTTTTAATAGCCTGGCACTATAGCAATGTTCTATACTTGAAACCATGGTAAAGTGCAGTCTGAGAGCATCTTCTTGTTCAATAATATGTTCAATGCAATCTGCAATCACAAGCCAGTGGGTAGAGCTTGGACTTAGCAATTTCAGTGGGCATCCCCCTTTATTTATAGTCTCATAAACATTCATGTAGTAATATTGACGTTTCGCAGAATGAGAAAACCAGTTGTAGGTTTCTTTAACCATATATTCAATGTTGCTGGGAATATGCTGCATTTCCTTATTCGCAATGATATCAAGTGAGTGGCAAACACAGCGAAGAAGCTGTAGGCTTGGTTGCATTTTTTTGAGAAAAGTGAAAACTGAACGTTGTTTTTCAACCATAACGTTGGCACCATCTGTAGCAATGCCTACCATGTTTTTGATCTGAGGGCCAATCTGTGATAGAAAGGAAACAACCGTATCCATAATTTCTTTTGCATCAGCTTCCGTCAGCTCCACAATTCCAAGATAGGTATTCATAAACCTGTTGTGTTTTTTTGAGTGGTATTTCACGCATACACAGAGCAGTTTGTTCACTGATATGTCTGTGCTTTCATCAAGATAAAGGGAATAAGGGGACTCACCGATATCCTCCATTAGTTCTTCTCTGAAGTATGGCACAAGGACAGATTTTATCACCGCCGTGCACTTTGTCGAATGCATTTTGAATGCTGCCACCTCATCTTAAAGAATGTCCAACAAATCGTCAACCACATTAATTGAAGTGTGACAATCAATGCAGGCTGATATTCTGATTTCACTGCGCTTTTGGTCATCCTTGATTGAACTTTGTCCGGCCATCGCCACCAGCACGGCAAATGTTTTAACACTTGGTGCAAATCGGGCCTTGGATTTTTTTAATGCTTCCGTGGTCTTTTAAATCACTCAACTGTGCTTTGATTTCAGAGTTGCAATATTTACAAAGGGCCTTCGAGTCATCTCCCACCACAGGTGCAATCCACGTTTGAGAGCTGGGTCACTCTCCCAGTCTTTACGGTACAACTTCTCATATTTTGTCCACTTTGGCACAGCTAAGTTCTAAAGTTGGTCCCATATCGCTCTAAAAAATCGTCACGTGTCATCACAAATGAGGTCATCACGGCCCACCAACTCAGTCAAGATGGCAAATTTATTGACAGGCCTCCCTCACCTGGCTCTGATTGGTTAAACTGAACCAATAAGAGTCATTACTGAAAAATTGCACTGATGTCTACACTGCACATTATTTTTCTGTAATGTTTTCTTTATTATCAGCATTTTAGAATGTATTAAAATAACATGACCAAACAAAATAGAAAAAAACAAAAAACAAACGGCAGTTATTTAAAAAACCAGCCCAAATTTTATCCATCCGCCCAATGCATTTTTCTCCGGTCCAAAGTGATCAAAAGTAGCCCAATCTGGCAACACAGTTTGTGGCTACAGTCTTTCTGAGAGAGACAGTTTTAGCTTTCGCAATACTAACATTTCAACTGTAGGTGATAAATGTGATGGAAATAACAATGGAAACTGCATGGCCGTGGGTCAACAGTGAAATCTGTCTGTCTGTCTGTCTGTATATCTATCTATCTATCTGTCTGTCTGTCTGTCTGTCTGGCAAGTAACTGTCTAGAAACCACCTAGCAATGCCAAAGCATGCACTCTTCTGAGCCAGAGCCTAGCAATGCCAGGACATGAAGCATTTAACATCTTTCAACTGCAAATCTCATAAACAGCCCAGGTATTCAAACATAAAGCTTACATAAGGCTTAAATAACCTTAACACTTTTCTTTTTTTTCTAAGTTGTTTAACAGTACACTTGTCTTGACAAACTTTACATTTCTTGTTGAAACTTTAAGAAGAATTTTAGCAGACAAAATTATACAAACAAACAAAGAAATTCCATGGAGAGCTGAAGAAAGAATATCAGAAAAGAGGAGTCCTGCAGACCAGTAAAGATCCACTTTAATTTTATTTTCAAGAAAATTCTATTCTGTGTGATCTCTGTAGAGTAATATTTCCAAACAATTTTTTAAATTTTTTATCTGGGAGTATGTATATGGACCATATGGACACACAAAGGCACTTGCACGCTGTATAAACCATCAAAAAGCCTATTCAGGATTTGTATGAAAAAGACTTGTATGAAGTCACGTGACGCCATGTGAGTGGAAGCAGCCTAGTGGCGTTCTCTGGTACACTTTGCTACAATTATCCTTTCACTCAATATTACTCGGTAAGAATTGATTTAGTTTTGATTGTTAAACTGTGCTGGGAGTTTAGGATGATGACGAATTCTAAATCGTTGGACTGTGGGGACATTAAAAAGCATTTATAGTCACAAGAATGGATGAGGCTGAAAAGCAAATTGAGTCTCTAGAAACAGCCAGAAAAGAGCTGCAGACTGACCTACTGGCCACCAAAACTGATATGGATCAGGTGTGGGATAAATTAGAGGATATGGAAAATCAAAGCAGATGTAATAATGTTCGTTTCGTTGGAATCTCAGAGGGAAAGGAAGGTCAAGATATGGTCAAGTTCCTGGACGGGCTTATTCGAATTTGTTCAGCACAGCTGGCCGTCATCTAGAAATAGAGCGTGCATACAGAGCTCTTGGTCGGCTTCCCAGAGTGGGTGACAGACCCCGATCCATACTGGCAAGATTCCTGTGGTCAGCAGACAGAGACTTTGTTTTACATGTGGCGAGGTATAAAGGCAAGTTGTGCTAGGAGGATTACAACATTATGGTTTTTCCGGACATTACTAGTGCCACACAAGCGAAACGTGAGAGTTTCAAAGAGTGTAAGAAGTTACTTCATGCACAGGATGTGAGCTTTGCATTGCTTTTCCTGGCTAAGCTGAGAATTGATGCCAAGGATGGTCGTAAGATGTAAAATGTTTCTTTCCACGTGGAATGTTAATGGGCTGAGGCACCCTATAAAAAAAGGAAGGTTGTATCTTTTCTTAAGTGTAAAAAAATGTATATAGTGTTCCTTCAAGAAACACACCTTTCTTCACAGGAAGCTGAAAAATCTTATTTTGGCAAATATTTATGCACCCAACACTGATGATCAGAACTTTTTTTATAGATCTTGAGGGAAGTTACAAGCAGCTGGGATCCTTCATGATATGATTTTGGGTGGAGATTTCAATCTTTTTTTAAAAGTTTATTTTATTTTATTCCCCTTTCTCTCAATTTGGAATGCCCAATTCCCACTACTTAGTAGGTTCTTGTGGTGGCACGGTTACTCACCTCAATCTGGGTGGCGGAGGACAAGTCTCAGTTGCCTCCACTTCTGAGACCATCAGTCCGTGCATCTTATCATGTGGCTCGCTGTGAATGACACCACCGAGACTCACATCACGTGGAGGCTCATGCTACTCTCCGCGATCCACACACAACTTACCATGTGCCCTATTGAGAGCGAGAACCCCTAATCGTGACCATGAGGAGGTTACCCCATGTGACTCTACCCTCCCTAGCAACCGGGCCAATTTGATTGCTTAGGAGACCTGGCTGGAGTCACTCAACATGCCCTGGATTCAAACTCGCGACTCCAGGGGTGGTAGTCAGGGTCAATACTCGCTGAGCTACCCAGGCCCCAATTTCAATCTTTTAATGGATCCGGTTCTTGATCATAGTGAGGCAAAAGTGTGTAGACCCTTTAGAGCAATGTTTATACTACAGAGGATGTGTAAAAATCTTGGTCTTACGGACATTTAGAGACTTCTGAATCCATCTGGGAGGGACTATACCTTTTTTGCCGCAGACTGCTCAATTGGGAACACTTTACTTTCAGATCATGCTTTGGTGTGTTTAGAGATGTTGACGCACAAAGAGAAAAGAAAATCATATAGATGATGCTTTAATACATCCATTCTACAGGACCCAGCATTTCAATAAATGTTAAAGACAGAAGTTAATGTTTATGTAGAAACCAATTGGTCCTCAGTGTCCTCTGTGGGCATGGCAAGATAGGCGCTTAAGGCAGTTCTTAGGGGGCAGATCATACAATATGCATCAGTCTTTAAAAAGATCAAAGCACAGAGTATTAAAAGTGCTGAAACAGAGCTGAAGCACTGAATGTCATCCAATGGTCTTAGAGAGTTGACGCAGCTAAAATATTGGTACAACACTATTTTGTCACAGAAGGTAGAGTTTTGCTTATTCAGAGCAAGACAGACATAAGTCGGGAGACAAGGTAGGGAATCTTCTTACCAGATACATAAAACAGAGAGAGTTTTTCCCCCCACCATTCCTTCAGTGAAGTCTTCTGGAGGCAATATATTTACTTCTGCAACATATATTAATAAGGCCTTGAAAGGATTATATCCGATAAGGATATTAGCAACTTCGTAGAGCCATTAGAACTTCCTAAATTGCTGAACTATCAAAAAGACTTTCTTGAATCTGTTATTACTTTGGAGGAGCTTGTTGAGGTAATTAAAGCCTTGCCAACAGGTAAGGCACCAGGACCAGATAGTTTTGCAGCAGAATTTGTTAGATCTTATGTCACAGGACTGGCTACACTTATGTTAGAAGTTTACACAGTGTCATTAAAGAAAGATGAACTACTGTCAACCATGACGCAAGCCCTGATCAGACTCATTCTTAAAAAGATAAAGAACCAAATTAATGTAAAAATTATCGTCCAATTTCGTTGATCCATTTAGATGTAAAAATATTGTCTAAAATTCTGGCTAATCAAATAAGTAGTGTAATTACTTCTCTTATGCATATAGATAAAGTGGGGTTTATTCATGTTCGCCGTTCTTCTGATAATATTAGACATTTTATAAATATTATGTGGTCAGTAGTGAATGATCAGACCCCGAGTGCTGCCATCTCACTTGATGCAGAGAAGGCTTTGATAGGGTTGAATGGGACTATCTTTTTAATATTTAGGAAATTTACAGGTTTGGGAACACTTTTATTGGGTGGATTAATTTACTTTATAAACATCTGGCAGTGGCAGTGCAAACTAATGGATTATTTTCAGATTATTTTTCTCTTGGTAGGGGAACCAGGCAAGGCTGTCCTCCCTCTCCTTTATTGTTCTGTCTTGCCCTGGAACCATTTGCAGTCGCAATAAGGAAAGAGGATGATTTTCCTGGTATTGTAGCAGGAGGTGTGGTGCATAAGCTTTTACTCTACACAGATGATATATTATTATTTGTCTCCGATCCTAGAAGATCTATGCCTAGCCTCCATAGAATTATTAATTATTCTCCACATTTTCAGGATACAGGGTGAATTGGTCTAAATCGGAAGCTCTTGCTCTGACAGCATGTTGCCCTACCACAGCTTTCCAACCTGGCACCTTTGAATGGCCGAAGCAAGGCATTAGGTATTTAGGCATTTTATTTCCAGAAAATTTGAGAGATTTAGTTAGAGTGCATTTTGACCCATTAATGAAAAATGTATTGTGTAATTTTGATAGGTGGGCTTCACTACTATGGCTGGGAAGGTCAATGTTATAAAAATTAATTGTATCCCAAATTCAATTATTTACTGCAGTCTCTCCCTCTAGAAGTTCCTCTTTCTTATTTTAAACAATTTGATAGAATATCTAAGTTTTTTATTTGGAATGGTAAACAACCTCAGTTACATTTCAGTAAGTTACATAGACCAACTGACAAAGAAGGTTTAGGCCTCCCCAAAATTTTGTTTTATTACTATGCTTTTCATCTTAGACATTTGGCCCATTGGTCTCTTCCACCTGAGAGAGCCCCTCTCTGGTACAGCATTGAACAAGTGATCCTTGCCCTCTCTATTATCTATTGTCTCTCTATTAAATTTCCTAGAAAAGTAAAAATGAATCCCATTATTTCACACTTACATTCAGTATGGACAAAGGTTCCCCGTATGTTTAATTTTGATACTTACCTAAATGTTTCCTCAAGTATATGGCTGAACCCCAAATTATGTATTAACAAGTTGTTGCTATACTTGGTGATCTTTATGAAAATGGAGCTTTGAGATCATTTGAAAATATAACACAGCAATTTGGGATTTCTAGGTCTCAATTTTCAGGTACTTACAGTTGTGCCATCTACTTTGTACTATTTTTGGTGGTAGTTAACATCCCTAAACCCTAAAGCTGCAGACACTCTTTGCATGGTGCTCACAGCCTTTGGAAAGGGGCATGAAGCATCAGTCTATTATTCCTTGTTGATTCAGAGTCTTGGTGATGGGGCCTTAACATCTCTTAAAAGGTTATGGGAAAGAGGTTTGAACTTGGTATTGGAGGATGGGTGGTGGGAAAGAATTTGACATTAAAAAATGTTAAAACTATATCTAGGGATGCAAGGGTATGCCTAATTAAGTTTAAGAGTTTGCATCGTTTCTACTGGACTCCCTTTAGATTGTTTAGGCTTGGTTTAAAATGCACACCTACCTGCTGGCGGTGTCAGTTGTTTGTTCAAAGGTGTCATTTTTGTTCAAATGAAACAGGATTATAAAATTATGAATAGATTATTTAATGTTGACCTGTATTTGAGGCATGGTAAAAAGCTTGGCCTCTTAATCCTGACAGTCGTAATTAGAAAAATTATGGTTTTACTTCCTGGTTTGAATGTTCATTACAGTATATAACTTTTTAAAAGTTGAATTCTGTAATATTTGGATATTTCTTTAGTTAATGTTTGGGTAATGTTTGGTGTTAGTTTAATGCATACATTTCTTTGGTCCCTGAATAACTGAAACTCTGACAATATCCACTACCTTTTGGGACATGGTAATTACTGGGATAATTACCTTTGTAAATCAATTCATAGGAAAATTATATATTTAAATATGGTTTTAGGTAGTAGATTGTAGTGGCTGCAATCAGATGGATGCACCAAGCGTTTCTCAGCTTAAAAAGTTAATATATGGATGTAGCTTCGTTTTTTAAAGCCTCTGAACAGGACATTGTCAATGAGCCAAAACTGACAGATGGATGAACAGAATGAAGAAACTGGACTGAAACAGAGGAACAGTGAGGGTCAGTCCAGCCTCCTCTTCACATACACTTGTACCTCCTAATATCGAACACCACGACTTCTTTTCATTTGCTCGGCTGAGTCTATGATTAGCTAATACTCAGTCCCCTAGAGTAAAACATAAGTTCAACTAATAAATCATGTGTCACCATGAGATGTTAATTCTGCTATTATGTAATTAAATGCCTATTGGATGAGCCTAATTCGAAAGCTGTTGTAAAATGACACAATTGTGAGCACACATTCTAATATTAATGTGCCTAATTGCTATACTGTACGTTGCTCGGCCACTGCAAACAGCCTCCAGTTAGGCTGTTGAACTACTGTTAATGAATAAAGTTGAATTCCAAAGACCTCATTCAAGGCATGTATAAACTGTGAGGACCTTTGAAGCTTGTTTTAAATGTGGCTTGTTGTGAAACTTATAAATTAAAATTATGGTGCATGGCAATGAAGTTTTGATATTTTTGTGCAAGGATGCGCTAAGTCTAGGCTCAAGTGGGTTGGCAACAGGGCCGATTCTGAGCATATGGGGGCCCTAAGCAAAATCCTCCTTGGAGGCCTCCCGCAATCAACCCCCACCCTGCCACCGGATCATTACATTTTCCTTTTCCTCTCGGGCCACGGGGGGCCCCCTATACCTAATCGAGCCATAACAGATGCCTGAGTCTTACTCGAATCTTTTAGGCGGGGGCCCCCATGGTGGAACGGGGGCCCTAAGTGCCCTCTTATAACGCTTATAGCTAGAAATGGCCCTAGATGGCAAAATTGCATGCACAAAGCACTAATGGGTTGGGTCAAGTTCAGGCAAGGTTAGGGTTAATGGGCTGTATGCAGTGCATCCCCTCCTCTGTGAATGTTTTGTCACCTGCGCCGCTCTGGACCATATATGTGCAGGGTAGTAATGGATTACATGGAATGTGGATTACATAATCTTTTTTATTGATTACATGATTACATATTAACAAGGCAATGGCAGTAAATAGTTAATAATTTATTGATTATCCTATTCATTCCCTTTATCTTTTACATTTTTCATATTAAATCAGCACACCGCTGATATACGTTCGGTAAGTCTTCCAGTGTTTTCAGAAGAGAGGGGGAGGGTTGTGTTTATTACACTCAGAACTGATACTCGCTACTAGCAAGCCAGGAGAAGATAGTGTGGTCTACCTCAGTGTGGCAGCGGGGGCGTGGTCAAGCATCTCTCCGGAGAGAGAGAAAGCGGTAAGGGCGCTACACCTGAGCTAAATTATGTCTAACACCTGTCTCTAATTTCAGTGAGCACAGGGAGAGTGGCATAAATAGAGCCACACAGCACTTAGTCGGGGAGAGAGACTGGACACGACAGAGCCGAGCCAGAGCAAAGATTTTTAGTAATGAGAGTTTATTTTTGAAGTAGTGTGTGATAGTTCTTTAACTTAGTGCTTAAAGTGAAACTATAAATTTGTGCGGTGAAGAGGGAAAAATAAATCCTTACCTTAACAAGGAAAGCTGCTTCTCGCCTCCTTTCCACTGAACCCTCTTTTACACTCAGCATTTAACCACTGGATCTATAGAGATAATTTCATTTTTAAGAATGAAATTACACCAATAGTGTGCAGCTCAAACACTGAATATAATTGCGTGGATGCCATTTCTTAGAGTCCCGCATGCAGGGTAGACAATAGTTCAACTGCAAAATGTGCAGCAATATGGAACAAAGCCCATTGCTCTATTGTTGCTGCTGATGCAGTGGAGTCCACTGCATGAAACTTGACATAAAACTTGACACAATTGTTCCTTGAGTGACTCGGAGCAACTCTGCTGTTTTTACATTTTCTGCTCTTTTAGAATATTCGTGCTGTTCAAAATATAATATCTTACACCTCAACTTTGGAATATGTATTGGACTATCAGTAAGCAGTAAGGGTGTCACGGAATGGGGTGTTTGAAGGAAGCACAGATAGGCAACAATGAGCTTTTATTAAATAAAACCAAAAAAATACAAAACCAAAACTCTCTCGATGGAGACAAAACAAAACAAAACCAAACAAGAATAAACACAAGAATTACGGAACTGACAGCGAAGGCAGACAGCAAACATGAGCACACGATGACAGGAACAACGAATGAAGTGAAACAGTCCAGCACAGGACAGCATACATGAGGAGCTAATATAGGGAGAGAAAAGAAACAGGTTAATCAGGGACAGGTGAAACCAATAAACTAATAATGAGGAGACAAGGAGGCGGGGTGTGACACAAGACTGAGAGACATGTGGCAATACAGAAACTAAACAAAGCCACGCACTCTCACAGACACAAACACCCGAATGACATGAGGGCATATATCGCCAGAGACAAAGGCAACACGTGCTCATGCCAAACAACAGACAAGATGGGGACATTTGTGTGAGGGCTTGGCCACAGATAAACAGGCACCAAGACCGAAGTGACCGAACCCCAGCACAACATGACAACAGATCGCGACCCGGATGCGCAGCACAAAGCGAGCGCAACACGAAGCACGCCCGACGTCGCAAGAGACAAACACAAAACAATTTACACGAGTGCGTGCCGCAAGATGACATAAGTGCAATGCACTCATGCCATTAACCAACAAGACAAGAGAATGCATGACAACGACAAAAGGGCGAGCCATGCATTCTCACATAGACTAGACAAAACTCTAAACAGGGATGTCAGAGCTCAGCCACAAAGACAACAAAAACACAACCAACATAAGTGGCTGAACTCTGACAAAGGGTTAAAAGTGTTTCTGTGTTTTTAGATGAAGGCTTATATATATAAGCAATATAGTTGTTGTTGATTTTATGATCATTAATGTTCGGAATGTTGCTATTGTTTTATGGACTTAAAATGAATTTGATGTCTCAGTGTTTCGAATTGACCATGCACTGTCACTGCTGTTAGATTTAATGCTTAATTCATTTATGTAATCACCTTTCGAAAATGTCATAAGGAGCTCTTTTTGTGAGACACTTTTTGTTAGTAATAAAGAATGGAATACATTCCTCTTTGGACTTTTATGTTAAAAAGATTATCCTACTCAAATGCATGTGACATAAAATAAACTACAAAAATAAAATAGAATTAGGTTGAAAGATTAGATTACTCCAAAACAACTATGAGATTACATTACTGATTGTATTTTTTTGTCATGCAATTTGTAATCAGTACCTGAGAACAATTCATAAGTAATCCGCCCAGCACTGTGTGTATACCGTATGTTTTATTTTCTCTATCGGCCTCTCTGGGACTATTGGCTCGCGTCCTGCTCATCTGTGTCTAACCTGCTTGAATTGTGTTTTGCTTCTCTCCCATTGTTCATTGATTTATTATTTATTTTTGTTATATTTTCTCTGTTCAATGTTTTATTTTTAAATTCTGCATGGCACTCTTGAGCACTGGAAAGGAGTTATTATTATTATTATTGATCTATTCACACACAAATCATGGCTAATATTAAAAGTGATCAATAGCTCTTTGATGTCATATGCTTGTGGAATATCCAAACTCCTAATGCAGGACCTGAATTTAGACTTTCCGACAAGATTAGACATGGTTCTCAAATATCTTGGCACAATGACCAATTTCTCTTGAAAATAACGAAGTGCGCTTCACGCCACTTCATTCAAACACTCACAGCTTGAATGCATACACCCACAGATAATGCAAACACTCCCACCCACGTCCACTTGCATTTTGCGCTGGCACGAAAATTGCGCTTAGTATTAGCGCTCTCATGAAAATTTGATAAGACATAGCGTACTGTAGTTGCGCTTTGCGCTGCACTTAGCACGGTCACGAAAATAGAGCCCATCATACACTACTGTCTTTCCACGTCATCTCTCTCTTTTGTACTTCAGTGCACCCGCACTGCACTCTTTAATTCTAAAGCATGTAATTGAACAGCTGTAGAGATTCTCATTCACATCCTTTAATTTGGAACAAGTAAAATGCCAGTGGCTAAAATCTCATGATCACCTAAAAGCTGCAATTTGGAGCCCGGGCAGCTGCAAGCATTTAGCTTCACTGCAGTGTTGTGTACTCTGCCGATATAAAGCTGTTAACCATGAGGCTGAGATAGGGCTCTGACAGGCCAAGAGATCCTAATTGCTCCCTTACACCTTCATTAAAAGGCTTAATTGGGAAAACATGTAGCTTCAGCAGTGGATGTTGTCTCTTTTGAAGAAGACACCCTAACAAAGAAACAGCACAAAAGTAACACTGATAGACAGTCATTTGGAAGAATAAGTATAATTTTATTGCTTAATTATAAGATGCAGTGATGATCAACACAAATGCAATCAGTTTACATAGTAATGTTTGAGCAATTTTTAATTTCACAATAAACTGGAACTATATACCTGATATTAATGCATTGGGGTTTGTCGGAGAGACTCATACTTATGCATGCCTTGCACTGAACGCTGTGTGTGGTTAGACAAAAAGATTCATTGAAAAGATCACTGACTGGACATCACCCTCGGCTTTCAGGATTTCATGCCAACTGGAGGGCCCTAAATCAGTGCTTATCTCTCTCTGACTCAAGCCACATTGCTTTTCCCAACCGTCTACTGGTAATTAATCATTATTGATAACAGAACATAACAAAATGTTCTGTTTGACTTTTATATAACTTGAAAATACAAACAGAACAAGAAACAAGAACAAGATAACAAAATGTATTTACATGGTATTACTATGTTATTAGCACATTGGTATAACACTTAAACAAGATATTACCATGTTTTGGACACTATATAGTAATTCCAATGGTATTCTTTGAAGGACCTTGGAGTACCACGTAAATACCATGGTATATGAATATGGTTATCAAACAGTACCATGGCATACAGTATATCATAGTATTATAGTATTATTACAGTATTTTTTAAGGGAAATATTTAAACAGATAGTGTAAACTGTTAGGATGTAGACATGCTGCACTTAAAACACATTCAAATACTGCATAAGTATTACTGAATCTAAACAACACCCATATTTGAGACAATGCTATTTTTTTTGTTTTGTTTGTTTGTTAGTTACTTTGTTAATTTGCATATCACACATAAATAATAAGGATGCAAAAGAGGTTATGTACTGCATATCGGTGGAACTTTCTCTTAGGACTTCCAAACAAATAAATAACCTTATGCAGACTGATATCTGCAAAGATTTTACAATTTCCAATCACATTTGAGAAATATCAAATTCACAACCACAAATTATCTGACATCAGTGTAGGCAGATTTTTTTATTCCTTTCTCTTCTACACCCTCAGATCTCATTAACAGATATGAGAGGGCCTCTGGATGTGGGACTTCCCACCTGTTGGTACAGCACTGGCTGTCTTAAATTGGTTTGGGGTAGGCTGAAGCCTCCGCTCAATAAGTCAAAACTCCCCTGGTTGTAGAGCCTCTGGCCAAAACCAGTTCCAGACTGATCAAAACTGGTTTGACTGTATTGCCTGAAGCTGCTGCGTTTCTCTGAGGGAGTTCTGGAGGGATATCGCTGGGTGGACTTGTGTAAACCTGTCTCTTTGTAGGCAAACCAAATATTACCAGCCCAAAGGAAGAAGTTAAAAAAACCAAAGGCCTGGAAGCAGACAAGGATAAAATAGAACTATGGAATGTACTATTTCAGAAAGACAGACAAACAGGTTGCTATTTTAAGTGGTTGCTAGGGAATAGCTAGGCAGTTGCTAGGGTGTTCAGAACAGCTTTAAGGACTGTGCAGAGTATTTTAATTCTACATACATAGTAGCCTCTGTTTTTATCCATTTTTCTTTTTTACATGATAAACAGTGTTGGGAGTAGCTAACTACATGTAGCGACGCTATTAACTTACTACATTTTTCAGTAGCTTGACAGTAGCTCAGCTGCTTTTAAAACAGAGTAGCTTTTCCAGTAGCAAACTACTTTTTCCAGCAAGTAGCGATGTAGCGTGACCAAACGCTACATCATGTTGGTCAGATTATAACTAATAGCCTTCCTTATTGCGTTGAAGCCAAACTTTTATCGGCAAAACATCAGATGATCTGGCAGCATATTTCTGTTTGCTGATCAGAATCATGCAACCTTGTCTTCTTTTGTAATGGCAGATTACAAACAAAAGTAGTGAATTACCACCATCTACTGAGAGCTTATTACAGCTCACTTGGATAAGAAGAGATTGTCTGATGGTTAATAAAAGAACAAAATGTTATTCTTCTATGAAACAAAGAATGGTTCTGATACTTTGCTATTAATAGATCACACAACAGCATATTTACCTTTACTATTTTAAATAAAATAATTCAAAAAGTTATTACTGCCTTTTGAGGGATTTTGTTTCTGTTCTAAATATGTTTATTTTGCTTATCATCTGTGTGTTATTGGGAGCAGCGAGTGAGTTATTATTATAATATTTATAAATATACAGTATATATTATTATAATAATTACTATCATGCAGAACTATTTGATTTCTCCATTTCTTACCATTTAATTAACTATTATTTTCATGTAAAATAAATAAAATGATTGGTAAAAGAAATCATTTATGGCATGTATTATTAGGCAACAATCTAGCATGACCATCCGTCCACATTTTTTGGACCTGAACAAAGTGAACAAATATTTGTAGAACAACCTCTGTATGTGACCTGTAAAGCTGGCACTTGCATGTCAATGGCAAAAAAGTCAGAAAATACAATGAGCATGGACCCAGGTGAGGGGAGAAACAAACCCTGAGTCTTTATTCACATATTATCCACACTAAATATTATGTGACAAGAACAAAAAATGCCAGTTCAAGGAGAGTTTGTCATAAAAATTGTATCTTTAGGGAAGTAGGCTACACCTGGAAAAGTGTGAAGTATAGTATAAAAAAGTGATATAGTATTATAGTATTAATGGTGTCTGATCTTTTTTGTTTTTATTTTATACTGTTGTATTTTATTTTATGGCCATTATTAACTGTATTAATGTTACTATCATTAAATGCATTAAACACATTTAATATATTTAATTAAACACATTAAATGTATTTAATTAATACATTAATTAATAAATGTCATTAGTGTAAATTTTGTTATTAATATTATTGGTTTGATAGTAACATAAAATATATATATATATATATATATATTGCCTCATTAAGTAGCTTCAATGTAGTTAGCTACTTTTTGATAGTAACTTGTAGTGTAGCTAACTTCTTTTTCAAAAGAGTAGCTTGACTGTAGCTTAACTACTTAAAATTATGAGTAGCTTGTAGCTTGTCAAACTACAGTTTCAAAGTAGCTTCCCCAACACTGATGATAACTGACTGAAATAATGCACTGTTATTTAAGCTTTTAATAACCCCCTAACCCCCTTGAATTACATATATATATATTTACATTTAGCTAGCTAGGAAAAGTTAAAGTTAGATTTTTTTTTTTTTTTTTTTTTTTTTTTTTGTCTAGGTTAGGGATTTTGATGAAACCCTAACTGATGTTTATACAATAACAGTATGTTCACTTGTCAAGCCAACATAATTAAAACAATAGTTATCAACACCTTGTCCAGTAAAGTTTTGATTTCTATTTCAATAATAGTGGTTGAAAAATTGGGACATGACCCATTTTACATAAATTAGCTTCCTAGTCAACAATATACTCACCACAGACATGTTAAGATTTGACCAGATGGGCTCTTGCAGGACCTGGCATAGGTTCTCCTGGGCTCTACATGCAGACATTAACAGCAGGATCTGATGCACATCAGTGGCTGTCTTTACCCCAGACAGAGTCTTTGCCCAGGCAATTGAGCTTATCAGCCAAAGACTAGAAAAAACTATTGTCACCAAGAAGTCCTGAAGGGAATGTCAAAAAGTACCAGAGAACAGAAAGAGAGTGTTGTTGATTAGATGAAGTGATATAGAAGTTTTAAGCAGTCTTCTTAGTATGTATTTCTACAGACTGACCATTCTGAAATTTTGAAATGCACTCACAACTACTGGACCTCTGTTCTTCTCTCTGTATTTGTTCTGGTAGAAGATGTAAACTATTGTGGCCAAGAGGGAATAGAGAAAAGCCAAGACTGACACAGTGACGAAAAACTGAGCAGATGAAGTGTAATCCCCTTCGAAAAACAGGGTCTCTTTCCTTGGACCTTCACATAAAGGAGCACTGAAATGTACCTGCTGGAGTCTGAGATGAGAAAACATAGGACTCACTCCCTAATCTAACATGCTTAGATTATTCTGTTGCACATGCACTTTGCAAATAATTGTTTCCATGACCAAACAAAAGTAGTCAAATCAAGTTAATGTATTGATATTTGAATCACATATAGTCATTTATTATGATGAGCTTTGTCATGGCCCATTAAAAGGAATGTTCTGGGTTCAGAAAAAGTTGAGCTCAATATCGATTACCACAAAAATTAATTTAGACTCGCCCCTCCTTTTCTTAAAAAAAGCAAATATCAAGGTTATGTCACGAATTGTTGAGGTAGGACACAAACGCAGGAGGCAAGTGAAAAAGGTCTTTATTTAAAACAATGAAAAAACAGAAACAAACACTCACAAGGGAGAAAATAACACAAATAGGATAAATCAAAATAAAGACAAGGACTGACCGAGGAGTACAGGAACCACTGACGTGCACAGAACGAGGGCTACAGGGGCGCAAGCCCCTTTCGTTCACAAATCTAAAGGTGCCCGTGATGAGGAGGAGGGTGGGGCCAGGCTGTGAGTGCGCACGGCCGGCCCTCGATCGGGCTAATCAGCCAAGGAGAGGGATAAGGCTGAGCCTGGTGTGGCAGTTCGGGAGAGAGAGAGCCACACACAGCTGCCGTGTGTGTGTGTTTATGTTTTCATAAAAATATTACTTTGACTGTTCAGCTGGTTCCCACCTCCTCCTTGCCCATCCTTTACCCTGTTACATTGGTGCTGAAACCCGGGAGGGAGGAGGGATATGCTGTCGTGAAGTCCTCACCACTGCCATCCGCCCAAAGGAGCAGTAGAGGTGTCTTTACTACAGCACAGCATTAATGGCAGATTTCTCTTCACAATCTGTCCATGTCCTTTCGCCCCTGCTAAGGTCTGTGCATGTCACTGACAGGAACCGACTAAAAACACGGACTGGCAAACTCATGAACACACAAAACAATCTGGCAGAGACATGAGGAAAGAGGGCACAATAAATAAAAGGAACACACATGAGAAACAGGTGAAACTAATTAACATAGCAAGGATTAAACGAGGGAGAGTGATGAGGGAATGAGGAGGAGGAGTCTGGGACGCACATGGCAAGACAAACACAAAGCCCTGTGCAACATACAAGACCAAACAGACCCGAGTGCACATGGCTATAAAGAATCAAACACAGACATGTGCACTCACAACACACACAACATGTACAAACATAACCAATGGACAGAGGAGACTGGCATGATTCTGCCACAACAAGAATAAACTAAGACTAAAGTAGCAGGATCATGACAGGTTACAGTGAGACACTTACAATGGAAGTGGGGACAGTGAAAGTGAATGTGGCCAATTTTTGGAGGGTAATAGCATATAAAAGCATATGTTAAAACTTGTGTATTATTTGAGCTGTGAAGTTGTTTAAATCATAATTTTTACAGTCATTTTAGAGTTTGTTGACATTACATCATCATGGTAACAAAGTTGTAAAACTGGCTATAACTTTCACAAAAAAGGTTAGTAAGCGATTTTATCACACTAAAATCCTGTTTACATGCATATCCTTTATGTCTTGTGGCTATACTTTTAAAACAGTGAGTATTTTAATATTCAAAAATTTGCCCCCATTCACTTCCATTGTAAGTGCCTCACTGTAACCCAGATTTTAGAGTCGAAATTAATTTTTGTGGTAATCAACTTAATGCCATATATGCTGTCGATTGAGCCTAACTTGTATTGAACCCAGAATATTCCTTCAAGACAAAGAAAAGATTGTTTTAATCTGTTTCTTGATTGCGAAGTTGCTTCAAGTTTACCAATAGTAATGATTTTGCAACCAAAACAACCATTTCTATGTCATCAAATCTAAGTTTTTAACCCTCAAGCCAATTTTTGTCCGTATGTGTGATGATTTTTATCATTTTACTATTATCCAATTACTAAGATGGTAAACAGAAATACAACCATCGTTTAAGGCTTCGAAACGTGTCCTATGGATCATGGTGGACATGAAGAACAACTTGCCATGGTTATCAGATTTTGTACATTCTTTGCTCTCATAAGTCAAGATGGTGACAATCGAGAGCTAATGTTCTACAAAGTCAAATATTCTCTAAAAAGTAGTACACAGTGTTTAAAGATGCCTATGCCAATCTGTTTTCTTAAGTTGTTATCTTCTACCTGTTCTGACCCTTAAAATGACATAAATAACTGATTTTAACTTGAAATCAGTTAATTTAGATGTTAATGTATGTTCCCATATGTGCATTATGTAGATTAAATGATAAATATTGTTTTTTATAGTGTAACATATTATTATGTGTGTTGTCTGTGATTAAGAACACTTACCTGAATGGGTAGGTGAAACTGATGCTGATATTGTTTTGGGTTTTGTCCGCACATTGTACTTTAACTAGTATCTGTCCCGTATATCCCCCACATGTTGCAAATGCTGAAACAGCAAAAATCTATGGGGAAGAAAAGCAAAATATTAATGGAAATCCTTGTTGAAAAGCTAGTATGCGGAGAGGACAAAGATCAGCTATCTTTTTCATTGTCGTAAAATGTACCTCATCAGACAAAGTCTGACTCAAATTAACCTCACAGAACATTAAAAATTCGGATTTAATTACCTTCCCTTTTTTCTGACTTAAGGTCGTTTTCAACTACTTCGACATAGGACTGCTGTTCAATTAATTGTGTGAAATGTCTTGAATATGTTTTTAAAGTGCTAAGTCCTGTGTACCTGACACTAAGTTTGTTTGACACAAGTTTAATAGTTTTCACTGGTTCAGTATCGTGTTTGGTATAATGAATGGAAGGGCAAAAGTTTCACTGGACCAGAGTGCCAGAGCTTTATTCTCTGAGGACACAGGTGTTTGAAAAGATATGTATCCAAGTCCCCTGCTATTCACTCTTTCCACAAATCCCTTCCTCTCTCTTCCTGATAATATGATACAGCAGGTGAGAGGAAGTAGGCACTTTAAATTAAGATTTAATTCCTTTGCTGTGTATGCTAATTAAGCAATTACTTTTGGTTTGGGTATGTTAGTGACAGAGAGAGAATAGATATGAATTTAATTACAAATATGCTTTGGCAATATGTACTAAAGTATATTATGCCAATAAATCAATTTGAATGTGAAGAGAGAGAGACCAGCACAACATATTTGGAATATAATTGTATAATGTTTTTCTCCAGATTTGAGCTGTAGGCTACATGCAGGCTACTGTATGTAACATATAAAAAGATTAACTATGAGCTATTCCAGGGATGGTTCACCCAAAAATGAAAAATCTGTCCTCAGTTACTTAGCCTCATTACATAGAGATGTTATGCAGAATGTTCAGTTTTGGTCACCATTCACTTTCATTGCATTTTTTCCCATACAGTGAAAGTGAATGGTGACTTAGGGTAACATTCTGCTTAACATCTGCTTTTGTATTCGACAATAAGTAATTCGGGTTTGGATGGCAGAATTTCCATTTTGAGGTGAACTTTCCCTTTATGCCAACCCCAGAACTGTATAAACATATATAAAAAATCCCATCCCGTCTGAGGTCTAGAATATAAGGTCTAATAATATTATGTCTAATAAAATATAATGTTTGATGTTATATAATAATATATAAAAATAATGCATTTAGGGTGTTCATACATGGAACAGATGAAGCAAATAAGAAAAAAAATTCTTTGTTGAGTCCATGATGAGACTCAGTGAATTATGCAAAGGTTACCCAGGGGTTGCCAGCACACACACACCCACACCCACACCCCCACACACACACACAATCACACACACACATATCATTATGAGGACTCTCCATGGACATAATGACTTTATACTGTACAAACTATAGATTCTATCCCCTAACCCTAACCCTACCCCTAAACCTAACCCTCACAAAAAACCTTCTGCATTTTTACGTTTTCTATAAAACATCATTTAGTATGTTTTTTAAGCGAATTTAATTATGGGGACACTAGAAATGTCCTCATAAACCATGTTTATAGCATAATACCCTTGTAATTACCAGTTTGTAACCTAAAAAAAAAGTCCTCATAAACCACTTAAACCTGCCCACACACACACATACACACACTAATTAACTCACATTTACACTTACAAACACATTTACACACAAAAGCAATATACAGTCATGCTGCATATAGCTCAGATACATCATTAATGTGTCTGTCTAGTGCTGGATGGCATCAATCTTTTGCACATTTCAACAAGAGCAGATTAATTATTCAGGCAAGAAAGACTACAAACAGGGAGCCGATGCTGCGACCCGAAAGAGCAGCTAATAATTAAACCTGATTTCTGATTCACATATGCTTGCATGCATATCAACACACTATATTAGCAAAGCAATGAGAAACCACAAAAAATATTCATGCATCATCATAAGAAAA
Organism: Myxocyprinus asiaticus; assembly: GCF_019703515.2. NCBI lineage: Eukaryota > Metazoa > Chordata > Actinopteri > Cypriniformes > Catostomidae > Myxocyprinus > Myxocyprinus asiaticus. The sequence continues at coordinate 37,874,063 of NC_059355.1, forward strand.
TTCATCAGACACTTTACCCTGTTACTGTCATTAAAATAATTGGCAAATCCAGTCCATTTACATACTGGTGCCCTTTTAAATCATATTAAACTTCTATTCTGATAATACAAAATGCACCCTCAAAGTTAGCCAAGCTTTGCTATAAGAGAGTAGTGATACAATTGTGCCAACTCTTCTCTGACAAAAAACAAATATGAATGCCATAAAATGTACAAATATAAAGGTCTTAGTAAAAGAGAATTCTCACCGGAGCAAATATGACCATACACATTGATGAAACGGATTGAGCATCAGCCAGTGTGCCTGTCTAAGAGAGCGTGTTAAGCTCCTCTGCCAGCCAAATCCAGAGATACTCAATGAGTGAAGCTGGCACTGTACGTGAGTTGAACTGTGTCAGAAAATGACACCCATACAGATACGCACACACACATAATGGGGTCACACATGATCACATATGCAGACCCCTTGCATATCATAGATGAAGACCCCTTGCACATGTGTCTCCATTCCCACACACACGAAAGATAAACAGTTACACATGTAATAATTTAACGCACCATAATGTAAACTCTGACAGATGTGCTAGGCACATTGTCAGCCATTACCTCAGTGATTTACATAGAGGACAAAAATAATTTTGAGTAACCTATAAATAAAAAACTGCCACAACAATGGCCCTCGATTTTCTTTAATCATAGTAAATTATTACACAGGAATCTGGTAAATTAATTCCAAAGACTAGGGTTCTGGACTGCTAACACAAAGGATTCAACCAGGAGTGTTATCACAGTCCAACAAAAACATGTTATCTACTATTGACAGTTTAAGGTAATAGTCATTAAATAAATGTAACTATAATTGTATCTATGCCATTTTTGACAGTTCTGTTTCTAACTAGGTTGCTAAATACAGTGTATAAAAAATATTGGTATCCAATTCATTTTTTGGAAATATTTTTTTTCTTGTAGTTCATTTTAGTGTAAAGAAAATCACTTAGCTGTCAATGTCAGAAATAGAGAGGCTCAGGACCCAAACGCAGAGTGAAAAATAAAGGTTTATTTAATAAAAAATAAAGCACAAATCCAACATAAAACTCCCACAAGGGGGAAAAAACAAACACAAACTACCCCATAGGAGAAAACGTAAAGTAATTATAATCCAGGACTGGGGCAGAGGGAAACAGGGAATCAAGACTGACCGGACTGAACAGGACAGGGACTGGAAGCAAGACCCACTGGAAACACAAGACACACAAGATTGGAAACAAGACGAACTGGCACTGGACAGCAAACACGAGGAGACTAATATAGGGAAGGAAATCAAACAGGTTAATGCAGGGCAAGTGTAACAAATGAATTAATTATAGGTAAACAAGGAGGCGGGGTATGACATAAGACAGAGAGGCACGATGGCGATAAAAAAACAAAAACAAAGCCACGTGCTCTCACAAGACAATGAAACATCACCAAGGCAATAAGGCAATATACGACCAAGCCAACCAACAAAGAATGCGTAGTAATGCCATGCATTCTCACACTAAACGAAGCCTGAGCATACATCGCAAGGCCAACGCCACACAATGCACGCAACAGGAGACAAAACAAGACAGGACACCTGTGCGGGAGTTTGGCCACACCCGACACCTCAGACCAAAGCGACTGAACCTCAGCACAACATAAAGACAGCTCGCGACACGGGCGCGCAAAGCGTGCATAACACACGTCCGAGGTCATGAGAGACAGACATAGATTATTGATGTGAGTGCATGCCACCAAGATGACAAGCGCAATGTACTCACATCAGTACAGGACAAGACATGGAACATGAGTCCGGATCCCGACACCAAAACCGAACCAGACAGAAGGGTCAGGATCCAGACACCATGCTCCAGACATGAAACAAGACCAACCAAAAACACAAGACAGACATGGGATGATCATGCCACGGTCCTGTCAGACAAAACCCCAGCTGACAGAGTGACAGGACCGTGACAGTATCTCCCCCCCACCAAAGGGACGCATCCCGGCATCCAATTACGGGAACATCAAACAATACACAAGACAGACAAAACAAGCACTAACATAATACAGAAAACACAACAGAAAGGGAGGGATGGGAAGGGAGGGAAACCAAAGAGGGAACTTAAAGAAAGGGGTGGGGTCCGGTGGCCTGGGGGGGGAGGGGCCTCAGGGCAGAGGCAGGGTCTGGTGGCCTGGGAGGAGGCCTCAGGGCAGAGGCGGGGTCTGGTGATCTCGAAGGAGGCCTCAGGGCAGAGGCGGGGTCTGGCAGCCTGGGAGGAGGCAGAGGGGTCAGAGGACTGGGCGGTGGCCGCTGGACAGGGGTCAGAGGACTGGGCGGCGGCTGCTGGACAGGGTTCAGGAGGGAACGTCTCAGGGGACGGAGCCGAGGAAGGCTCGGGCGGCGGAGCCATGGAAGGCCAAGGCACTGGCCGCAACTGGGGAATGGTCTCCTTGTTCGTAAGCACTGGCAGTGACAGGGGAACAGCCTTCGTAACTGTGAGCACAGGCAGTGACAGGGGAACGACCTCCGTGGGCACTAGCAGTGATGGGAGAATGGTCTTCATGGCTGTGAGTGCAGGCAGTGACAGGGGATCTGCCTTGTAGTGACTGAAGGCAGGAAAAATTATAATGCAATATGACTTGAATCCAGAAAACCCAACCTTTTAACCTTGGAATTCCTCAGTGTCATAAATTAAAAGATTCTGCTCGGCTAGGTGCCAAGGAGTCTAGTTGAGGCCTGCCTTTGGATGATAAAATGGTCAAGGAGCCAAACAGCCATCAGTCAGAGAGGCCCCTCAAACCATGGGACAGTGACATAGGGCAGACTCAGCATGACCTTCTGAACTTTCACACAGAGCTAAAGCAGGTTTCCTTGAGAGACCCTCCTGAATTACAATGAACAAAACAACAGCAATTCTATGACTCTTTATTCTGGACAATAACCAATTTTCTAGGCTCCAAATTAGTCATGAGACATCCTCTCTCATCAGTATTCTGCAAACAGCAGCTAAAAAAGAAGTCCCTTTTTTTCATTCATTTAGTAACACACGAACACTTAAAAATGAGACATTTCCTGTTACATGCTAAAAAACTCATTAACAAGACACAGAGCTAAAGCCTCATGTTTGCACGATTCTAATACGAAGACATCTCATCTTAATCCAGGAACATTTCACACAAAGTCACAGTACTTCGCTGAGTTAACCCTCTAAATACACAATATCTAGGCTTGCTAGATAATTCTGAAAATGATGTTATGACCTGTGATCACTTTTATAACTGACAAATTAATGATTATAGCTTGATGTACCTTTTAAAATATGTGTAGTGATTTGTAATCACTTATAATTGACAAATCTATGATTATAATCTTTAACCTTGTACTATTCATGATAAAGCACACCTTTCTGAATTTCATGAATGTTTATGTTAATTAATTTTTGATATATTCAGTTGTATCCAAGGTATAAAATGTATGGTTAAAACATGTACTATTTCGAGCAGGAATTTTTAAGAATCCTTTACACAAAGGATTATAAATCAACTTTGAAAAGGACAGACAAGTTGACCATATGACTCTGAAAAGCTGCCCTTGTGCTCTCACAAGACAACGAAACACCCGAATGGCATGAGCGCATATCACCAAGGCAATAAGAAAATATATGCCCATGCCAACTGACAAACAAGACGAGAGAATGTGTAGCAATGGCAAACAAAGTGATGCCACGCATTCTCACACTAAACGAAGGCCAACGCCATGCGATGCACGCAACAGGCGACAAAAAGAAGACAGGACACCTGTGCGAGAGTTCGGCCACACACACCCCTGACGCCTGAAACCGAAGTGACTGAACCTCAGCACAATATGAAGACAGCTTGACCCGGGCGAGCAGCGCAAAGCGAGCGCAACATGCATCCGCGGTCGTGAGAGACAGACATAGATTATTGATGTGAGCGCATGCTACTAAGATGATAAGTGTAATGCACTCACGCCAATACAGGACAACACATGGAACATGAGTGTCTGGATCCCGACACCAAAACCGAACCAGACAGAAGGGTCAAGATCCAGACACCATGCTCCAGACATGAAACAAGACTTACTGACTTTCAATTATGTTACACATTGCTTAAACAATATCAGTTATGTAGAATACATTCAAAACATGAGTTATGTTAATAAGTACATCTGTTTGCTTTTCAGTGACAGATGAAGGGCATGCACCCCTAATCAGTCATTGTAAGGGAGAAACTTGTGGTGCTGAGCATATGACTTAAGTGCAAAAATGAACAAGGTGGAAATATAGACATAATATTGATTTTTTTTTTAGCAAAATACAAAAACTTTTCTATGAAGTGTATTAAAATGTTACTTTTTCAGTGAAGCAATCAGTAAGGTAATATGAATAAAATTTTGGAGAATTAATTAATAATTTGTAATGGATTACTTTTTAATTAACTTACCCAACAGTGTTGCCAAAACCTAGAATGATTATCTCATACAATCTTTCCTCTAGTAGAAAGAAAGAAAGAAAGAAAGAAAGAAAGAAACATTGAATTTGTTGATATTTTGCACACCCTGATCATATAGGGTTTTTTCTCTTCATGCTGTTATGCAATGCTGCCATCTGCTGCTCTAAACTATCTCATTCATGCTACAGCCTACTTCCAAGCATCTAGATGCCCATGCTGTTATTTTTACTAGTGGTGTCACTGTAATTCTTCACTAGGAGGGCTGTTGTGTTTGAAATGGATTTAAAGCAACAGGTTTAACCCCTACTTAGCAGCAGTTGTTTGATGGGGGGAAATGGCCAGTGTACAACCCTTTATTTTATCTTTGTTCTTTTTGTTATTTTATTGACAGTAGATAGTAGAAAAAGCCAAGAAACAAAGTGGACGAAAAGGGGGAACAGAATGAGTACACCAACTGGATTAACACCTGTCACCCACATGACCTCCAGTATGACAGAGGGCATGTTTAACTTCTAGGCCATGGCTCAGACTCATGCTTTAATTTTTGAGTCATCTTGATTATTGGAATTATCATATATGGAATCTGAAACCTATTGACTATAGAGATTAGCTGCTAGCCACCCTCACGTGTAGATATTTATTTTCAAGCTTTAAAAATATACACAGTTTTGAAGAATCAGGATTAGTTTTGAAAAATCAGCCTTTTCCATACAATGATAGTTCATTGTGACCATTGTGCTTCAGAACACTTGGAAATAGCTTATAGACTATTATGTTGTTTTTGTTTTTGTTTTTTGTTTTTGCCTTTTTTGGAGCTTGACAGATGTGATCACTATATACTGTTGTATGTAAAGAGATACATAAAGATTCTTGTAAAGATTTTTAAATAAATTATGTGTGTGTGTGTGTATAGTACTGTACAAAAGGCTTAGGCACATTTTATTTTTCATAAAAATATTTGTGTTAGAACGGTTATTTTACGTATATATTCTGCTTTTAGTGTATCGTAGGAAATATCAATGGCAGATTTCAACATTACCTTTGGAAATATAATTGCATAGAAGAATAACAAGGAGCCCTACAACTGAACCTAGTACAATTGGTGCTGTTTTAAAGGCGAAGGCTGTCACACCAAATATTGATTTCCATTTTTAATGTGTAATGCACTTTGTATGACATTAACTGATAGATGTAAACTATTTATGGCATGATTTTTTTAAGAGTTAGTGCCTAAAATGTAATAATTTTAGTTCCGAATTTAAATTTTTGGTTCAACAATTCCTTTGTGCTCCTTTTGTCCATCATCTCTTGTGTACCTGGAAGTTAATCTGTTCTCAGTAAAAATTATGTAGTATTCATTGGTTATTTATTTATTTATTTTACTGTAACTAAGTAGTGTGATGGCCCAAATTGTGGGTATCCTTTTGTTGCTGTTCCTGTGGTCAGCTGGAATCGATCCTGTTAAAACTATGGAATTTTCTCACTGATGTCCCCTTTTTAACAAAACATGATGAAAACTCCCTTGAAGAAGTGTGTGAAAATCATAATAACATATAGCCCACATTTTGGAGTCATTTCACAAATGTCTTTTCTGCTTAGTTTTTCCATGACCTCCCTCTCTCTTTGGCTTGTTGCTTTAGATCACACACTATGCCAGGATCCACTCAAAGCTAATTTAATTCTGGCCTCCTAGCAGCCCTCTGCTCACATACGGTGGGATTTTTTCAAATAGGGTAGTCAATAAATATATTTTCCAGAATGGAGCCAATGAAGCAGGCAGCCTTTGGCAAGCAAAGACCGTTACCAACACTAGGGAGATACATAACTGTATAATGGTGTGAATGTGCTTAAAAAGATAAAGATAGTTATCAGTGAAAAATTTTTACAATACAGTAAAGAAAAATTCCAGACCTCCAAAATTCCAATCAAATGATAATGTGTTATACAGAATGTAATTAATTATACTTGTACTGAACATCAATGATACATAATACGTGATTATGCAGAGACAAAAATTTAAAAAATTAAATAAAATATTATAAAAAAAGAATAGCTGAGTGCCTTAAGATAATATGCATCTAACAAAAGGGTTTTACGCTGTTGATGGGAGAAAAATGCAGGTAATTATAATTTCATTTATCTCAATAAATTATCGCAATAGTGTACCACATGCAATTAATCAAAGCACTGTTGGTGTCTTTTGTAGTGGTAGTGGATAATGAGTGCTGCTAGGGGCAGTGGTGGCTCAGCGGTTCTGGGTTACTGACCAGAAGGTCAGGGGTTCAAGCCCCAGCACTGCCAAGATGCCACTGTTGGGCCCTTGAGCAAGGCCCTTGACCCTATCTGTTCCAGGGGTGCTGTATCATGGCTGACCCTGTGCTCTGACCCCAGCCTAGTTGGGATATGCGAAAAAAATAATAATTTCACTGTATATATGCAAAAATGTTTACAGAAGACCTGCTTTGTATACCAATTCCAATCTGTTTATCTAAGCACTTTAGGCAAACTTTAGAACATCCAGTGTTACAATGTTTGTGTATGCCCATTTGTATCTCTCTAAAGAGGAAGGAGTTGGGATTTCCTGATGGATGGCAGGACTTTGACAGAAGTGATTTTTTTTCCACTATGCCTGACGTGCGGATGGCTGCTGCTCTTCACTGCGTATTTAAAGACTCTTTTTCCGGCTTTCTTCTCTCCTTTGTCCCCATGTAGCCTTAATACAAGAGCGATAAGAAAGAAAAAGAGTGATCACAGGTTGTTAAGCACTGGATAAACAAAATTCATGTTTCAGGGTTTTAAACTGTCATCTGAACCAGTGTTTCTCAACTGGGTTTACTTCAGGACCCACATTTTACATTGGACATCAAGTGACAACTCCACACAAAGCACATTTTTATTGTACAAAACTGAACAAAAATGTCTTTAAAATCAAACACTGAAATGTTATAATTTTACCATGAACTGCAAAAGCCCAACATTATGCAAAATTAAAGGTGAAGTATATAATTCCTGCAAACATGTTTTCAAACAACATTTTTTTCTACAACTGTTAGAGGCTGTTCACACCAAACACTTTTCTGCGTCCGTCTGCCCTGTTATTCAATTGTTTTTATGTGTAAACGTGTGCTTTAAAGACGTGTTTGACCACTGTGCTGTTCACCTTGTTTTCAGCACAACGTGTATTAGAAAACGTATATATATATACAGTATATATTTTTTTGCGTTCTGTTCTATTAATTTTAGTGCAAGAACACCCCCTCCTCAACCCCCAAAAGGGTGAAAACATTATGAACAATTCCTTCAACATTTTTCCAACTTGTACAAGCAATGCCAATGTTCACTCTAGTTTCATGTCTTACTCTGCCTCTGTGTCTTTTAGCAAGTCTTTGAATTTTGTCCCTAATATCTGTTCATGGTGAAGGGAAATTTTTCAGCCATACTCTTCCCCGCTCTACATCTCGTTGTAGGTTGCCATGTCCTAAACTCATGCTATTGGAAGAGTGAGAAATTGACGTATTGGGTTGCTCAAAATATAAACATCAATGTTTTGATGTTTTCCTCTGACTGTCTTCCTTCCTCCTTCTTTCACATTGTCTTTGTTCATGGTTTAAAAGGATGAGGGCATGTCACGCAACCTGTCCATGTTGGCATCTGTCTAATTTGGCTAGTTTCTACCAAGTAAACATGAATTTGAATGTATCAGATGTGTTATCTTCCTTTTAATAGTTGACAAGCATGTTTATTTTGCTATATATGCATTATTATATAGTTGCATTTTATTATTTGCATTTAGCATTGTTTTTCACTGCTGTCCATGACACTGTAAGACCCATTTCTGGGTTACAACCCACTAAATGAAAACCACTGATCTAAGCATCATTCTGGGGTGATGTACTGATTATTCTTATTCTTTTGGTTTTGATGCTCCAGTAACAGAAATGGAAAAAGGGAAGTACAAAGTTGAGACTACCCTTTGAATCAATAAACGTCGCCATAGTGCAGATGTAGGCTACCGTTTGGTGTCAGTGCTGTTCTGCCAGGTGTTGTTCCAGATCAAGGAGCAGTACATTACAGAGATCTATATTTAGAAATAATGGTCCTCTTAAACCTAGCTCTGTTCTACCAGAAGAAGGTAGACAGAAAGGTAAGAGGTAGATGCCTGGCAGGATTCATGTAAAGCTGATCTTGTCATAAGGGTGCAGTCTTTGATGAATAATAAATATCTGAAAGATGCATGAGGTATGAGTGAAGGGTATTGTCATTTGTTCACTTACAGTAGGCCTAATTCTGTTCAATAAGACGTGAGAACTTGTATTTATGTGATGTATATACATCTTAATGTCCCTCAAAACCACAAGTGAACGTGTGGCCATGAAAACTGATTAATAGGTGCCAATCATCATCCCTGATCTGTACTGTTCAAGTGGTGTGCACAGTGTTCTTTCCTGTGTTGATATATTTCCTTTTGAAACATTCAAGAAGTTTGGGCAAGACATATTGGAAGGTTTGTCTTTTATTTTGATTTGTTATCTTTCTAGAAAGCATTTTATTGGACAAAAAGTTGTTTACAACTCTGGCCTGAGTGCAAGATGATGTCAATAATAATTTGGTCTTTGTAGAAAATTTTCATTTCTGCTAAAAGATACAATTTTCAACTAACAGACATGGACTAAAAGCCACAAAGTCAAATTTAGCTATTATGGGTTTTTAAGGTAAATGTGTTTATGTAGCATTTCAGTTGTCAAAACTGGGTGAAATTTGTTTTTTCTTGCAAATATCTAAGAGAACTGAACTTAAACCACATTGACATTATATTTTCTGATACATGTGCATCTATTCACCATTTAAAATCTCTCAGCTGAGAGATGCCATGGAATGAGTGTGGGGGGGTTTGATGAATATGCAAATGAGAGTTGTTCAATTGATTGATTACCAGAACTGTACACCTCTCCCCATAATCCCATCCCTACTCGGTTGTTTAATTTCAAATAGGTCTGTTTGCCTTACACAGAGCTAGGAAACATTGAACGTGTCTAGCATGTCTGAATTTTGTCCACAAATGTGTGTGCATTTGGAAAGCTTGTTTTGGGGTGTAAACAAAGAAAAGGAAACAAGGAAATGGCCTGTGAGCAAACTGAAAAACCTAAACTGAAAGACCAAGAGTTGCAATGAAACATACATTCAGATTTTTAGTATCCTTATGATTTTTTATTTCATTTCATGATCAGAATGATGTTTCAGTTGCTCTTTGATTACAGTGGCTCCAAAAAGTCACAACCAAAGTCATGTCACACTTAAAAATGTACATACAGTACGAAAGTCATTGCATTAGATAACAACATATTAAATCAAGCAAAATTATGCTAGACCTTTCCTCAAAACTAACCTTACTCTTCTGACACACATGTTTTTCATCACATAACTATGGACATATTTCACTTACATTTGACAACCAGAAAATGTCAAAATACTTTTTCTTATCTCCATTTTAAACAGTATACCAGTCCAGTTTTAACTGATAAACAGTATACGTATTTTACCATTTAAAACATAACAAACATCTTTTAGTAAAAAGTTTTGCTTGAAGAGTTTTCTTGTACTTTCTTTAAAATAAATGCCACTTTTTTGTTATCTAATGCAATGACATTCAGACATTTGTAAGTGTGGTTTAAGTGTATGAATATTTTTTGGGACCACTGAATGTGAGTAATTCACTGAGAGAGTGGCATCATGGTGAGAACAGTAAAGGATGGTCCCTTAAAAGAATATTCCAGGTTCAATGCAAGTTAAGTTCAATCAATAGCATTTGTGACACAATGCTGATTACCACAAAAATAAATTTTTACTTTCATCATTCACGCCCATTTTAAGTGCCTCACTGTAACCCAGATTTTGGCACTTATATATTTAAGAAAAATGAGTGACAAATCAAAATAAATTTTTGTGTTAATCAACATTATGCCACAAATGCTGTCAATTGAGTCTAACTTGTAGTGAACCCAGAATATTCATTTAAAACTATATCATAAATCTGAACCATGGACAATATTGAGAGGAACATCAAACTAAAAGGAAACATCAGATTAGTGTTCAGCATAATTTTCGTTAAAGATGTAAAATGAAAGACTGAGGTAGAAAGAGAGAGAGAGAATGAAGAGATTTTGGGGAGAAAGAGGACTGTTATGAGACTTTTGAAAAGACGGCAATTATAGAACTGTCATGACTAAGGTATTAAAGCCAGAGCAGACTGAGGCTGAAAGGAAACGTAGAGGACAAGAAAAATGGCAGAGTCAAGGCCAGCTTAAATCATTTAATTAATAGCCCATTTTTGCCCCTTCTTTTTTCACAGAAAAAGAAAGGCAGTGAATAAAATGAACTGGTTCCACATCCATTGTTCAATAATCAATGACACATTTTCATGTTTTTAAATCTCATTTGAAAACATACATCACTCACATATACATGATAAATAAAGCACGTTACACACGACACACCCTCTGAGATTTTATATTATACATAGCCTATTACATGTTGCAGACAGGGTGTGGTCCTAAAAAATTTTAATGCATTAGATATGTCCATATAATGGTGCAGAATATGTTAACTTAAAAATACAATCTAAATCCTGGACAAACAAAAGCTGCCTCAAAGCTAGAAACACTGAGAAACAATATTAGCTTTACCATACAAGTTCCTACAACCTTTTACGAGTCAGTGAAACATACATTGAAGATGAAGTAAAGCAGGGCAGAGAGAAACTCAATCAATTATTGATGGTTAAGATGCAGAGAGAGTGCTACTGCAGATGGAGCAAGAAGGGAGGGGTGTATCTGAAGAACCATTTGTGCCAACATCTACTGGAGAAAGCCTGAGTAGGAAGTGCTCACATAGCCACAATGTTGTAGAAACACCAGGGTCGGTTCCTGTGATCTGGAACATCTAAATGTATACATCTAAACATCTAAATACATGATATGCAAGCAAACATTTTCAGAAATTCACTCCTACCCTGTATGATCTGATGATAGAGTGGAGATGTACAGTATTTGTACAATTTAACCACATCCGAGCTCTTGACTGATCAAAACTTTATGGCTAAAGTCCTGATACAAGCATCTGGTTTGAGATAAATTTAGGAAAACAGTAGGGCTAGTGATGGAGAGAGAAGTAGAAGAGAAAAACGAAAGATTTTTCTGCTCACATTAGCTAAAAACACATTTGAAATCTGCTTGAATATATGACCGTAACATCCTTAAATTGAAAGTAAGTGTGTTGTGTGTAAGTATAATTGCTTTTGTTGCAGAAAGACATACTTACATATCAGTTGGGTTCATTGGCACACTCTGAGAGTGTGACTATTCTGAAATAAATTAAACACTACGCTATATTTAGTAAATGTGTGAACATGCACACGTTTTTTGGAGAGCACCTCTCTTACTGAACCTCTCTTTCTGGTATGATAGCCTGAACCACTGAGAATTTGTATTTATTGTCTTAACTGCTAATTCTCCTGCAAATCCCAAAGAGCAAAGATTCTGTTGTGCCTTTTCTACTATGAGGATTTTCTCTCTCTCATTCTTTTATATTCTTTTAGTCTCCACCTACTTTCGCCTGTTAGTAAAGCGTTGCAGTAGTCCAGTTTTGAGATGCAAAGAGCCTGTACCAGAATCATGATCAAACGGGAGGTCGGCATGTTGTTTCCTACCCTTCCAGAACCCTAGGATCGGCCACATTATGCAGACTCACTGACAAATGGCTTGTACGATCTCCGTTGATCTGGGCGGGTGCGTGTGCATGACCTCAATTACTTTTTTGCTATCATTTGCTTTCTTTTTAGCCCTGTGTTATATTTTAATGTTCAACCAAAACAAATTAATGATACTTTAATCAAGGCTTCATAATTAGTCATAGAGTTTGATTACAATATTTTGTATTCATAATTATTTTCCAAAATATGCTAAAGATGAAAATATAAATAGAAAATATATAAGGATATTTTGCACTTTACAGGGAAATTGACCAAAAAATAAATAAAATAAAAAAATAAAACATGGGTTAAGGTTACATTCATTGGTAAAAAAAAAAAAAAAAAAAAAAAAATTAATTGTGGATGAGAAATAAATGCTTTATGCATTGTGTTGAACAGAAGAATGCACAACTGTAAGAAGTTTCGAAATATTTTCTGAACAGTCTTTGTATTTATGGAGTAAAGGGAGGTTTGGTTCACGATAAGAAAAAAATAAAATAAAAAATAGTAATTATTGGGCAAATACAAATAAAGGATAATTCCATTTCTGACTTTATGCAAACTAATGCAAACGTCCTTTTTACTTTCGTAACCTCCATTCCCTGATGGAGGGAACGAGACGTGTCGATGTAGTAAAACTAGGGGTCACTCTTGGTAGCCCCGAACACCTCTGCTTTCTTTAAAAAGGCCAATGGGAATTGGCTAGTGGAATTTGCATGCCACTCCCCCGGACATACGGGTATAAAAGGAGATGGTATGCAACCACTCATTCAGGTTTTGTGCTGAGGAGCCAAGACAAGGTCCCAGCCATTTCAGTGGGTAGTTCAGCATTGTGGCAAGCGGGACACAACGTCTCATTCCCTCTATCAGGGAACGGAGGTTATGAAAGTAACCAGGACGTTCCCTATCTGTCACTCACTCGATGTTGTGTCGATGTAGTGACACTAGGGATCCCTATACAAAACGCCACAGCTAGCTGAACTGTGTTACGTGGACTAGTGGTGCAAGATGGGCAGACCGCTGGTCAGCTGCTAGCCAGCGCACCAGGTCGTCACGTAACCTCCCCCAATGCTCTTATGAGTGTTGAACGGTCCTTCGGGAACAAGTCGACTGCCCAACAAATAGGGACAGGCTAGCCCGGCTGGCTAGCCCAGCCTCTTTTCCTCTTTTTTCTCCCCAAAAAGAGTGGAATTTGTTAACCGACTGGGGGCCATTAATGTCTATGTCGGGGGGGTGCCACTCCCAAGGGCAGAGACCACACCCCACCCAGAGAAGGGGGGGGGGGGGGTTGGTATTTCGAGTGGAAATATGTCACATGGTCTTACTGAGTCTTGTCGGAAGTATGTCATGTGGAGAAGTCGCATGGTAGGTCCTACCCGAGGGAGGAGGAGTTTCTACAAGCATGGTGACTGGGGGCAGAGGGGCCTCTGCCCAAGCAAGACGCAGTTTACCAACAGGGAAACGATTTAGTGGAAGATATATCACATGGGGTCACCTATGGGGAACCAGCTCATGTGGAGCACCTACCCCAGTACAGGGCTTAGTTAGCACATGTATTGGGCTGGCAGCGAGTTTCTCCGCAAACTCGTCTGCCACAGGGCTAAGGAGGAAAGTCATCCAGGGATCACAACTTGTGAACACGACTGGGAGTCAAAGGCACACATCTTCACCTCATGGGAGGGGAAAGAGTGTAAGAGTGGACAAGCCCGCACTCTTATGCTGCGCTCGATAATTCATCGTCTTCCCTGGCTCCGAATAAGATGCCGAACTCGCCATGAGACGAGCCGGCAGTCTCATCCGAGAGCCCAACCGGGGCAAGCGAGCGAGCTGGGGAATGGGAGGACTGTGAGGGTTTATCTGGCAGAGGTGCTCCCATTGAGGTCCCCAAATCGCCCCCAGTGCTAACCGGCATGGCCTCATACCTGTAGGTAGAAGGACCGAGGCGGGGAGCCGCCGGGGTGGCTTGCTTTCTTACGAATGCAAGCCGCGACTGCAACGTTGCCATGGTCATGTTCTCTCAATGAGGACAAGACCCATCCACGAACAATGTCTCCACGTGGGCAGCGCCCAGACACGTAAGACAGCGATCGTGGCCATCAGAAGCGGAGAGATAACGACCACAACCAGGAATAACACACAAAGGGAAAGGCATCTTTAAAAAGACGTTTCCATGTGTGCCGCTCTTTTAGAAAGAAAATATACTCTTTTAGAATATACTCTTTTGCTCTGCCGAAGCACCCAGGGGCGTCCTCTGCACTCCATGGGTGCAGAGGGGGAGAAGCCGCTGAAATGCGCCATAAATCCAGCAGTTTTAGGTGAACGGTAAAGAGAACTGAGTTTGAATTGAATTCAGTGAACTGAATGCTACCGCTCGGCTCCGAAGAGAAAATCTGAATGAGTGGTTGCATACCAGCTTCTTTTATACCCGTATGTCCGGGGGAGTGGCATGCGAATTCCACTCACCAATTCCCATTGGCCTTTTTTCAAAATGCAGAGGTGTTCGGGGCTCCCAAGAGTGACCCCCAGTGTCACTACATCGACACAACGTCGAGTGATTGACAGATAGGGAAGAGATGGTATGTAGACTGCTGATTATGCATAACAGAAACGGGAACATTTACTGAACCAATAATTAAAATTTTAATTAAATCTGTCATCTATAAAAGCAGATAAGTCAAGCAGGCTTACAGAATTAAAAACTTAAAGGCACCTAACACGTTAAGCAGGGCCGTTTCTAGGCATAGGCGAACTAGGCGGTCACCTAGGGCACCACCTGTTGGGAGGGTGCCAAAGAGGAGGCCTCTGCCATACCACTTCCCCAATGGGGGCGCCAATAAGGATCTCGCCTAGGGTGCCAGCATGGTCTGAAATGGCCCTGACGTTAAGGACGAATAATTATTGCAAGTAAAGGCGCAGTACAGTATTGCTACCTTTCCAAATGTATTCTCCAAATATTCCACAACATGCACAATATTTTGTAATTGGGGAAGAAAATAACAATAATCACCTTATTTTGCTTGTTTAGACATGCACAATTTTGAACAATGAGGCAAAAAGTTTCAGCATAATATTAATGAATTTTTACAGTCCTACATACTATTATTAAGCATAAAAAATTTTCATTTCATTTGAGTGTGCAAGATTTCATTTTATGTGGCATTTCCAAACCCTTGGAAAAGGACAGGGTCTCGAGCCCTTAGAGCCACCCCCTCTGCACTTGCCTGGTATTACTGCATGTACATCTAAAAACAACTTTCTTCAAAAATTGCTTTTGGCGCCTCTCCGTGGAGATTACACCCAGAAAATGGAGCTCACACGTCTTATATACAGTGCATTCAGAAAGTATTCAGACCCCTTCATTGTTTTCACATTTTGTCATGTTGCACATTTTTTTCACATTAATCTACACTCCATACCCCATACTGACAAAGCAAAAAACATATTTTTGATAACTTTGCAAATGTATAAAAAAGAAAAAACTGAAATATCACTTTGACATAAGTATTCAGACCCTTAACTCAGTACTTAGTTGAAGCACCTTTGGCAGCAATTACAGCCTTTTTGGGTATGATGTGACAAGCTTTGCACGCTGGATTTGGGGATTTTATGCCATTCTTCTCTGCAGATCCTCTCAAGCTCTGTCAGGTTGGATGGGGACTGTCGGTGGACAGCCATTTTCAGGTCTCTCCAGAGATGTTCAGTTGGGTTCAATTCTGGACTCTGGCTGAGCCACTTAAAGGCATTCACAGAGTTGTCCCTAAGCCACTCTTGCATTGTCTTGGCTGTGTGCTTAGGGTCATTGTCCTGTTGGAAGGTGAACCTTCAGCCCAGTTTGAGGTCCTGTGCGCTCTGGACCAGGTTTTCATTAATGATATCTCTGTATTTTGCTGCGTTAAGCTTTCCTTCAACTCTGACCGGTCTCCCTGCCCTGCCGCTGAAAAACACCCACACAGCATGATGCTACCACCACCATGCTTCACCGTTGGGATGGTATTGCACAGGTGATAAGCGGCGCCTGGTTTCCTCCAGACATGACGCTTGGAACGGAAACCAAACAGTTCAATCTTCATTTCATCAGACCAGAGAATCTTGTTTCTCACAGTCTGAGAGTCCTTTAGGTGCTCTTTTGCAAATTCCAAGTGGGCTTTCATGTGTCTTGCACTGAGGAGAGGCTTCCATCTGGCCACTCTGCCATAAAGCCCAGATTGGTGGAGTGTTGCAGTGATTGTTGTCCTGCAATTTTCTCCCATCTTCACACATGATCTCTGGAGCTCAACCAGAGTGACCATTGGGTTCTTGGTCACCTCTTTACCATGGTCCTTCTCCCCCGATTGCTTCGTTTGGCCAGGCAGCCAGCTCTAGGAAGAGACTTAGTTGTTCCAAACTTCTTCCATTTAAGAAATATAGAGGCCACTGTGCTCTTGGGAACCTTAAATGCAGCCAAAATGTTTTTGTAGCCTTCCCCAGATCTGTGCCTCAACACAACCCTGTCTCTGAGCTCTACTGGCAGTTTCTTTACCTCATGGCTTGGTTTTTGCTCTGATATGCATTTTCAGCTGTGAGCTCTTATGTAGACAGGTGTGTGCCATTCCAAATCATGTCCAATCAATTGAGGCCACAGGTGGACTCCAATCAAAGCGTAGAAACATTTCAAAGATGATCCAGAGAAATGGGATGCACCTGAGCTAAATTTCAAGTGTCATAGCAAAGAGTCTGAATACTTATGTCAATGTGATATTTCAGTTTTTTCTTTTTAATAAATTTCAAAAGTCTGTTTTTTTGCTTTGTCATTATGGGGTATGGAGTGTAGATTGATGTGAAAGAAAAATCATTTGAATTATTTTAGCACAAGATTGCAACATAACAAAATGTGAAAAAAATGAAGGGGTCTGAATACTTTCTGAATGCACTGTATCTAGAAGAGGAGGCTAGCCAATGCAGTTTCATGAAAATTAATACTAATTTCTATGTGACTGCGAATACATTCAGCTTTTAGACCAACTAATCACACATGTTTCCCTTGTCTCCTAAACCCTGATATTTTTTTCTTCCGTGGTGCACAAAAGTGTTATCCAATTAAAATCATAGAAAGGGATTCAACTTTACTCTTAGAAGTAGGAATGGGGTTTTGTATAGGGGTTAAAATTTGAAAAACTCTTACAAACACGTGTTCAAAACCCGAATGTTTCTCTTACTTCCCTGGTAAATAACAGGGATTTTTAGATTACTATGATGGATATGTTTAGAGTCTGGGTAAGTTGTTTGACTTTATGGTTAGGTTTGCATCGAAATATGTTTCGTGTATAACAGAAAAAAAGGATATATCGGGGTTTACAACAAACCGTGATTGGTTGGTCTAAAAGTCCCCAATTTCTATGATATTTTGCCATCTCGTACAATTCTTACAACTTTTAATGAGATCAGGTTGAGGTTGGCATTGATAAGCTGATGTGATTCAGACACTCTATCCCGCCACAGAACCTTGAAGGATGTGCGGTAAGATTCAAACCAGCAAAGAGCAGTATCGGTGATGCCCAGTTCTGAGAGGGTTGATTGGAGAATCTGATGATTCATGGTGTCAAAGGCAGCAGACAGGTCAAGCAGGATAAGGATAGATAATCTTTAGGATAATCTTTTTCTGGGTGATTCTCACGAAACCTTTCAAGAAAATGTTTTGATCTTATTTTACTCCAAAATCACAAGAAATAATTAAGCCCTAGACCCATGAAAGTTATGCACATTTCTATTCTATTCTATTCTATTCTATTAAATTATGTTCTCATTACCACAACATGGGAAAAAAAAATATATATATATACAGCTTTGGAAAAAATTAAGACACTGCGAACCACTGCAAAATGATCAGTTTCTCTGGATTTACTATTTATAGGTATGTGTTTGAGTAAAAGTAACATTTTTGATATATTCTATGAAGTACTGACAGCATTTCTACCAAATTCCAAATAAAAATATTGTCATTTAGAGCATTTATTTGCAGAAAAAGACAGCTGGTCAAAATAACAAAAAAGGTGCAGTGTTTTCAGACCTCGAATAATGCAAAGAAAACAAGTTCATATTCATTTTTAAACAACACAATACTATCAGACTTCGAATAATGCAAAGAAAACAAGTTCATATTCATTTTTAAACAACACAATACTAATGTTTAACTAAGGAGGAGTTCAGAAATCAATATTTGGTGAAATAACCATGATTTTCAATCACAGCTTTCATGCGTCTTGGCAGGATAACCTTGTACGTGGCTTGATTCATGCATCCTTCACAAAGATGAATCTGCCTGATTCCAGCCTTGCTGAAGCACCCCCAAAATATCATCGATCCTCCACCAAATTTCACAGTGGGTGCGAGACACTGTGGCTTGAAGCCCACTCCAGGTCTCTGTCTAACCATTAAATGACCAGTTGGAGGATCAGTGATGACCTGGGGGTGCTTCAGCAAGGCTGGAATCAGGCAGATTTGTCTTTGTGGAGGACGCATGAATCAAGCCACGAACAAGGTTATTCTGGAAGAAAACTTGCTTCCTTCTGCTCTGACAATGTTCCCCAACTCTGAGGATTGTTTTTTCCAGCAGGACAATGCTCCATGCCACACAGCCAGGTCAATCAAAGTGTGGATGGAGGACCACTGGATCAAGACCCTGTCTTGGCTAGCCCAATCTCCAGAACTGAACTCCATTGTAAACCTTTGGAATGTGATCAAGAGGAAGATGGATGGCCACACCCCATCAAACAAAGCTGAGCTGCTTGAATTTTTGCACCCGGAAGGGCATAAAGTCACCCAACAACAATGTGAAATACTGGTGGAGAGCATGGCAAGACACATGAAAGCTGTGATTGAAAATCATGGTTATTCCACCAAATAATGTTTTGTGAACTCTTCCTAAGTTAAAACATTAGTATTGTTTTGTTTAAAAATTAATATGAACATGTTTTCTTTGCATTATTTGAGGTCTGAAAACACTGCATCTTTTTTGTTATTTTGACCAGTTGTCATTTAAAGGTGCATTATGTAAGATTCAGAAACCCTTGCTATTAATGACACCTGTGGCCGTTAAGTGAACTGCAGCCTGTTGCTTGTGATCGTGTGCACTCCATAGTGACCAAAACAAAGAGACTGAACATGATTCACCGGCATCATGATGACAGATGAGGTAGCATAATTAAAATTAAACAGTTATGATTCTTTTACTACAAACTTTGAGACTGTATATTATATTTGACTCTGCAGTGCTGGAACAGGGCTAAAACAAAGTGTGGATATAGGTCTGACTATGTGAGACTGTAGTTTGAAGTAATCACTTTTCTTTGCATGATACATCGACTGCATTTATACGATAGCCTATGTCGGCGTTATCTAGCTAGCCAGCTTTATCAATAGCTGTTAGCTAAATTTGGTGGATGATGACAGTAGCTGTTTATAAAATAGACTGTACATTATAAATATGTTGACACAATTCAGTATTGATGTGATTCCATCACAACTGTCATTTTGATATATCGATGCACTATTGTTTTATAATAGTAGATTGTATATATTTTCTGTATAACTAAGTTACATTACACTAATGAATGGAGCTTTTTGCATTATCTTGAACATTGTCTAGCATTCATTTCATGTGTTATCGTAGTTTACCTTCCTGAATAATTACAGATTAACATTGTTTATGTCAGTTTCTGTGAATCAGCATACCTGACTTTTAGTATAAAGAGAAGATCATTAAATTATTTGAAAGTTATGAAGCAAGGTAGCTTGCAATTCGTCAGCGTTAGCAGGCAAGGTCAAGTTAGCTAAAATTACACAGATCAATCCTTATGGCACTAAACTTCACATGCTTTGCAGTTATGTAAGCTTACCTGTCCAATAAGAAGAACGCCAATTCAGGGTCAGTTTTGATCCCCAAAACCGAACGAAGGTCCCTCCAGGAATCAAATGACCGGCCGCTGTTCACTCTAGTTTTCTCTCGACCACGATCACGTTTCCGCTTAGCCAGACGGGATTCAGTAGATATATATATATATATATATATATATTTTGTTTGTTTGTTTGTTTTTTTTGGCTTATTCGGAGTTTGCGTAGGAGTCAGTGTTGTGCTGGGAGCCGGACGTTTGCTGGATTCCATCTCTAAGATAACGTTACCTAGTGTTGCTGTTTGTTGATGCTGTTGAATAGCAGAAGAGAAGCACTGAGGCAAGGCTCTCGGGAGCGCGCATAATTGTCATATCCTTTGGATTTTCCCGGCAAAAGCGACCCGCTCCCTTCACATGAAAATCAGTCTACAGGCTTTAATAGGCAATCTAGGAAGTCCGGGAAGGGCTCATTTTTTAAGTTGCGTTACAAGCCGTTCACACATTGGCAAAAAAAGGCGAATATTACATGAAAAAAGTTACATATTGCACCTTTAATTTATAGAATTCTAAGTATTTACACATCATAGTAGTACCCTCTTTGGTACTTCCTTTAATTTTTTTGCTCATTTTTATTTACAAATAAAACATTGTAAAACAGTATTTTTACTCCAATACAGTAAATAAAATGACTGTGTGATGGTAATGAGAATCATCACTGAAATAAATATTACCAGGACACTTTCTTGAGAGAATTCGTTAGAATCACCCTATGCTTTTCTCTCACCAGGAACCAAGAACCTAATAGCCTCTATATGATTATGCAATCTTCACATGGAAAGCTGATAAATGTTCACAGAGTTTCATTTCAACTTCCTGTTAAATATTGTCTACCTGTCACTGTGGCTTTACATGAGGTTTTACATATGGTGAACAATCTAGGTAAATGGTAGGGCTGAATAAAATGTGAATGCAAATCAACATGATTGAAGCACATTTCCCCTGTCCTTCAGGAAAATGTACAATTCATAAGCCTTTTGATAAATGGCTATAACTGCACATATTCTGGGATTAATTTTCGCCAATGGGATGCGTGTGGTTGGGATATTGATCTCAGTGACAAAAACAGAAAGAATGTAAGCCAATGCTGTCAAAATTTCAAAAAATGATTGAAATTCACATTTTTTTTTGAGGGCAACAGATTCTAAATATTTTAGTGTGAATGCTGTGATCCAAAAATAATACATTGTTCATGTATGGATGAGTGACATAGTTGAGAAATGGACTAGATGAATAATAAGAAGAGGTAAATGATTAGGGATATCAAGAAAGAAATGCAGAAAATAGTAATGAAAGCAGGTTTCACATAAGCAAACATGGGTTAAAGGGTGGGGCTAGTCATTAATCACACTGTTCATGTACCAGCTGACACTGGTGTTTATCTGATTTTTCTTTCTTTGTGTCTATCATGCTATTTATTGATTTATTTCATAATGGCTACAATCAGTAATGTGATGGTTTTGATAAGCAAGCACAAAGCACCTTCAGCATTCCATAGCTTTCTGCTAGTCCAGAAATGCTCCCAAAATTACATTCAGACAGGTTGCTGTACATACTGAATGTTACTAGAGCAAAAACCTGCTACTACCATTGTGCCCTAAAGCACTTAACACCAGGTTGCTCCAGGGGGACTGTCCCTGTAGTAGATTCTGCTGAATGGCAAATAACAGCTTGTGAGGAATATTTGTCTCTTTGTAGAGTAAAAAGTCAAACAGTGCAATCTATTGAAAAACACAAGCGGAAGTCACATGCTCACATCACAGTTTTCTCAAACGATGGCTTTATTTGATGCAATATATTAAAAACACACACAAAATAATTCACATCAAATGTCTTGTCAGTGTACTTTTGG
The DNA here is from genome assembly GCF_019703515.2 of Myxocyprinus asiaticus. Classification (NCBI taxonomy): domain Eukaryota; kingdom Metazoa; phylum Chordata; class Actinopteri; order Cypriniformes; family Catostomidae; genus Myxocyprinus; species Myxocyprinus asiaticus. The sequence goes on from NC_059355.1 coordinate 37,896,080, forward strand.
TGTAATTTTGTTTTTCAGTGCACATAGAGGCAATAGTATAAATACAGCAAAATGGGAGCCTTTTCCATTTCCAAAATATGATTTTTAGTGTAAATTCCAGTCTACATTTTCAAACATTCTGTCAGACAAAGACTTTAAGTGTTAATAAATTGCACTGTGCCATCTCAAGCTAAATTACATTTTTGTACATACAGTAGCCTATGTTGCGGTATAGCTTTGCCTTTAAAAAAAAGGTTGAAAGGTTGACAGTTTTACAGTTCATTAAGCATTATTAGATTTATGCCAAAGGTCTTGACACTGCAATGTGTTTATTAGAAATAGAATAAAATGATGATATTTCTACAAATACCCATTTGTAATTATGTTATTTATATATTTTTATACAAAATCATGGTGGCAGGGATGATAATTGAAGATAGCCCCCTACTGACAAACCGCACTAAATATAAGATAAAGTGGGAAAAAAATGAGACACTATACCTGAAAGGCTGATGATGTCATTATGAGTTTCCTGTTGTGGTGCATTGGGCTAGCAATGACAAGATCATGGGTTCGATTCCCAGGAACACACAAACCGATATAACGAATGCTGAATGTACTTGCTGAATGCACTTTAAGTCACTTTGGATAAAAGCGTCTGCCAAATGTAAATTGTAAATTAGTTTTTTAATTTATAGAATTGGTAACAGGGTTGACACATAACTTTGGAAACACAACTTTTAGTTTTTAAAAGTTTATATTATGCCCACTAAACATAAAAATATATTGAGAGAGAATAATTGCTAAATACTTTTTTATTACTATATATATATATATATATATATATATATATATATATATATATATATATATATATATATATATGTATCAAAATGTGAATATTTGCTAATACCCAAAGAGAAGTTGGAAACACAGACCTGAGGACAGGCCAAAAGGCATCATTATAAAGAAAAACAACAACAACAACAACAAAAACAACAACAACAACAACAACAATAATAATAATAATATTAATAACAGAACAGAACGAAACAAAACAAACAAAAACCTAACAATAATTAAAAAGTAAAGTTACAGGATTGCTGGTGTGTTAAAAAAAAATAGCATGTAGTTAAAATTGGCATCAGCTATTCATTGTTAAAGTCTTTGTTTAAGCATTTGTTAATGAGGGACGCCAAAGGCACCGATTTCAAGGAATGACCCAGTAGTAATTTGAATCAGTGATTGGTTATATTGATTGATCATATCCATTTATTTCTGACACAATACAATTTCATTACAGATCTTGTTACTGAGGTAAAGCTGTGGTAACTTAGTATTAGACACCACTGACATTAAATAATGAAACCAAACAATGACAGAATGATTTTGAAAAATTCTCACGCTGTTTGAAGGAGATTCCATATGAATTTATTATGATTTTACAGTAGTACCTAACACTGTCTGTAAGGTATTCTCTCAGAGACTATACCAATACATTTTCTAAAAGATAAATGCGTTAAAGTAATAAATAAATCGTTTAAACATTCGAAAATGCATCCAGCACCGCGGACAGCGCCTGCGTCTCACGAGCGAAGCTCGCAGGATGTGGCCATCATTCGCTCTGTTCATTGCGCGCGCCCCTCCCAACCGCTTTCCTCTCAAGTCCCTTGCAATGACTGGCGAACGGAGGCACAGCACGGAACACGTATACAGCACCAGCAGCATCTTCAATCTGGCCGTGTGAAGAGATTGCACTGTCCGTTTCCGCATCCTGCTTCCAGCACCTGAAGTGTTTGTGGATATAAAAATTTCACCACAAGCCGTCCAGCCCTCTGAATGCTGAGCATCGCGTCAACAAATTGATAAATTTCACTCCGTAAATATCCCATCGCGCTTTTAATTAGCTTGCAAGGTTAGGCGAGCGCTGCCCAAGAGTAAAAATGTTGGATCCGTCGTCCAGCGAAGAGGAATCGGACGGGATAGTGGAGGAGGAAAGCCGAGAGGTGATGGCTCCACAGTCCGGATCCACTCGCATCTCCCCCAGCAGGACCAGCGAGTGCTCCACAGATAGGCTCCAACCCACCAGCCGAGGCTCCAGCGTGCGTCCATCCAGCCCGAGCCCGTCGGCCGCCAGCGAGCAGGAGAAGGAGGACGTGGAGAAACTGCATAGGGAAGAAGAGGAACGCAAGAAGAAGCTGCAACTCTATGTCTTTGTGATGCGATGCATCGCCTATCCTTTCAACGCCAAACAGCCGACCGACATGGCAAGGCGACAGCTGAAGGTAAGACCATGAACGAGGGGTGTCCGTTGAAATGTTGGTCTCACCTTGGGAAATGCGCCTAATAGCCTAAACATTATGCATCACAACCTTTTATTTCATGTCATGATCAGCAACATTGCATTGAATACCGCTGCATGTGTCAGGTGAGATCAATCCTAAAGTGTACGAACATCGCGGATAAATTTGTAAGATCACCACATTGTTCACGAGACACCTACATGAGATGTGCATAAGCGGATTGTGCAATCACTGCCGTCATTTCTGGTGGATTTTAAGCTCGGGGCGTTCTGTTTCGAGCCCCCGGAACCCAAACGAATTCGTGCACATTCGTACAAATACGGCCGCACGAAACGAGCTCTAATTATAGATATACTTCAAAAGGGTGATGGACCAAAATAAAGCGGTGTCATTGCCGTAGTACAGTCATGTGACTTGTTCACATTGGAAGTCAGTGGTTGTGTGCAGTCTTGCGGCGATAGTATATTCATTTCCATTTGCGCCATCCTTCGCTACACTCATTCATCTTCCAAGGTGACTTTTGGTGTAAGAGATGCAAGTGGATGATCCTCTGTTCACAAAGTCAAAAAAGAACAACGAATGTATTTACCATGTCACTTGATTATGTAAATAGTGCATTGCATTTTTTAGTTAATATTTTTTTTCTTTTCTTATGAATTACTAAACATGATTATGGATTAATACTATTTTTCGCTCCTTATGAATTGCATAGTTATGGCTATTTTATTTTATTTTATTATTTTTTTTACTCAGAAGCCTGTTGATGAGCAAGTTTAAATGAAATGCAACTAATCTAACATGCATTCAGAAATTATTTTGAGAGAAGATGCAGATTATTGACTAAGCAATGAAAGAAACTAAAATAAACCTGTTACAGATTTCGGTTACTAACCATAAAAATGTTTCCTTGTTCAGAGAAGTACTTTCAGAGGTCCCATCCAATTTCCCACAGGTATTGATCCAAGCTGATCTCTGACTATTTACAACATGCTTTGAAATCACAGTTAACAGCTAGTGTTAATGCTATACTAAGTGGCCATTGGAAAAACACCAGTTCTTTTGTTCATTCTTATTTCTGCATATCACATTTGCTTCAATACACTTTTGAAGAAATAGGAAAACAGCTCAAAGATTTAGATACTTGTCAATATATGGATTTGACCTGTCAGTGTTATTTACACAGTGCGTACTGAGCATATAGTATTTGTAATGTGTAATAATGCTTATCCAATTTTTTACAAACACACACAAAAAAAAAGGTTATCTGACATTGTCATTGTATAGTTATGAACAGCCCAAGATTTGGATGTGCAATATGGCTTAGTCAGATGACTAATAAAAAATTGACATAAATGAAAAGCTGCATGCATTAATCCTACAGCATTGTTATTCAATGCTAGACAGCCTCATGAGGGGTCATATAGGCCATTATAGATGAAGAAGCTTTGATCAATACAACATTGTATTGGAGTACCTGCTGTTTGTCATTACTTTTATGCAAGTCAAAGCTATGATCTTCACAATGGTTGCCAGTTCAGTTGAGTGAGTCAGAGCTGGTGGTATTTGGGTCATTACAATGAATCTCAGAGTTTAGTCACTGTTGAGGTCCCTTTAGTTCAATAGAGTCATTCAGTCAATCATCCATGTGAATCATCGCTATGAAGGATGTCTGTCAAGAGCAGGGACAAAAGAATGGCATTACTGCATTTTTTTGCCTGTTTTTATGGTGATGCCATTTTATAAATATGAGTTTTAAGAAATGTTGTATAGGAGAAGTGCTTTTATCAGGCTACGGAATGTGGAAAAGGACATAAATGCTGGCACAGAGTGGAAAAGTCTTTGCCAAATGATACTTTAAAGGGCACTAATATCATTGATTGATGTGGTGGATGGAAAAGATTGTGTCATCCCAAACCAGTGGATATTGAAAAGCATCTCCATATAGGTATATGCACCATATTGTGCATTATTGGGCTGGTGTGGTGGCAATTGTTCCATTTTATGTAGTGTATATTCCATCAGAACAACTCACTTCATTAAGACAACACCTACACAAAAATTATAATTCAGTTTAATCCTGCAGTTTTTGCAGAATGCTAGACTAGTAGTTTTATGACTACTTTTTTTAGCTGATGTGATTTTAGATGAGCTCATGGGAATGAAGGTAAGTGGCTACAGCATATGTTTTGTTCATTAAGTATTCCAAATATTTCTATCAAGAAGTATCTGAGGAAAAATCATTTTCTTTTGTGCATTATTTTTATGAATATATATAGAAGCTTGCTATTTTCTGTCTATGTTATTTGACTGTATGAGTAGGTAACAGTATTCGTCCAGTATTAGAGGTATGCCCACATTGTCAATTGTAATGTTGCTTAAAAATGTATGTTAAAGGCATAGTGGCTTTCACGCATACATAGTGTACCAGAACTTATTATCAGCTCCATCCTCCAGCCAAGCTTGTCACAAAAAAAAAAAAAAAAAATCAACTCAATTCTTGTTTACTCACAAAATGCTTTAAAGCTTGCTATTGTGCAGAGAGTATTCACTGTAAAAAGCAATCACTTTGAGAATTAGATTTAAACTCTTTCATCTTCCTCAGAGATATCCTTTGAGCTTTTTTTTTTTTCCTTCAAGTTTGGTGTATCTGAAGGGCTCATGTACTCATGGTTTATGTCTGTTGTGAAATGCTCATGAAACTGTTTATCAAGTACAGTATTTTATACTCGCCCATGATGAGCATTCAATAATGTGACATGGGTCTTCTGTATAATGATAGCCTCATTGTCTCTATTGGATGTGGAACACATTTCCATTTTCTTTCCTCTTTTGGGCCGGGAGGTCACTTTTACTGCTTTTTTCGTTGACTAATTGGTATGCTGATAGCAGTGTCTCCTGTGCTCATCCTGTATCCCCTCTCATGAGAATCTGGTCTGGGCCAGCAGCCCTTGCTTGAACCCCAAATGATACAAACACACCATGAAGATCTTTTTGCAGTTTTGCTCTTAGGCCTTGGGGGAGGATAGAATTTCAATTATCTGTATCCTTCCTGTGTTTGATTTCAGCACTGATTGTAGATGCTCCCCCCTCTCAGCAGAAAAGGTGGTCTCATAACAAGGGCACATCATAAGGATGTGGAGCTCCTTGCAGATTCCAAAGCCCTTCAAGCTTTTCATATTGACTATCAGAGCTTCATCAAATCAGGACTTCTTTCACCATGCAGTTCCTACTTGTGTGGAACCAGGTGACAGTCTTTTATATCATGCCAGAAGGGCTCTGTGTGAGTGGTGACTCCTCCCAGAATAATATTGGCAGTGATAGCTTTCAGGCTCATTGTCTTCTGCTTAGCTGGCTAAGCAAATCTTAGTGTCATTTCAGCTGAGCTGTTGTGCAGATGAGATTGCTTTTCCCACCTCTTCTCCTTGTTCTTGTTCTACTTGTTCATGGTCTTTATTTGGATCTTCTTCTCTTTTTTGTATTACCTACAGTAATTACCTGCTATTTCGGGCCAAACAATTTCCTGTTCACACAATATGATCTTAAGTATATTAAGGTAGGAATCATTAGCTACTCCATTAGATCAAATTCACCTTCATTCTTGGAGGTCAGCTCTAAAGAGATTTGAATTTGCAAAACAAGGCCACACTGTGATATTTTCCTACTCAGCGAAAACAAATTTGAAATGTTTGAAAGCTTATAGTTACAATTACATAAGCACTGGCCATGTTGCACACCAGACTGATGTCATTGTGAATTCAACAACAGTAGGTCGAAAGTTCTTTAGCAGAAATCAGTCTGTGATTACTGAAATTTAACCACTGTCCCCATCAACTGAAGCTGGAAGTGATGTTGAGCATATGGACATGTGTGTGCTCTAGTTTTTGGGTGAAATGTCCATAGAGTGGCACCAAAAGCGAGCTATATTTTTAGTTGTAAATGATGTAATGCAATCAACAGGAATGCGTACTGTATTAACCATATGTCCTAACCCAAACTCCAACCCTAAACCTAACAGTCTATGGAGTAAAAATTTAATTTTAGTGTGAAAATGCAACCTCCGAATTACGCTAAATGGTTGTTTATGTGAACGTGTTTACTTCCTGGTTTCCTTGGGACCGGACCGGAACTCGAGTTTCAGAGATTGCTCACGCAAAGTGCTATCAGTAGCTCTAGATGGAAAGGCCATAATGTTTGGACTGATGTAAATATTTCTGATAGGGGATGGCACTTGCCAGTAATTTGACAAAATTAGGTCGATTTCAGGGTACCTGAACATTTGGAAGCAACATGTCGATTTCCAGTGTGATCATGCTGTACACACAAGACATTAACTTTTGATCACACAAAGATGTCTTAACTGTACTTTGCATGAGAAAATGGCTTTGAAAAGCATTTTGCAGAATTTCACATTTGTCAACAAATTTGTTGGAAGTAGCTTTTGTTTTATTACTGTAGGTTTTATCAGCCCTAAATTGTGTAGGGATAAAGCTTTTTTACTCAGATTAAAGGGAATATTTTGGGTTCAATACAAGTTAAGCTCAATCAACAGTGTTTGATAATGTTGCTTATCACAAAAATTAGTTTCGACTTGTCCCTCCTTTTCTATAAAAAAGGCAAAAATATGGGTTATACAAAGGAAGTAATTGGGGCCAATCTTTTAACATGAAAATACTCAATGTTTCACTAGTGTATAGCCACAAACCATAAACAATGTGCATGTTAACATGATTTTAGTGTGATAAAATCACATACTAGCCTTTTCTGTGTGGTTATATCCAATTTTACAACTTCGTTAAAATAACAATATAATGCTAAAACCCTAGAACCCTAGAAGCCTAAAATTATTGAAAAAACATAAGTTTAAACATCTTTACAGCTCAAATAATACAAACATTTTAACAGAATAATTCATTTAAGTGCTTTTATAAAATTATAAGTTTCACAGTTCTGCCTTAGAACCCTCCAAAATTTGGTCCCATTCACTTCCATTGTAAGTGCCTCACTGTAAAATTGATTTTTGCTTTTTTAAAGAAAAGGAAGTATGAGTCAAAATAATTTTTGTGGTAATCAACATTACGACACAAATGCTGTCCATTGAGCTTAATTAGTATTGAACCCAGAATATTCCATTAAGATATATAAATCAGTATTGAGTCTGCACATCTGCATTGTGGTCCATTGGCACAGTAACACTGTATGCATTTGCATTTGAAATCACATGTCGACAGGCAGCTTGGCTGTTGTTTGGGTTGCAGCGTCACACCTTGTTAAGGCTGTTGACCTTGTGAAAAACAGCACAAAGGGACCGCATTGTTATACTGTCACTTACAGGAAGGCCTTTTATCACTTTTATCATGAGCCTTCAGCATATGTTTACTTCAAATGCAAAACCAATGGCACTATCTAGATGGCAGAATTTATGTGAAGTGGATCTGCTGTATTCTGTCGCAGTGCATGCAAACATATTGAGTATGTGCATGCAGTATGTGTTGAATTTGTGGAAATGCACAAACAGACACATTCACACATGCATAGTTTTAATCACTGAGATGGAAATATACCAAATTGCTTGTCTTAAATGAGGCTGCCTAGTTTTAATGAGAAGCATCACCTAGAGAGACTTTTAATTTATGTAATGTCTGGCTTTCACACATTTAAAATGAGGGTCTGCTGCTAGTGTGCCTAGCAAGGAGAAATAATGCCTGTCCCACATAAAAGGTTTTACAAACCAGTTTAATGTCTGCATTGCCTCAGGGCTTGCAGAAGCAGATACTGATAGATTTTTCCTTTTAGTACTAGAGGCAAGCATAAAAAGGATGAATGAATGAAGAACGCTGAACTCAATCAAACCCAGCTGCCGAGTATTTAGCACAAACCCAATGACACTGACCCCACAGGCCTGATCTTTGGTCTCAGAGCCCCACTGCGTAAGACTGCTGGCCACATGATTTTATTCTCATTCAGTTAGAAAGGCAAATCAGAGCAGCTTTATGTGGTGAAGTAACCATGCCCATATTGAGTTGCCAGGCTCAGAAATTCAGTTTCATTCTCCACTGATTTCCAATTGAGGTCTTTTACGGAGCGACACTGCCAGCACGTTTTGTGTGCGTGGATGTGTGTATATGAAAAACCTCAGCCGCAATCACACCTACATACAGGCATGTTCAAAGGCAGGTCAGTACAGTATGTGAGGCAACAGGCAAGCTTCTGGTCAGTGTGAAATATGAAATGTAACTGTAAGAGGAGAAAGCACAGAGTGAGAGTGATAAAGAAGATGGAAGAGAAAGAACTCAGATCTCCAAAGAAGACTGACAAAGGTCAAATTGTGATTTAAAGGTGATGTGTAATTTTCTTGTTTAAATACTTCCACTTTTCCCAGTTTAATGTACTGATAAAATTAAGCCATTCATAGGTTGATTTCCCCAAAAACTGTATCGCGACCAGCCTGATAAAATGACATTGGTTCAACCAATGACGTGAGTTTGGGGCGGAACTATCGGTTTGTCTGACCAGTAACAGATGGGGGTAGGATTTTGGAAACCGTATGAAAGCAGTCATTATTTTTGCAATTCTGTTTTGTGTTAATGGTGGAGAAATACACATTTCACCTTTAATAAGACAAAATATGAATCAAGCATCTCATGTTTGATCTGGGTAATTTTTGAAGTTCAGGAGAATTTTTGTACAAACACATGTCCAAATTTCAGAAAATCTTATCTCAAACCCTTTTTCCATTTATCGAATGAAGCAAAAGAGAGGTAGCAAGCATATAAACCATCTCAACACATAGATACAATTTGTGTGAAACAGGAACACAGTCACTAAAATCAGTGATACTGTGTGAGTTTGTGATTTTATCAGTGATTTCATTTACAGGTAAACTTAAATCAGGTTAGTAAGGATAGGACAAACTAATGGGCCTACATTATATTTGCTTGTTTTTCAGTGTATTAGTGACAAAATGACAAAACTGAAAAATTAAGAAAAAAAAGTTTTAAAGCATTTTAAATGTATGAATGTATCAAAGATTGTACTGTCACTGTCAGTGTACAGTATAGAAGGAGGAGATAGACCATTCATAGAAAAATGATTGGTCAAAGTCACAATACTAATTATTGCTGCTACTGGAAAGGAAGTCCAACTTTTCAGTTAAAAAAAGCCAATTCCCTTGTTTATGAATGCATTGGCTGTTATTTTTACTCAACATTCTGCACGTGCATTAGCTGAACCATGCTGAAATATAATGTTTTTTATTTATTTTATTTTTTTTATTTATTTATTATTATATATATATATATATATATATATATATATATATATATATATATATATATATATATATATATTAAGTTAAAGAACCAAAATTTATGCAACAGTACTTTTATTGTTTGATTTTATTGCTGCTTTGACATACACTATATTGCCAAAAGTATTCGCTCACCCATCCAAATAATTGAATTCAGGTGTTCCAATCACTTCCATGGCCACAGGTGTATAAAATGAAGCACCTAGGCATGCAGACTGCTTCTACAAACATTTGTGAAAGAATGGGCTGCTCTCAGGAGCTCAGTGAATTCCAGCGTGGTACTGTGATAGGATGCCACCTGTGCAACAAGTCCAGTCGTGAAATTTCCTTGCTACTAAATATTCCACAATCAACTGTCAGTGGTACTATAACAAATTGGAAGTGATTGGGAATGACAGCGACTGGGAATGACAGCAACTCAGCCACGAAGTGGTAGGCCACGTAAAATGACAGAGCGGGGTCAGCGGATGCTGAGGCGCATAGTGCGCAGAGGTTGCCAACTTTCTGCAGAGTCAATCGCTACAGACCTCCAAAGTTCATGTGGCCTTCAGATTAGCTCAAGAACAGTGTGTAGAGAGCTTCATGGAATGGGTTTCCATGGCCGAGCAGCTGCATCCAAGCCATACATCACCAAGTGCAATGCAAAGCGTCGGATGCAGTGGTGTAAAGCATGCCGCCACTGGACTCTAGAGCAGTGGAGATGACGAATCACGCTTCTCCATCTGGCAATCTGATGGACGAGTCTGGGTTTGGCAGTTGCCAGGAGAACGGTACTTGTCTGACTATATTGTGCCAACTGTGAAGTTTGGTGGAGGGGGGATTATGATGTAGGGTTGTTTTTCAGGAGCTGGGCTTGGCCCCTTAGTTTCAGTGAAAGGAACTCTGAATGCTTCAGCATACCAAGAGATTTTGGACAATTCCATTCTCCCAACTTTGTGGGAACAGTTTGGGGATGGCCCCTTCCTGTTCCAACATGACTGCGCACCAGTGCACAAAGCAAGGTCCATAAAGACATGGATGAGCGAGTTTGGTGTGGAAGAACTTGACTGGCCTGCACAGAGTCCTGACCTCAACCCGACAGAGCACCTTTGGGATGAATTAGAGCGAAGACTGCGAGCCAGGCCTTCTCGTCCAACATCAGTGTCTGACCTCACAAATGCGCTTCTGGAAGAATGGTCAAAAATTCCCATAAACACACTCCTAAACCTTGTGGAAAGCCTTCCCAGAAGAGTTGAAGCTGTTATAGCTGCAAAGGGTGGGCCGACGTCATATTAAATCCTATGGATTAAGAATGGGATGTCACTTAAATTCATATGCGTCTAAAGGCAGATGAGCGAATACTTTTGGCAATATAGTGTATGTTATTAAAACATAATATTACCAATAGTTTTTTCTCCATTCAACGACTTACTTGTGCTGTTACACATGGCAGATATTTGACACCATGAAGCTGTAAGTCTCTTTCAAGGTAAATCAGTCCACTCGGCTGCCATCTTGGGAACACTCCTGAGCAGCTGTTTTCTATGGATACAAGCGGCATAAAAGTACAACTCCTATCTACTTGAATGGAGAAAGACCATAATCTCCAAAACGGTTGGACAAGAATATGATCAAATAACACATTTCAAATCAGCAGTAAGATCTGGCAACAATTGTATTACAAATTGTGCTTCCTTAACACTGATCACGCTAAAAAAGAAAAAACTCTATTTTTCAGGCTGGTTAAGATAATGTGTATGCACATTCTCAAGTTGACTGTCAGGCGATGCCTGTAACTAAAAGGTGATGGGCTCTTTAACTTGTTAGGTGGGACTTCCATTTTGGACATCCGTCATATTGAGTGTCGCAATTCCTCTCATTCATTTTAATACATGTGCTCTGTCTCGGGTTAGATAGTCTCTGTTGTAAAGTGGTATTAAAGGGACAGTTCACCCAAAAAATTAAAATTCTGTCATCATTTACTCACCCTAATGTTGATCCAAACCCATATGACTTTCTGTCTTCAGTGGAACACAAAATATGTTAGGAGCAGAGGCAGACTGGCCACCAGGAGAACTTTTCCCAAAGTGGTCCGTGATATGACGAAGGGTCCCTCGTTAAGCTGAAGGGGGCCGTGAAATGTTCCAGTGGAGATAAGAGGATGTTTGATTGAAAAGCCAGAGCTAAATCTCTTCAGAGGAGATTTGGAGATTCTAAAATTAACTTATTAATATAACAGGGTGAAAGAGATGGAATTTATTGGTTCATTAAGCACAGAGATAAAAGGAGAGGTGAGCAGAGGAAGACAAGGGAAGGGAAAAGAGTGAAAGAGACTGGCAGATTCATTTTGTCAGAAGTAATAAACATCCAGCTGGAAAGTCCTTAAACCTGCTTATATAGCAGGACATTCACATCTAAGTGTGAATTATTCAACAGTGGAATTAATGGTGGCTATTTTAGTGCGGCTTTAATTAACTTATGCCCCAACTTTTTTTTTTTTTTTTTTTTTTTTTTTTGGACTCAAGATGGCGCCGAGTATGGCTGCTGCGTTGCGAGCTCCGACACAACTTAGCAATGGTTTGTTTGTTTTGTTTACAATTCTTATGTTTCTTGTCTTGGATGTTGCCTGCCTTATTGTCTACGACAGACAAACACTTTTGGACATTGGCTCAGCGATCTCACACCGTAAACCGGACTTCACATTCCTCAATGCCGACCCGCTGTTTACAAACACGCAAGCGGAGCCCTTTGTCTGGGCAGCACGGCCGCGGAAACGCAGGAGGAAAAGGGGAAACAGAGCCGGCGTTCTCATCAGAGTAAGACGCCGCGCAAATCGACCCCCGCTACCCACTATTCTACTGGCAAATGTTCAGTCTCTGGATAACAAGCTCTGCGAGCTGAAAGCGCGGATCTCTTTCCAACGAGAGACGAGGGACTGCTGCGTTATCTGCCTTACGGAAACTTGGATGTCTGCGGAGATTCCAGACTCAGCCATTGAACCCGCGGGGTTTTCCATGCTCCGAGCGGACAGAGCGAAAGACCTCTCAGGTAAAACTAGAGGAGGTGGTGTATGTTTTATGATCAACAAATCCTGGTGCGATCAGAGGAACATACATTCTATCAAGTCTTTCTGTTCTCCTGATCTGGAATTTCTTATGCTTCTGTGTCGACCATTCTGGCTACCGAGGGAATTCACAGCGGTCATTATCACTGCTGTGTACATCCCCCCACAAGCCGACACAGACCGGGCACTCAAGGAACTGTATGGGAGTATAAGTGAGCAGGAAACCGCGCACCCTGAGGCCGCGTTCATTGTGACCGGGGACTTTAATAAAGCCAGTTTAAAATCAGTCGCACCAAAATATCACCAGCACATTAGTTTCAACACACGAGGGGACCGGGTTTTGGACCATTGCTACTCTCCGTTCCGGGATGGCTACAAATCCCTCCCCCGCCCACCATTTGGAAAATCGGACCACTCTTCCATTCTGCTTCTGCCCGCTTACAGGCAGAAACTGAAACAGGAAGCACCCACCCTCAGAACGATCCAGTGCTGGTCGGACCAATCAGACTCTACGCTACAAGACTGTTTTGATCGCACGGACTGGGAGATGTTCCGGTCCGCCTCTGATGACGACATCGAGCTTTACGCTGATAGCGTAATGTGCTTCATCAGAACGTGTGTAGAGGAAGTGATTCCGACCAGAACTGTGCGAATCTATCCGAATCAGAAGCCGTGGATCAACAGCGATGTTCGCGCAGCACTTAATGTGCGGACCTCCGCTTTTAATTCCGGGAACGCGGAGGAGCATAAACAAGCCAGTTATGCCCTCCGAAAAACTATCAAAACAGCAAAACGCCAGTACAGGAGTAAGATTGAGGGACAGTTTAACACCACCAACTCTAGAAGCATGTGGCAGGGAATTAACATCATCACGGACTTTAAAGGGAATAAAAACTCCGCCATGAACACCGCTGCCTCTCTCCCAGATGAGCTAAATACTTTTTATGCTCGTTTCGAGGGAAATAACACCGCCCTCGCGGAGAGAGCTCTCACGGCCGAAGCTACAGAGGTTAGTTCACTCTCCGTCTCTGTAGCGGATGTAACCCGATCATTCCGACGGGTGAATATCCGCAAAGCCGCGGGTCCAGACGGCATTCCGGGCCGCGTCATCAGAGCGTGCGCGAACCAGCTGGCTGGTGTTTTTACGGACATTTTCAACCTCTCCCTCTCTTTGTCTGTAGTCCCCACATGCTTTAAAACATCCACCATTGTGCCTGTTCCAAAACAATCGAAAATAACTTGTTTAAATGACTGGCGTCCTGTTGCTCTGACCCCCATCATCAGCAAATGTTTTGAGAGACTAATCAGAGATTACATCTGCTCTGTATTACCACTCAATCTTGACCCGCTGCAGTTTGCTTACCGTAACAACCGCTCCACTGATGATGCCATTGCATCTACAATACACACTGCTCTCTCCCACCTGGAAAAAAAGAACACTTATGTGAGAATGCTGTTTGTAGACTACAGCTCAGCATTCAACACCATAGTGCCCTCCAAGCTAGATGAGAAACTCCGGGCTCTGGGCTTAAACAGCTCGCTGTGCAGCTGGATCCTGGACTTCCTGTCAAGCAGACGCCAGGTGGTTAGAATAGGCAGCAACATCTCCTCATCACTGACCCTCAACACTGGAGCCCCGCAGGGCTGTGTTCTCAGCCCACTACTGTATTCCCTGTACACACATGACTGTGTGGCAACACATAACTCCAATGCCATCATTAAGTTTGCTGATGACACGACGGTGGTAGGTCTGATCACTGACAATGATGAAACAGCCTACAGAGAGGAGGTGCACACTCTGACACACTGGTGTCAGGAGCACAACCTCTCCCTCAACGTCAGTAAGACAAAGGAGCTTGTGGTGGACTTCAGAAGAAAAGACAGAGAACACAGTCCCATCACCATCAATGGGGCACCAGTGGAGAGAGTCAGCAGCTTCAAGTTCCTGGGTGTCCACATCACTGAGGAACTCACATGGTCCGTCCACACTGAAGTCGTTGTGAAGAAGGCTCATCAGCGCCTTTTCTTCCTGAGACGGCTGAGGAAGTTTGGAATGAACCGCCACATCCTCACACGGTTCTACACCTGCACTGTGGAGAGCATCCTGACTGGCTGCATCTCCGCCTGGTACGGCAATAGCACTGCCCACAACCGCAAAGCACTGCAAAGGGTGGTGCGAACTGCCAAACACATCATCGGAGGTGAGCTTCCCTCCCTCCAGGAAATATATACAAGGCGGTGTGTGAAAAAAGCTCGGAGGATCATCAGAGACTCCAGCCACCCGAGCCATGGGCTGTTCTCACTGCTACCATCAGGTAGGCGGTATCGCAGCATCAGGACACGCACCAGCCGACTCCATGATAGCTTCTTCCCCCAAGCAATCAGACTTCTGAACTCTTGATCTCCCACGATCAAAATACATCATCCCTGCACTTTATTACTCTTTTATCTCACACCGGACTGTCATAAATTATATTACTGTCATTATATTATGTCTCTCTTAACAACTGACTATCAACCGACAGCCTGAATGTCAATACAGTACAATACTGTACATTCTATATATATACTTTTTTCATATATATTTTAATTTTTATTGAATAATGTGTATCTATATAGTATCTATATAGTAAAAAACAAAACAAAAAAAAAAACAAAAAACAAAAACAGCATATTGTATACTGTGCAATGTATGTTATTATTGTATATTGTTGAGTGTAATTGTGTATAACAGATGTTTAAATTGTGTTGTGTTAATTTGATGTTTTAAGTTGTGTAATTATGTATAACAGATGTTTAAATTGTGCTGTGTTAATTTGATGTTTTAAGTCGAGTTTAATTATGTATAACAGATGTTTAAATTGTGCTGTGTTAATTTGATGTTTTAAGTCGAGTTTAATTATGTATAACAGATGTTTAAATTGTGTTGTGTTAATTTGATGTTTATTGTAGATTGGCGTATGTCTCATCACTGTCACGACTGCTATGTTGATCGGAACTGCACCCAAGAATTTCACACACCATTGCACTTGTGTATATGGCTGTGTGACAATAAAGTGATTTGATTTGATTTGATTTGATTTGAACTAGAGAATAAATTTAGCCGACCTCTCTTGATATTATAGTTAGATTTGTGAATCATATTTTAGGAGAATTGGTAAATATCATATAAACTATACAAATAGCAAAGGCTTTGCCAGGTTCATATGATTGCATGACATAAGAATGAAATCCAACACAGCATTAGCTAAGTGTAGGGAAACCATGTAAAGTCACCATTTGCTTTTATTGCATGAAAAAAAGATGCAATGAAAGTGAACGAAGACTGAGGTTAACCTTCTGCCTAACGTGTTCCACAAGGAAATAAAACATTATAAAGATTTGGAAACACATGAGGGTGAGTGAATGATGACAATATTTTATTTTTTTGGAAGAATTTTCCCTTTTAATATCTCAAAATACAAAATAAGTGTAATTATAATCATATTTTTGAAAATGTGTGAGAAAATGTGCTAAAATGTGGTAAAATGTTGAAGAAATTTGCCTTTTGACTATTATACACTCACAAGCATCAAACTACAAGGACTTTGATGTCACAGGACTTTACAGAGTTTATTTGTGTGTGCAGTGTAGTGTGGACATGGACAAGAGAATATTTTATGTTTTTGATTCAGCTATCAAAACTATTTTTCAGGCTGTGTTTGAATTTTGGGAACAGTGTATTTACATTTATAAAAAGCCAATAATAAAAGCCAACGTAGTGTGTGGTTTGTGTCATTGTACTGGCTTTGCTAGAGCAGTGTTTCAGAATGTTTGCTTTTGTGGGAAAAGTCTTCTTTTTTTGTTCAAATTTGTCAGGGTGTTGCAGTACATATGTGATTTTTCATGGTTATTTAAGGAAGTGTTGCTCTGAGAGATCTCTGAGCAAGACACAGAGATAAGGGACATCTGCTCAGGCAATGTGAGCACTTTCAGTAAATATTAAGAGGAGAATAAGAGATCCAAGGACACAATACCAAAGTGCATTTACATAACAGAGATGAGACACGGAATGTGTGTTTGTCTTTGTTTATTATCAGGGGTGCCATCACATGCCACAAAGTAGTATTGCCAAATTTTTACACTTTTTTTTAATTACTTTTTTTGCAAGCAACATAAAATCATATATTAATATAAATGTAACAACATTCGTGATGGGGTTCAAGGAGGAAGCAGGAGTCGGCTCAAAAAGGTAATTTATTTTATAACACAAAATTGGCTTTTCGGTGCTTTACTCAACAAAACTTGCTTTTCAGCAGAGGGTCAGCACACGCTCACTCTGTGTCAGTGTGTGGGTAGCTCTCTCTTCACTGGCATCTGGCTTGCTTTTAAAACCTGTCTCCACTCTCACTGCAATGACAAACAGCTGTTAGAGACAATCATTGCCAGGTGATGATCCTTACCGTTATCATCTACTGATCTCGCTCTCCCTCCACAAGCCATCCCTCAACCACAGCCCCACCACAACAATAGATAATTGAACGGTACAAGATTTGTTTTTCTTTTTGAGAGGATCATAAAAGTGACATTTATTTTTCACTATCTGCTTCTTTTTGTTTTAAGGTGTTTTTAGGTTTAATGATTCTAATCATCACTTAACTTATTTGTTTTGAAATTTACTTTATCTAACCTATTAAACTATTTACTAAACTGTTCAAACTCAGGTGATGAGGTACCAGCTGTCTCATTTTGCTGCTCATATCTATTTACAAAAACCAGGGATTCTGCAGGTTTGAAGGAATGAAATTTAAGACTTTTTAAGGCCAAATAAATGATAAATTTAAGACCACTTTCACAATAATAATAAAATAAAATAAAAACACATTAAATAATCCATTAGCTGGTAAATACAAAACCACAGAGACTACTTGGATGTCTCTGGACATGTTTTTTATATTTTATTGTGCATTTATTGTGCATATTTTTGTTTTGTTTTTTTAAAGTTAATACAACATTAAAACTCTAAATTAATTGATTAAGAATGCATGCAGCCTAAATTATGTAGCCTATATTGTGACCCTTCTCTTTAGTCACTTGTTTTCCAGCAAGACGTGACGCAATAGACCAATGCTTTGGCAATGTCACCACTTACAGTGCATCCGGAAAGTATTCACAGCGCTTCACTTTTTCCACATTTTGTTATGTTACAGCCTTATTCCAAAATGGATTAAATTAATTATTTTCCTCAAAATTCTACAAACAATACCCCATAATGACAACGTGAAAGAAGTTTGTTTGAAATCTTTGCAAATGTATTAAAAATAAAAAAACGAAACAAATTACATGTACATAAGTATTCACAGCCTTTGCCATGACACTCAAAATTGAGCTCAGGTGCATCCTGTTTCCACTGATCATCCTTGAGACGTTTCTACAACTTGATTGGAGTCCACCTGTGGTAAATTCAGTTGATTGGACATGATTTGGAAAGGCACACACCTGTCTATATAAGGTCCCACAGTTAACAGTGCATGTCAGAGCACAAACCAAGCCATGAAGTCCAAGGAATTGTCTGAAGACTGCTGAGACAGGCTTGTATTGAGGCACAGATCTGGGGAAGGGTACAGAAAAGTTTCTGCAGCATTGAAGGTCCCAATGAGCACAGTGGCCTCCATCATCCGTAAATGGAAGAAGTTTGGAACCACCAGGACTCTTCCTAGAGCTGACCGCCCAGCCAAACTGAGCAATTGGGGGAGAAGGGCCTTAGTCAGGGAGGTGACCAAGAACCCGATGGTCACTCTGACAGAGCTCCAGCGTTTCTGTGGAGAGAGGAGAACCTTCCAGAAGAACAACCATCTCTGCAGCACTCCACCAATCAGGCCTGTATGGTAGAGTGGCCAGACGGAAGCCACTCAGTAAAAGGCACATGACAGCCCACCTGGAGTTTGCCAAAAGGCACCTGAAGGACTCTCAGACCATGAGAAACAAAATTCTCTGGTCTGATGAAACAAAGATTGAACTCTTTGGCCTGAATGGCAAGCGTCATGTCTGGAGGAAACCAGGCACCGCTCATCACCTGGCCAATACCATCCCTACAGTGAAGCATGGTGGTGGCAGCATCATGCTGTGGGGATGTTTTTCAGCGGCAGGAACTGGGAGACTAGTTAGGATCGAGGGAAAGATGAATGCAGCAATGTACAGAGACATCCTTGATGAAAACCTGCTCCAGAGCGCTCTGGACCTCAGACTGGGTCGAAGGTTCATCTTCCAACAGGACAACGACCCTAAGCACACAGCCAAGATAACAAAGGAGTGGCTACGGGACAACTCTGTGAATGTCCTTGAGTGGCCAAGCCAGATCCCAGACTTGAACCCGATTGAACATCTCTGGAGAGATCTGAAAATGGCTGTGCACCGACGCTCCCCATCCAACCTGATGGAGCTTGAGAGGTCCTGCAAAGAAGAATGTGAGAAACTGCCCAAAAATAGGTGTGCCAAGCTTGTAGCATCATACTCAAAGACTTGGTGCCAAAGGTGCTTCAACGAAGTACTGAGTAAAGGCTGTGAATACGTGTGTGTGTGTGTGTGTGTGTGTGTGTGTGTGTGTTTTTTTTTTTATTTTTTTTTTTTATTTCTAAATAAAACTTCTTTCACATTGTCATTATGGGGTATTGTTTGTAGAATTGAGGAAAATAATGAATTTAATCAATTTTGGAATAAGGCTGTAACATAACAAAATGTGGAAAAAGTGAAGCGCTGTGAATACTTTCCGGATGCACTGTCTATAAGTAAACATTTTTATAGTAAGAACGTTGGAATGTTAGTTAACAGGATAGTTCTCCTAAAAATTAAAATTCACCTTTATGCGGTCCCAGATGTGTGTAACTTTCTTTCTTCTGCTGAAGACAAATCGTGATTGTTTCAAAAAAATATCTCAGCTCTGTGGATGAAAGACAGATCAATAAGTAATTGGATTTTTTACTATAAATCTCCACTTTCAGATGTGAAACTAAAAAGTGGCCACATGTCACTACAGATGTGAAAGTGCAGCTTTATAGTAAATAAAATGTTGATCTGTTTCTCACCCACACCTATCATATCACTTCTAAAGACAGATTTAACTACTGGAGTCATATGGATTACTTTTTTGCTGCCTTTATGTGCTTTTTGGAGCTTCAAAGTTCTGGTCACTATTCACTTGCATTGTTTGGACCAACAGAGCTGAGATTTTCTTCTAAAATGCTTCATTTGTATTCTGCAGAAGAAAGAAAGTCATAGACATCTGGGATGGCATGAGGGTGAGTAAATAATGAGAGTTTTTTTTGTTTTTGGGTCAACTATCCCTTTTAGTAATTATTTTAAACATAAGGGGTGTAAAAGCGGGCATACACAGTGCGATTTTTGGCTGTCATGCGAGCTCCCAACCAATTTTTTCCAGTCGGGAGAGATCATGTGCAAATCGTTGGTGCTCGTGTGGTCGCTGCTCGTATCGTGTTGAGGGGAATTACGAGCGGAGTCGAGCAGCTTACGAGCAGCTCACGACTTCCCAATAATTTTTAAAACAGTCTAAAATATTTGGGCGCTGTCGGCTTGAATTTGTGAGATGTGTTTGGTTGAACGTGCCGATTTGACAATCTACCTGAAGTTGACCAATCAGGAGAAGGTGTTACAACTCACACGATCAATGAAAACTGAGTGTTCATGAAGCTTTTACACATTCGATCATGTTAAAACTGTGTTTTCCCATATTATTCACGACCACATCACTGGGAAGGATTCTACAGAAATGCCATGCTGTTCTCTGCACTTCAAACAAATAATTTGCCAATCGGGTTGCGCTAAAAAACAATCTTTATCACTCTGATGGAGTGGTCTATCATACTTGCATTCGTTTCAGGTCTAGGGCTTCATTTAGGGGGATATAGTGATAGATTTTTTTAACTCCCCAAGTGCGTGTATGGTGAAACCAAGGATTTCTAGGTTGAAAGTTCTACCTATAAATCAACTGCTGCACTAAAACAAGATTTTTTTAACTTTGCTGTGTGCGGCTTTAAAGACCATTTACATGGACAAGACCTCATGGATCTTCTTCAGAATGTCTGCTATCAACATGCAAGCAGTGACACAGATGAGAAGGATGTAGCCTACATCTGCATTAAATGTCATGTTTGCGCTTAAATTAAATCCAAGTATAACCAACAGAAACAGTGCGCGAATTTTCCACACTTTCTTTTTTATCTTGTACATTTTGTGCACTTTATTATCATGCAGTAACTGGCAGCAGCAGCACACTGAGGTCATGATTGATGTATGCAGTCATAAAATCACACAGCCTCCCTTTGAAATCTGAATCTGTCAAATGTTGGACAGCAGTTATAATAAATATCCATATTTATTATTTATTTATTTTTTAAATCTGCAAATGAGTTTTCAGCCTAATGCAGCCCCTGGCCATGCCAATCTTCTTTTTTATTTCTTAATCGCAAGCTACAAATAAGGAATGTCCTATTCTGGCTTTATGTCTTATAATGATAAATAGCGCGAAAATTCATGCGATTGCCCCGGAATTCACCAGGTTGTGAAGTCGTGTCGTGTACGATTGCATCTGTACGATTATCAGATAAACTAACTCGTAACGTGTGCAGGGGTTCACGACCTCTCGAGTGTCGGAACTCGCACTGTGTACGCCCGTCTTAACAGTTTGATTTTCTGATATAGATCAGCTCTGTTGTCACTGTGATTTTCAACTAACAAACACCATGCATGTTCAACATCACATGAACCAGAGATATGTTCATAAACAAGAGCAATATATCCAAAATTAGCACCAAAAGTCCTTCAGTGCCAAGTCATAAAGATTTGTTCATCCCCCTTAGCGTTTTGCGCCGAAGTAGATCACTAAAAAGCATTTGCGCGAAGGTGTCTCAGTGGCGTCACTGCAGGAAAAACTTCATGGTTACTTTCGTAACCTCCGTTCCCTGATGGAGCGAACGAGACGTTGTGTCGATGTAGTGACACTAGGGGTCACTCTTGGGAGCCCCAAACACCTCTGCTTTTTTGAAAAAAGGCCAATGAGAATTGGCGAGTGGAATTTGTATAACACTCCTTCAGACATACGGGTATAAAAGGAGCTGGTATGCAACCACTCATTCAGATTTTCTCTTCGGAGCCGAGCAGTTCTATTCATTGAGCTGAATTCATCCGCCAAGTTCATTCACCTCTCTCTGCTGGATCTTATGGTGCATTTCAGCGGCTTCTCCCCCTCTGCATCTGTGGTTTGCAGAGAACGCCCTGGGCGCTTCGGCAGAACATTTAAAAGAGTATTTTCTAAAAGAGTACATTTTCTTTCTGAAAGAGCGGCACACACGGAACGTCTTTTTAAAGATGTGTCTTTTTAAAGATGCATTTCCGTTTGTGTGTTATTCCTGGTTGCGGTCGTCATCTCTCTGCTTCCAATGGCCACGATCGCTGTCTTACGTGTCTGGGCACTGCTCATGCGGAGACATCGTTCATGGATGAGTCATGTCCTCATTGCGAGAACATGACCATGGCAACGTTGCGGTCACGGCTTGCTTTCGTAAGAAAGCAAGCCACCCCAGCGGCTCCCCGCACCGGTTCTTCTACCTACGGGTTTGAGGCCGCGTTGGTTAGCACTGGGGGCGATTTGGGGACATCAATGGGACCACCTCCGCCGGGTATCCCCCCACGGACCTCCCATCCTCAGCACGCTCGCTTGCCCCTATCGGGCTCTTGCATGAGACCGGCAGCTCATCTCAGCGCGAGTTCGACTTCTCGTTCGGAGCTCCAGAAGACAATGAGTTATCCAGCACAGCATCGGAGAGCGGGCTCGTCCAGTCTGACGCAAAGGCTTCGGCTCGGCTTCCTCAACGTCGAGTGAGTGACAGATAGAGAACTGTTATTTTCCTGTAAATACTGTTGTCATGACAAGTACATATATTTTATGACCTAATCAAGAGATCGGACAGATTCATGTCATGTTGAGTAAGTGAGATTGCGAGCGCGCATGTTTGATCGACAGACCATGCGTGAGCGCACGTACTCTGCATGAAGCCATGCGCAGACCGACCACCACTCAAATATTATTTGTTGTTTTTATTTATTTAATTGTACCATCCTCTTGCAGTTGAATTCCCTCTCTAATATGATTCAGCAATGTAGAAAACTAGTGTAAATCTTCATGAAAATTTACACCTCACAATTCATACAGATTTGATTTGCTGCTGATAAATATATTTCTGATGATGATATCATAACCCGGGCCGCAAAAGATCACTCGAGGGCCACATGCGGCCTGTGTGCCACGTGTTGAGTAGTGCTGTTCTCATCTCATCACCACCACACACACCCACTCTTCCCCTTGTGAACCATAACACACAATCTCCCCCTCCCAGCTTTCCATATCCTATAATCCATTAAGTAGCACTACCACTCCTTCCCTTCATTCTTCCTCTCTCTCTTCCTCTGTTTCAAGGCAAGACAACATGACCTTCTGTTTTTTTCAAGGTCTCTATTTCAATGGTGAACATGAAATGGGAGAACATCCTTGCCTCCCTCATATTGTCGCATGAAAGCATCTGTTTCTCTCTCTGTGACACATTTGGATGTAAGAATGTCATAGTTTGTTTGCTCTGACTTAAGGTTGGGCAATATATTAAATATTCACTTTATATTCGCAATGATTTTGCAGGCAATGTAAAATTAAGCAACATCTTGAGTGTATGATTTTAATACACTTTTTGTTTGGCCATTAGGTTCCTAAAGACTGTGTCATTAGACTAGTTTCATGATGTTTTATTGTCTCAAAACGTGCAAGTATGAGAGCGTTAAGACTAGGGATGTGCCACGATGGTCGACTAATCGAATAGACTTCCAACAACTGACAAGTCGATTAGTGGGGTCAACTATTTTTGTGGTGGTGGTTTTAACAGGAAACGCAATTCTCAAATTAATTGAGTGATGCAACTTCTTGGAGAGCGCTTTTGCGTGATTATAGCTTGCTGTGCTTAAAAGTTATAGTCAGCAAACTAAAACCTTCTGCTAGAAGTTTAGTTTCTTAATGCTTTAAGTTGGGTCCATTTATGCACCGCTGCTGTTTCAGCCATCAAAGCACTACATCAACAATACTTTTCAAGATGATCACTGTCAGACATTAAAGGGATAGTTCACCCAAAAATTTAAATTCTCTCATCATTTACTCACCCTCATGCCATTTCAGATGTGTATGAATTTATTTCTTCTGCAGAACACAAATTATGATTTTAGAATAATTTCTCAATTTTATTTTGGTCCATACATTGCAAGTGAATGGGTGCCAAAATTGTGAAGCTCAAAAAATCACATAAGTCAGCATAAAAGTAATCCATAAGACTCAATATGATCGGTGTGGGTGAGAAACGCATTATTTTTTTCCCCACCCGTATTCCGGCAACTGTCACGATTGATATATTTAGATGTCAAATGACTGGACGAAAGTTGTCTATACGTCACCAGCTTGACGACGACTTCTGATTGGATGGTTATCGATTCTATAACTTCTGATACATTGTTGTTCCGACAGTAGAAAAACTATTTGTGTTTTTCTTTTTATTAAAAGTAAATGGCTGAATAAATATACTGGAAAGAAAATAGTTAGTTACAGGTGCATCTCAATAAATTAGAATGTCGTGGAAAAGTTCATTTATTTCAGTAATTCAACTCAAATTGTGAAACTCGTGTATTAAATAAATTCAGTGAACACAGACTGAAGTAGTTTAAGTCTTTGGTTCTTTTAATTGTGATGATTTTGGCTCACATTTAACAAAAACCCACCAATTCACTATCTCAAAAAATTAGAATACATCATAAGACCAATAAAAAAAACATTTTTAGTGAATTGTTGGCCTTCTGGAAAGTATGTTCATTTACTGTATATGTACTCAATACTTGGTAGGGGCTCCTTTTGCTTTAATTACTGCCTCAATTCGGCGTGGCATGGAGGTGATCAGTTTGTGGCACTGCTGAGGTGGTATGGAAGCCCAGGTTTCTTTGACAGTGGCCTTTAGCTCATCTGCATTTTTTTGGTCTCTTGTTTCTCATTTTCCTCTTGACAATACCCCATAGATTCTCTATGGGGTTCAGGTCTGGTGAGTTTGCTGGCCAGTCAAGCACACCAACACCATGGTCATTTAACCAACTTTTGGTGCTTTTGGCAGTGTGGGCAGGTGCCAAATCCTGCTGGAAAATGAAATCAGCATCTTTAAAAAGCTGGTCAGCAGAAGGAAGCATGAAGTGCTCCAAAATTTCTTGGTAAACGGGTGCAGTGACTTTGCTTTTCAAAAAACACAATGGACCAACACCAGCAGATGACATTGCACCCCAAATCATCACAAACTGTGGAAACTTAACACTGGACTTCAAGCAACTTGGGCTATGAGCTTCTCCACCCTTCCTCCAGACTCTAGGACCTTGGTTTCCAAATGAAATACAAAACTTGCTCTCATCTGAAAAGAGGACTTTGGAACACTGGGCAACAGTCCAGTTCTTCTTCTCCTTAGCCCAGGTAAGACGCCTCTGATGTTGTCTGTGGTTCAGGAGTGGCTTAACAAGAGGAATACGACAACTGTAGCCAAATTCCTTGACATGTCTGTGTGTGGTGGCTCTTGATGCCTTGACCCCAGCCTCAGTCCATTCCTTGTGAAGTTCACCCAAATTCTTGAATCAATTTTGCTTGACAATCATAAGGCTGCGGATCTCTCGGTTGGTTGTGCATCTTTTTCTTCCACACTTTTTCTTTCCACTCAACTTTCTGTTAACATGCTTGGATACAGCACTCTGTGAACAGCCAGCTTCTTTGGCAATGAATGTTTGTGGCTTACCCTCCTTGTGAAGGGTGTCAATGATTGTCTTCTGGACAACTGTCAGATCAGCAGTCTTCCCCATGATTGTGTAGCCTAGTGAACCAAACTGAGAGACCATTTTGAAGGCTCAGGAAACCTTTGCAGGTGTTTTGAGTTGATTAGCTGATTGGCATGTCACCATATTCTAATTTTTTGAGATAGTGAATTGGTGGGTTTTTGTTAAATGTGAGCCAAAATCATCACAATTAAAATAACCAAAGACTTAAACTACTTCAGTCTGTGTGCATTGAATTTATTTAATACATGAGTTTCACAATTTGAGTTGAATTACTGAAATAAATGAACTTTTCCACGACATTCTAATTTATTGAGATGCACCTGTATATGTGGCATATCATTTTGTCCTGAACAAAAATGAGTGATATGAATCCGATTTGTTATTTATTTATTACTTTTTTGACAAACCGATTTTGCCTGGCTCCCACATCTATGGTTTCACTGTATGCCAAATTTAAAATATCAAGGTAACCACCACTTCCCATGAGACAATATGAATTTTTTGTAATTAACTATTTCAGACTTTTCTGAGAATGCTGTGGAAAAGAAATACATTATTGCATAGAGATGGAATGTGAAGAAATTCAGTTTTAGATAGAAAATCAGGTCAAGTGCTTATAGTTACAGAATCACCCATTTATCTGAAAAATAAATAAAAATAAAAATAAAGTATTTGTAAAAGTGAAATCAAACAGTTGTTAATTTCCATAGGGGAGGAAGCTTAAATTTGAAGCCAGGCAGCAGTAATGTAGATATGTTTTGTGTCAAAGTCCTGACTGCAATATTGCTAAGTACAGTGAATTGATGGTAAGCACATAGCCACCCTTGAAACTGAAAATATATCAAGGTAATTTTATTAAATTTAAAGCAGAACTTGTATTGATTGAATAATATATGGAGACAGATTATTATAATTTTAAGACAGCAAGGTTGGAAAACAAAAATTTTAATTCACATTTGACAGTGTACTTCTTACTTTTCTGTAAGCTAAGAAATATACAAACTTCAATTATTTCTTACCATATTCCTAGAAACAGAAAATCTGTTTACTGTAAATCTACATGTTTACTTTCAATTTAGTGGGAAAAAAAGGACTTAAATATTGCTCTGTTTTTCACCCACATCTATCATATTACTTCTGAAGAGATAGATTAAACCACTGGAGTCTTGTGAATTACATTTATGCTGCCTTTATGTGCTTTTTGGACCTTCTGAGCTTTAGTCACCATTCACTTGCATTGTATGGACCTACAGAGCTCAGATATTCTTCTAAAATATCTTCATTTGTGTGCTGCAGAAGAAGTCATACACACATGGGATGGCATGAGGGTGAGTAAATAATGAGAGAGATTTCATTTTTTTGGGTGAGCTATCCATTTGTTCCATTTGTTAATTTGAAATCATATTCTTTTTAATAAACATGTACATGACTTTGAATGTCTTGATATTAAGTTTGCTACACAAACACACATCTTGATAATTTGCTACACATCTTGATCATTTACTTAAATTTAAACACTACCTATTGTTACATGTTCGAAATAATTAAAAAACGAATTCTAGAATTAATTAATGACAAGAAGTTAAATAAAAGAAGTGACAAATGATGTTACATATTGTATATTGGGCTGTATGGAATATACTGTATAGTAAATAGGTCTATCAATTATATAGGACAGAAGAGAGTAAAAACACACACACACACATTCATACACTGGAAGCTGTGAGGTTACATCACCCCCATTATAATATTAATTGACAAAGCTTATTTAAATGCATGTGATAGTCTAATGTTAACCATTTAAAATTCACACTGAACTTTGAACTTAGTGGCTGTTTGTTTTTCTGCAACTTATAGGATATGATATCCCTCTGTTTACTATAGTTACTAAGGCTATATGAACGACTTCTCAACTGCCCAATCACAGACCACTTGTAAGTAGCTCTTAGTAGCCAATCTGAATGCAGGAGGCGGGACCTACCAGAATGCAGCTGGGGAAAACAAATAACACGTGAGATACGGATACATTTTACATTCTTCTTCTTGTGTTTTTGGCAGTTCACATTCTTCATGCATTCTGCCCCCTACTGGGCAGGGAGAAGTAAATATTGCAAAAAAATGACTTAAATATTGATCTGTTTCTCACCCAACACTATCATATTACTTCTGAAGATATGGATAAAAACACTGGAGTCATATTGATTACTTTTATGATGCCTTAATGTGCTTAAAAAAATAAATAATTTGTGTTCTGCAGAAGAAAGAAAGTCATACACATCTAATAATGTCACAGGGTAATAAATGATGAGAGAAGTTTCATTTTTGGGGGAACTATCCCTTTGAATCCTCTGCTGTGAGTAATGTTCCCATATTTGTAAGGTGCTTTGGAGAGATTCAAGTATTTTTCTGATTCTGTGTGACACTACTTAAATAAATAGTTGGAGTAAAAAAGGTTTAAACTGCCTGATGCCATGAACTAGATATGTACCCGTGTAACGATGCTGGCAGCAATGACAGGCAGATGACAAAGACGTGAAGAACCCAAGTGCAGTTTATTTACATAAGTGATAACCAAAAATGTGAATCCAAAACATAACAAACATAAACGACTTGACTAGACTAGACTTGACTTGACAATGTTACATTAACAATACCTGACCATGGACAATGGCAAACATGAGGCTTAAATACATGGACAAGGGAGAAACATGACAATGATAACCAATGACAAGACAGAACTGATAACAAGTTAATAAGACAGTAAACCAATGAAAACAAGACACATGAACATGGAGGGAAACATTAAATCACATGACCAGGGGACCACATGACCAGATCACATGACAGGAACAAACATGGCATGGAACAAAACAGATACAACCCTGACATATCCCTGCCTCTAGGTTCGGCTCCTGACACCCCAAAAGAAAAACGCATAGTTCAAGAGGGAGCGTGGTGACATAATGTGGTTATGTGGCATGACATGGAAACATGGTGAAACAAGGTGTGGGGCATGGCCTGGTGAGACAGGGCATGGAGCATGAGACCAGGGTGGAGCCCGTGTGGGGTGGAGCCATGAGAGGCTCGAGGGGCGGAGCCATGGAAGGCGGAGCCGTGAGAGGCTCGAGGGGCGAAACCATGGAGAACTGGATACCCGGAGAGTAGCCCAAGACTCGAAGGGTCTGGGTGGAGCCGGAGGCAGGGAGGACCAAGGTGGCGCTGGTGGCTCGGAGGAGGAAGGCGGAGCTGGGGGATCAGAAGACTGAGGTGGAGCCGTAGGGATGGAGGTCCTCGGTGGAGCTGAAGGATCGGAGATCCAAGGTGGAGCCAGGTGACCAACAGACCAAGAAGGAGCTGGAGGAATGAGGGACCCCGGAAATCCGACAGGTTGAAGGACCATGGTGGAGTTGAGGGAACGTAGAGCTAAGGTGATTTCAAGGGATCGACAGGCTAAGGCGGAGTCCAGGGCTCGGAGGGTCTAGGTGGAGTCGGAGGTTCAAAGTTCTCCATGTCTGGGATACCTCAGAGGGCTGTGATCGAGCCGGTGGCTTGGGGGAAACTGGCTGATCAGGAGAACTCAGGGTGGGCACAAGGGCGTGAACCAATTCAAACTCACATAGCCCAGTGAGAGATGGCTCTGGAACGGACGAAGTTTGCAACACTGGCTCTGGGACGGACAAGGCTTGCAACACTGGTTCGTTGGGAGTGGCAGATGTGGGTGTTGGCTCATAGTGGCAGGCTTGGGCGTTGGCTCGTTGACCAGAGGTGGGCCTGAGACATTGCATGGAGCACACTGAAGCTTGGCCGTGACATGGCATGGAGCAGTCTCAGACGTGGCTGTGACATGGCATGGAGCAGTCTCAGACGTGGCTGTGACTTGGCATGGAGTAAACTGAGTCGTGGCTGTCACATGGCATGGAGCAGGCTCAGGATCTGGGGCAAAAGATGGCGCTAGCTCAGCAACCATGATGAGGAATTCTGGCTTGGCGGCCATGACGTGGGACTCTGGCTTGGAGGCCATGACGTGGGATTCTGGCTTGGCGACCATGATGTGGGACTCTGGCTTGGCGACCATGACGTGGGACTCTGGCTTGGCGTCCACCTCCCCCACAGTGAACGATGAACCACAAATTAGTAGGGCAAGGTCGATATACTGAGCCAGGCTGTGGGTACTCTGACCACCTGGCATCAAGGAAGAGATTGGCTCATTAAGTCCAAAGCGAAAACAGTTGTTGAGAGCAATCTCATTAAAATCGACAAGGTAGCAAAGACCACAAAACTCTGTGACATAATCCTCCAGGGGACGATTCCCTTGGCGTAAACGAAGAAGCTGGATTGCTGGGTTCATTTTGGTCGGTCAGGTATTCTGTAATGATGCTAGCAGCAATGACAGGCAGACGATGAAGACGTGAAGAACCAAAGTACAGTTTATTTACATAAGTGATAACCAAAAATGTGAATCCAAAACATAACAAACATTAATGACTTGACTTGACTTGACTTGACTAGACTAGACTTGACAATGTTACATTAACAATACCTGAACATGGACAATGGCAAACATGAGGCATAAATACATGGACAAGGGAGAAACATGACAATGATAACCAATGACAAGACAGAACTGATAACAATCAACAAGACAATAAACCAATGAAAACAAGACACATGAACATGAAGGGAAACATGAAATCACATGACCAGGGGACCACATGACAAGACCACATGTCAGGAACAAACATGGCA
Source organism: Myxocyprinus asiaticus (assembly GCF_019703515.2). Classification (NCBI taxonomy): domain Eukaryota; kingdom Metazoa; phylum Chordata; class Actinopteri; order Cypriniformes; family Catostomidae; genus Myxocyprinus; species Myxocyprinus asiaticus. The sequence goes on from NC_059355.1 coordinate 37,926,351, forward strand.
TGGAACAAAACACATACAACCCTGACAACCCGCCATATTATCTTGCAGTTCTGCACTTTTCAATGTGAAGCGAGGATCACCCTAAGACTCCCACGTGCACTGGTTACATTGCAGCGTGTCATTCTGCATTCTGGATGCACATGAGCGGTTTCGTGCCACTCTGTATTGGAGCCTTTCTTATTTCTTATCTTACTTTGATAGTTTTGTGTAATAAGACCTTATAGTTATTTAATCTATATTTTGTTGAAAATCTATTAGTTACCATGTTGAAGTGCTGCGCTTAGCATCCATATATCCCTCTAAAGTGTTTGATCTGTTTCACGTGAATATTACGGATCCTAATTATACATTATCCTTAACAACGACAAGTCGTTCAATCAACAGACCGACAAGTCGATTAATATCAGTTCAAACGGACCATGTTAATGCACTGATTCATGACTCAGAGTCAATGATTCATTTGCATCTTCACTAAAACAATTTCTAAAAAGTCTCTGCATAGCATTTTACATATATTTTTGCTAAAAAAAATTATATAAGTAAATATTTCTGTTTATTATTACTATGTATTGTTACATTGGTGCATATAAATAATAATTATTCAATAGAATTATTGTGCTGATTAGGTGAAAAGCAATTTGGAAAACATGCCTTGATTATTTTAAAGTAGCTTTTCAATGTATTTTTCTTGCATTATGCACTTGAATATACTGTACTTGCTCACAATGGCCGGTCGAAATTATGGTTCCTCTGATTGAAAAACAGTCAGTCTTTTTGGCCACTTCAGAACAAATATATACATATTGAGATATATATTGAATATTGAAAAAAGGATAACAATATTTTTAAGATATAATTGTTGTAGCTATATCACCCAGCCCTACTCTGAGTGCATCTTTTCTGTCAGAATGGGGAATAATTATTTACAGGGAGCCATCTTACAGAGTCTGCATGTCACATGGCACAAGTTCTTATTTTTAGCTGGATTAATGGAGTTTCAGGCAAGTGCTTTCACCCTCACACACACAAGTTAGCTCTCTCTCAGAGACAGACACACACAGCGCACACACGCCCATTATCTCTAACACTGAGCACGGTTTAGCTTGCTGTCCCTCACACACTCAAAGATCTCTCTCACACATTGTCTCATACTACAAAGATACTGCTCAGCTCACATGCGAGTACCCAGGCACTCTTCCTGTCTTTCCATCACATGGTACTTTTTGCTTTGCCCATTATTTCCTCCACGTTCACCCCTGAACATCTCTTTTTCTTGTCTTGCACTCTTCTGTCAGGGAAATGGCTTGATCATAGCCTGTCTTTTGGAAGTGTGATTAAAAAGCTCTTTAGTCTACAGTTCCCTATCTGTCACTCACTCGACGTTGTGTCGATGTAGTGACACTAGGGGTCACTCTTGGGAGCCCGAAACACCTCAGGTCTTTGATGAAAGGCCAATGAAAATTGGCGAGTGGTATTTGCATGCCACTCCCCCGGACATACGGGTATAAAAGGAGCTGGTATGCCACCACTCATTCAGATTTTCTCTTCAGAGCCGAACGGTCATGCTCATTGAGCTGAATTCTCACGACTGTTCATTCACCTCTGCTGGATCTGAAGGTGCATTTCAGCGGCTTCTCCCTCCTCTGCACTGGTGCACTGTAGAGAATACCCCTGGGCACTTCGGCAGAAAAAAGAGAGTATATTTTCTGAAAGAGTATATTTCGAAAAAAAAGAGAGGCACACACAGAACATCTTTTTTAAAGACGCGTCTTTTTAAAGATGCCTCTCCGATTGTGTGTTATTCCTGGTTGTGGTCATTACCTCTCAACTTCAGACGGTCATGATCGCTGTCTTTCATGTCTGGGCGTGACCCACATGGAGGCAGCATTCATGGATGGTTCATGTTCTCACTGCGAGAACATGACCATGGCAATGTTGCAGTCGCAGCTTGCTTTCGTAAGAGTCACAGGCTGATGCAGAGATGACGGACATGCTTTCCCGGGCGGCCGCAAGTGTCGGGCTAAAGTGGAACCCTCCGCTCTCCCCTAAACCCTCGCGGCTCAATGATTGGTTCCTGGGCTCGCGGCGCCGCTCCAATCAGCCACGCCCCGCTCCAGTGCCTTTCTTCCTGGAAGTGAACAAGGAGCTGATGAAATTGTAGGAGGCACCTTTTACTGCCCGGTCCTGATTCCTCAGTTCCCCTGCTCTCATACCCTCAATGGCGGGGCAGCCAGGGTCTATACGGCGATTCCCCCGGTGGATAAGGCGCTCGCGGTGCACCTATGTCCGCAGAGCGCCGCCACCTGGCGTGGATGCCCAAAGCTCCCATCCAAGCCCTGTAGGTTTACGTCGTCCCTGACGGCTAAAGCCTAAAGCGCTGCTGGACAAGCCGCCTTTGCCCTGCACGCCATGGCTCTCCTGCAGGTCCACCAAGCCAAGGCGCTAAAAGAACTGCACGAGGGTAGTTCCGCCCCAGATCTGATGCAGGAACTGCGCTCGGCGACCGAGGATGTCCACATTAGTGGTCAAGGAGCACCACCTTTGGCTCAACCTGGTCGAGATGGGTGAGGCCAACAAGACATGGTTCCTTGCTGCCCCCATCTCCCAGGCTGGCCTATTCGGCGACACCGTCGAGGACTTTTCCCAGCAGTTCTCGACGGTGAAGCAGCAGACGGAGGCTATCTGGCATATCCTGCCCTGGCACGGCTCAAGATCCTGCACCCCGTCTGCTCGTCGCCAAGGGCGTCCCCCTGCGGTGACTGCACCGGCTCCACCGCAGCCCGCCCCTTCGGCCCAGCCCCAGTGTGGAGCCCACCGCAGGAAGCAGACGCCACCCGTCTCACAGTCGGCTGCTAAGAACCCACGAAGGTTGTCAAAGCGCCCCTGAGATGGGTGGAGGGCCGGGTGAAGAATCTTTTGTTGCCTTTGTGTTTGATTTCACCACATACCCAAGTGGCTGTGGTACCCAACAGGTCAGCAAAAGAGCGGTTTCCTCCTTCCCTGGGTCACATATCCAATGTGCACAGTCGTCATCACGCCCACCGTCCACGGGTTTTTCCTTGCAGGATTGGCGCTCCAGCGGCGGTCTCCCCGCCCCTGCGTGCCCAGCTGTGGCACACATCTGCCCCTGATGTGACAGTCTCCACGGGTTGCGAGGACAGGCCTCTTCCTCCCCTGTCCCAGGCTGTTCCGGGGGTGGTCGCAAGGAGCCAGGTAAGTGCTTCGATGTCCCTAGACTCAGCACGGCCACGACATGGTGTGGCACCTTGTGCTCCGCCCCGCCGTGAGGCCCTACCTGCCGGTACATCCATCACTGCGAGCCACTCACATCCTGGGCGACCTCAACACTACAGCGGACGCGCTGTCACAGCAGGTTACCCTCAGGGGAGAGTGGAGACTCCACTCTCAGGTGGTCCAGCTGATTTGGAGTCGATTCAGACAGGCACAGGTAGACCTGTTCACCTCCCAAGAATCCTCCCACTGCCCGCTCTGGTACGCCCTGACCGAGGCACCCCTCGGCATAGACGCGCTGGCACACAGCTGGCCTCCTGGCCTATGCAAATATGCGTTTCCCTCAGTAAGCCTACTTGCACAGACTCTGTGCGAGGTCAGGGAGGACGAGGAGCAGGTCATCCTGGTAGCACCCTACTGGCCCACCCAGACGTGGTTCTCAGACCCTCTGGGGTCTGAGGGTGTTTTGTGGCCTGGAGAAGTTTTGACATGCCTTGACATTTGTCCTTTTTTCAGTTGCTTAAAAACATATTAATGGCTAAAGTCTGATAACACAGTATTCTGCACAAACTGGGCTACAATAATATGTGAACAACATGTATGTACATGTTTGTATTTTTGAGAAAATAACGTTTATGCGTGGTTTTTGAAAAAACAAAAATTGTAAGTTACTGAAATATGGCCATATATCACATACTAAACATTTGTTCACAAGACTTTTGAGAACTGGATCTTGTAGCCTAGAGTTTTTGCTACAAAAATGATGTGAAACCATCCTGATCACTCATTCATACAAAACAATATAGTCATTTAACTTTTGTAAGACACTTTTAGTGTTAGAAAGGCAAATGTGAGGAGGTGTGGATGATCATGAATATTGATGTGATTCACACCTGAGGAGACAAAGACCCCTCCCCTGAGAGAGAATGAATGTGAGGAGACTTAATGATTGAATGTATTATCTGACTACACATTTTCTTTACATAAAGACTTTACTTAAAAACTTTAGACCCACACTACCATTTAAAAGTTTAAAGATCTGTAAGATTTTTTAATGTTTTTTAAAAAAGTCTCTTCTGCTCACCAAGGCTGCATTTATTTGATCAAAAATACAGCAAAAACAGTGATATTGTGAAATATTTTTACAATTTAAAATAACTGTTTTCTATTTGAATATATTGTCAAATGCAATTTATTCCTGTGATCAAAGCTGAATTTTCAGCATCATTACTGCAGTCTTCAGTGTCATATGATCCTTCAGAAATCATTCTAATATGCTGATTTTCTAATATGGGCATATTTACAGCACATTTTACACATTTACACCCGAACAGATATTTGCAAGCACAAGCTTCGTTGATGATAATGAGGCAGCATAAACACTAGTTAAAATCAAACTAAACATTCATATTATTTTTATATCATATTTCATATCATATTTATATCATACAGCATACAATTTAAATACCTTCTTTAGCGAAACAACATCTAAATGTAACTAAAACTTGCCTATTGGGACATATTTCATATGTCAATACTCTGAATACTGGCTGGCAAGTCTGGAAATAGTCCAGCTAGTAAAATATGTACATGTTTATATAAAATAGCATGTCAACTAATGTAAGTAAAACTAAATTACTTACTCATCCGGAATCGTATCCTCGGCTGGATCAAATCGCTCTTCAAAATGTAAACATTCATCGTCGGAGTCCCGCACTTCTTCTGAGAAAAATGTTAACTCTTCATCACTATCCAGTACCATCTGTAGAGCTTCCTCACCTGTGTAGCGTGCCATCTTCCAAACGCGCAGGAAAGTGAATGAATCTGATGATGAAACTTGATGTTTTTTAAGGCATTGTTGGGGGCGTTTTCCATTTGCATTTTGGGAATCTCAGCACATTACTGTATGAATAGCGCGCTCTGTTGGTGGGTGGGATCACATTAGCGATAATGAGTTGAGCCAGGAGAAACTGTACATCACTTAGTTTCATACAGATTACATTGCAGGAGAATATTTGTTTTACATTTGAATAGTTTTATTTAAAAGTAGACATTTTAAGCTTTCTTTAGACATATGTTTCATGTTTGTGTGCTAAGTATTCGCGGAGTTTCACTTCATTTTTGTGACGTGTTTCAGAAAGATGCTCGCGGAGACAGAGACGGCTGAAAGCACACCCTGTTTATTGTCTTTATTTTACAAAAGCACAAGGTTTTGTTGTTATTGTGAGTGTACACAAATAAAAGTAGACCCTTTATAGTTTCTAATGATGTCTTACACTTATCTGTATGCCCAAAAATGCCGAAGTATTTTAAGTTGTTTCCGCTGTTATGTGGAAAAAATCCAGCAGGACACGCCGGCGTGTCAGTCGACCCCAGAGGGTTAACTGAAGGGTTAACTTCTGACCCATATCTGCATGATTTTCTGCACTGCACTGCTGCCACACGATTGGCTGATTAGATAATCACATGGATGATTGTTGGTGCCAGATGGGCTGGTTTGAGTATTTCTGTAACTTCTGATCTCCTGGGATTTTCACACACAACAGTCTCTAGAATTTACTCCGAATGGTGCCAAAAACAAAAAAACATCCAGTGAGCGGCAGTTCTGTGGATGGAAACACCTTGTTGATGAGAGAAGTCAACAGAGAATGGCCAGACTGGTTCAAACTGACAAAGTCTACAGTAACTTAGATAACTGCTCTGTACAATGGTGGTGAGAAGAATAGAATCTCAGAATGCTGTTCTGAAATGCATGTTGGCCCTGTTTTGGCGGCATGAGGGGGACCTACAAAATATTAGGCGGGTGGTTTTAATGTTGTGGCTATGTCATCATGTGCTGTGCTCATCGACAATTCCAGAGTCAACTTGAGATGTTTTTCAGAAGTCAGGATAAAATTCAGTGGGGAATGCCAACCTAACATGTTCAAGGAATAAGTCTGATGAATAAAAAAATATTTTTCACTTAAGTCATCTCAGTGCTTGCTTGTTTTGAGTTGATCCATGGTGCGTACAGACGCCACTGGTTGATTGCATACAACTGCAAATGTGCATGTTGATGCAACTTGAATGGAATAATTTTTATTGCTACCAAAATGTCTTCAAAACTTTGATGCACAAATCAAATTACTTGTTTATTATAGAACAAAAATTTTGAATATTTAAAAAAAAACTCAAAAAAGTAATCTGATTACTTAACACACGTTACTTTTATCATGTTACCCCCAACTGTGGTATACTCCAAAGGGGAGGAGTCCTGGGTTATAAAAGGAAGCCCAGAACACCACATCAGGGTCTCTTGGTAGGCCTGAGGAGTGAGCGTGCAGTTGTGGTGCCATGAACAAATCAACCTTTGGAAAATTATAGTGTGGACACAGTTTATTTTTGTAAATATATTTTTGTATTTATTTTATTTTTGTTATTTTGTTACTTTGGATTTATTTGTTTATAACTTCCCACCTGTAAATACTTTGCACCTTGCTGGATTTTTGTCATCTGTTGCACCTGCAAATAAACAACACCTTGCGCCAGAGTATTACTGCGAGTTGGGCCATACATTTTTAAGATCCTGAACATTTTTTTTCACGTCTCACAGTGGACTTTAATATCCACAGCTTCACATTTGGTGTCAGAAGTGGGATGGCCACCTGCAAGATGGTGCAAAGAGGGCGAGAATCCAGAGGGGGCCTGCACTCCCAAGTGGAATCAGGTACTAAGGAGGATGTGGACTGGGATCTGGTGGAGATATCGAAGGAGGACGTGGCTGAGGATCTCCCACATACTCCGTTCAAGTCCAGCTGACCCAGGCCAGTCACTGTGGAGGCGAAAGCAACCTCTGATGAGGGGATGGAGAGATATCTGCTGGAGCTCCGGGGTCTTCGTCTGCAGCCACCCCGAGTGAGGTCGAGAGCCCGTGGTTGGAACTTCGACGCCAGCTCCGTCAAGATCTGCACCCGTGGCAGCTCCACCCGGAACAGCACCTGCTGATGACTCATCAGGAGATCTCATTCCAAGGAGACAGCCGATGCCCAGATCTGAACCACAGATACAAGTCTTACAGCAGGGGGAGTACATGGAGAACTTCCTATGCCAGTTCAGCATCTGGCTAGGACTTGGAGGTGGACAGAGGAGGAGTGAAACTGCATACTCATTCCATTATTAATGGGACCTACACTGGAGGCATATCTCGCAATGGACATGGAGAAAGCTGAGGTGTACGAGGACCTGAAAGATGCACTCCTGGAGAAATTCAACATCTCGCCAGAAATGTACTGCCAGTGATTCCAGTCGTCTACAGTGCTGGCTGGAGAATCACAGACGGAGACTTATCACCGACTGCGCAACCTCTACCGTCGATGGGTGTGGCCGGAACAATTGTTAGATGAGGAAATCGGAGAGGCTATTATCCTGGAGCGGTTGCAAAGTGTGCCACCCTACGACAGCCGTACATGGGTAAAGGAGCACGAGCCCACCACCGGACTGGCAGCGGCTAAGCTGGTGCAGCAGTACATGCAGTATACAGCAGCCAGGGCACAAAGCAACAGTGTGTGCCATGCACAAATCTTAGATGACAGGGTTCTGTTATGTACCCAGAGAAGTGGACAATTGTACTGATATCCTAGCCAAACCCCAAACCATGATTAACGTGACTGTTGATGGACAATGTTTGAATGCTATGTTGGACACTGGAAGTTTCACTTTTGAGATCATGTTTTGTGACAAATGTGTGTTGCGATGATACCACTGCCATTCAATGTGTGCATGGAGATGTGAGACGTGATCCCCGTGCTGAAGTGAATGTGTGTGTGCAAGAACAGTCATATCTGTTAAATGTTGCTGTTGTTGATAACTTGCCTGCAACATGATTTTGGGAATGGTCTTGCCAGCACTGTGTGAACTGATTCAAGCCACCACAGACTCTCACACCCATACCAACAAGACAGATGTTGTTCTGTCATGCCTTGTTGTCACTCAGGCCCAAGCTAACTGCCAGACTTGCACAATAGTTTGTTGCAGGGCAGGACCAAAGTCATGCACCTTGCTAACACTTTTCCATGGGCCGGTCACCTGGCACAACACAAGACATACACCCACATCAGCTCAAGCTTTTACTGGCCCACCATGTATACTGATGTTCACACATACTGCACTAAATCAACACCTACTCGCCCAGTTACCAGCTCTGTTCTGTCAAAGGCCTGGACGGACAGACCTACTCCACCATGCTATCTATCTCACCGACACCATCTCATCAGCTACCTTACAGGGTGCCAGAACAGCTGCTGGCTCCCCTGAAAGAGGAAATTGAGACTTTGTTACAGTTGGGAGTGATTGAGCCCTCAATAAGCGAGTGGAGCAGTCCTACTGTTATCGTCCCCAAGAAAGACAACACCTTACGTGTCTGCATTGACTTCCGAAAGCTCAATGGCCAGTTGAGGATTGATGCCTGCCTGATGCCGAGGATCGATGACCTGCTAGAGAAGATTGGACAGGCCCGGTTCATCAAAACCCTGGACCAGTGCAAGGGGTACTGGTAGGTGCCCCTCAGTCCAGCCTCCAGACCTTACACTGCATTTAGGACTCCGCTGGGGCTGTACCAATTCACCGTCCTTCCCTTTGGACTGCATGGGGCACTTGCAATGTTCTAACGGCTGATGGACCGGGTGCTCCAGGGAAGATCCAGGCTGAATGAAATGGACTTACAAGTGGTCCAAGGCTCTTGTTAATTAAAAAAACAAAACAAATTTTTTCATACTTAGACTATTTAAATGCTTTCTCTACATGCCGCAGAGATTAAGTGCTACTTATGTGCTACTAACTTTCTACTCAGTGCTTCGAGAAACCAAGCCCTTGTCAGCAAGGCTGCAAAATATTGAAATCTTGTTTTTAAATTGTTTTTGCAAGTGACGCACTGGACAGATTCACTACTCTTTTTTTACAAAAAAAAATAAAAATAAAAAAAAAATAAAAAAAATTTATTTAAAAAATAAATAAATCACATATTAAAATAAATGATTGTGCACTGAGTGTGAGTTTAGTTCTAAAATAGTCTAGATCTAATTATGCTTTTGATGAGAGCGTTCTAATGAATTTGGGCTTTATGTGCTGCATGTAAATTCAGCCTCTCATTCCATTTCATTTAGCTATCTGGGTCTAAATTTGGCAAACACCTCCATTTTCTCTCCCCCATTCAGTTATATAACATGTTTTTTTTTTGTTTTTTTTTCTACCCATATTTTGAGACTTGTGTCTCTACAGAACAAAAATTATGGAGATAGAATTGTTTCATATTAACATACAAATGGAAAGAGATTCACAAATAGAAGGTTGGTTAACAAATACATTTTATGAGATCCACAAATAAATGTAAGGAGTTTCACAAAAATGAAATGAATTCACAAATAAAAAGAATGAGATTTATAAATACACGTTAGGAGTTTCACAAAAAATAAAGTGAATTCATTAATAAATAAAATAAGATTTGCAAAAAACAAAACATTTACAAATTTATTTTTTTAACTCACAAACACAACTCTGTCCAGCATTCATTTGTGAATCACACGCATTTATCTGTGGATTGATCCTGTGCATTTGCAGATCGCTATAGGCATTTGTCAATTTTGAAACAAATCAGATAAACTCCAACGCCACAAACCTTTATAGAAACGGACGCCAGAGGAATACTGTGTCTTAAAGTTTGTATAATTTTCTCTCAGTTATAAACATGTGTAGTGTCTTGTTAAATGTCGACAGCTGAAAATTGCCCATTTGTAGAGTGCCCTGATCATTAGCATTATAGCTAACCTGGCTTACTGTATGAGTCTGCTATTTTAATTCTAACCAGGTTTCCTGACTGAAACTCCTAGCTACATAATGGAAATGTATGTATGTGTCGTCAAAACCTTTACTCTTAATGGTACTTGGCAGATCCAAACAGACACTCTACAAGACACTACAAAAATCAGTAGTACAGATAAAATAGTAAAGTGTCTTTATAAAACATGAATAATAGATGATCTTAGGAGCACAAACCATAAATTAATACCATAAATTACACAGTGTACAAGATCTGCTATGCCATTAATTTGGTTTCACATTATGTTAATGTATTAAAAAATACAATTAATTGAAGTAATATTTCAAAAGATTTCTATTTTTAGCACTTAGTGTTATGGCAGACCAGTCCAATGTTACTCATAATAAATAATTAATTTAACCCTGTAAAACAATGCATGTTTCACTTATTTATTCAGGATGTATATGGGCTGTGAGATATAGGAGGACAATAATAATAATAATAATAATAATAATAATAATAATAATAATAATAATAATAAAAGAGTTGCGAGGATACTGGAGAACTGGTGCTTTCTGCTCCACATCACAAAAAGATGGAAACAGTTGTGGGACTTTTGTGCTACTGGTGGTAAGACATCACAAAGCTCCATGGCCCAATCTTGTTTGTGTAACATGTTCTTTTCTATACAATAATGGACTTGTTTTTAATATGTAACAATTGTTTTTTCCAATCATTTGTGCAGAATGCTCTTAACCTGACTAGGAGTATCCGTCCCAGACAATTGATACAACGCCATGACGTGGCAATGAGGATGTTCATGTACAAAAAAATCGAGCAAAATGCCAGCACTCCAGTTGTTATGTTAATTTCCAGTGTTTGTGTGTTAAATACATGTACTCAAATTTATTGTCTTTTGTAGTTACATGTATGACAACCTGTAATTTGTAACCAAAAAATCATACCTTTTAGCCGGGGTTGGGAGGGTTACTTTTGAAATGTATTCCACAACAGATTACAGAATATATGCTATAAAATGTAATTTGTAAAGAATTCCATTAGATTACTCAAGGCCAGTAAAGTATTCTAAATACTTTGGATTATTTCTTCAGCACTGGTAGATTTTTTCACTTTTGACTATAAAAACTCCAGTACAGTAAGACAAAATACATGTTAAAAATGTATTTTCTGAAAAACCTAAATATCTTATGCAGTGTTGTTTCTAAAACAAGATAAATTAAATTTATCTTGTTTTAAGGATTTTTAGATATTTTTACAGGAAAACAATAAAACAAAATATTTTCAAGAATAGGATTTTTGCCCTAATATCAAAGGTCTTACTAGAAAATAGAAATTATGATCCAACGTGAATTTTCTTAATAAAAAATATGATCGTGCCTGGTAACGTGCATGTAAAATGGCTAGAAATGGCATTTTAGCTTAGCGTAAAGCTGACAATTTCCCCAGGGTTTATTTCTATTTCTTCTGCTCCAAACTTACTTCAAACTTACTTCTCTGTCTGCTTGTATGAATGTAACACATCATAAGAAAGTGTTTCACCACTGTTCAAATGCACTTTGGATCGCATCATTTATATATATAAATGTTTTCCATCTGAAAGGACTAAATATTAAATGAAACAAATGACAATAAAATGCAAAGTAATCTCTTCAATGATGAAAATACTTTTTGAATGTAACTGAATTCTAATTACCAATTATTTAAATTGTAACTGTAGTGGAATACAGTTACTTATATTTTGTATTTTAAATACGTAATCCCGTTACATGTATTCTGTTACTCCCCAACCCTGCTTTTAGCCAACAGACTTGCTTTAAACTGTTAAAAACAGACACTCTTTCAAACCTAGTTACCTCAAAATGCCTTAATAGAATTCAATAAAAGATTTATCAACTAAATGACAAGAAATATTTTGTCAAATGAAATGAGTCACTGACTTTCTTCTGTGGGAGGAACTCAAAAGGAGATGTCAGGAATAATGATAGGGACTGACAGCCTTGATTTCATTTCAGCCTCATTAGCAGTATCTATATTTTACAATGTATTCTCAATAGTACTAAATAGTACAGGTTTTTAAAAAAACATGAGGGTGAGTAAATTACAGAATTTTCATTTTTAAGTAAGTCAACCCAAAGACAATGTTATGGTTTATTTAAATTTTGTATTGCACTTTCATTTCAAGACATGGCATTGTAACTTAAAAGAAATCTGACATAACAGAAAAATAATCTCATATTACACATTTTAAAAGGTGTCCTGTATTGGAGCTGGAACCACTGAGTTTGGAGCAGGTGAGTCAAGTGATCAAAGTTGATGGGCAGTACACAGGGGGAAACATCTGAAAAAGATTAATGAGTCAATTATCACTGTCAGAAAATGAAGCTGTATTTTAGAAAGGGACCCTGTAATTGTACCTCTTAAAACATTCACACAAAAGTGCTAAAATGCAAAATTCTAATAAAAATGACCTTACAACTTCTTCTATTAAATACATTAACATAATGTGAAACCAATTTAATGCCATAGTAGATCTTGTACACTGTGTAATATAGGGTATTAATTTATGGTTTGTGCTCAAGACACTATCTGTACTGATCTTTTGTAGTGTCTAGTAGAGTGTCTGTTTGGATCTGCCATGCAACAGTAAGGGTAAAGGTTTTGACGACACATTTCAGTCAAGAAACTTTGTTAAAATTAAAATAGCAGACTCATACAGTCAGCCAGGTTAGCTATAAACTTATGATCAGGACACTCTACAAATGGTCAGTTTTAAGCTGTCAAAATTTAACAAGACACTACACGTTTATAACCGAGAGAAAATTATACGAACCTTAAATCACAGTACTCCTCTGACGGCGTCTGTTTCTTTAAATGTTTGCGGCCTTGGAGTTTATCTGTAAGTGCTTGATTCCATGCTCATGATGAGGATGCTGTGACTCTGGTCCCGCCCTGATAGTAAAACGAATCATGATTGGTTGAAGCAGTGGCGGACTCAGGCTGTCTGTGGGGCAGGGGTGAAAAAAATAAAAAGGGCACCAGCTGCATGTGATGGGACACCAGTGTACAGAAATTTGTGATGTATTTATGGTGAAACAGTTCCAAAAAATTGTATTATGTGACTCAGATTTTATGTACAACTACTACACCTCTGTAATAAAAACGCACAGGGAACTATTAACAATTTAACCATTTATTTCACACACACACACACATGTTGGTGCAGCTATCATTATGAGGACTCTCAATCGACATAATGATTTTTATACTGTATGAACTATAGATTATATCCCCTAACCCTACCCCTAAACCTAACCCTCACAAAAAACGTTCTGCATTTTTACATTTTCAATAAATCATTGTTTAGTATGTTTTTTAAGCGATTTGAATTACGGGGACACTAGAAATGTCCTCATAAACCACATTTATAGCATAATATCCTTGTAATTACCAGTTTGTAACCTAAAAAAAAAGTCCTCGTAAACCACTTAAACCTGCATCCCCCCCCCCCCCCCCCACACACACACACACACAAAGTAATCTCTCCAGTAATCAAAATACTTTTTTTTTACCAATTATTTAAATTGTAACTGTAGTGGAATACAGTTACTTATATTTTGTATTTTAAATACGTGGTCCCGTTACATGTATTCCATTACTCCCCAACCCTTCATAGGGGCACCCTATAGGGCACTGCATCACGTTTTCTTGCACATTGGGGCACCCTAGAGGGCACCGCATCACATTTTCTCCACAGGAAGGGCATCCTAGAAGGCACTTTATCACATTTTCTTGCACACTGGTCCACCGTATAGGGCACTTTATCATGTTTTATCTACCATAAGGGCATCAAGAGGGCACTTTTGTGGCATTTTTATTTTCTAACATAGGGGCATCAGGGGGGCAAACATGCAGTTATAGCATTGAATAGTATAATAAACGTTTTTGTTCGACAGCCCTTTTATGCAAAGAATAAAGCTTAACCATATACTGTAAAGCCTACCATATGAAATCAAAAATGTGATTTTTTAAACCTATTTTTTTTTAACAAAATAATGAAATTTTAAGCACGTTGCTTAAATTCAGTAAATACTCATTTTGAAATATCAGTATCAAAATAAACGTTATTGTTCATTTTACTTCAAAGAGTGCATTAAAACATGATGGTAGCTATTTTGGAAAGTTATATAACAGGGTCATCTACTTCCAGTACATCATGGAAACTTTCACCAGGAGACAGTAGATATATTTGTGAAACAACTTTCTATCTGTGACTCTCTTTACATTTGAATGTTAATATGAAACAATTCCATCTCCATAAACAAATAGTTGTTTTCCAATCAGTGGCCTTTTTCAAACCGGTATGGGCGTTTTCAACCTTTTTACATGATTTGTCTGCTACATTGAGATTCTCTACCGTCATTGGATAGTTCAGAAATGGCCATCCTGGTTTGGAAACGCCCACTGATTACTACATTGTGATTCTATACTTTCATTGGATAGTTGAAAAATGCCAGTCTAGATTGGAAAATGCCCACAGATTGAGAAACAGCAATTATTGTACTGCAGAGACCTATACTTCCCATTTTTGGGACCCAGCCTGTATGTAGAAAATTGTAACCCAAAGCATTGATAAACAACACTAAACTCAGAACTCTTAAAATCAAATTAGCTTCAATTAGACTTTATTTTCTTTAAGTAAAATAATTAAGATGCACCGTGAATTGATGCAAATGTGCTATTTCCTCCTCTGTGGAATAACATTTAAAATCACTCGTCCATATTTCCTCCATATCTCCCTCTCTTGCTCTTGCTCTCTCATGCATCATCCCAGGCCCTCAGCAAAAGCTGCTGTACTCATGCAATTATCATAATTACTAACGACTCTGCAGTCTACTGCTGAGTGTACGCGCACACACACAGACACACACAAAAGTGCACCTCATTTCCTTCCACCGGCTCTTCATTCACACTAAAGAAAATGTACTGTACACTTTTCTTTTTCCCCACAAATGAAATGTAAATGCCTCTATAAATAAGACATGGACTGCTTGAATGAAATTGTTAAAGCAGAAGAGTGGAATGTTATCTCAGGTGAGGTTCAAGTAAAAGGGTCTGTGGCTATATTTCAAGAGAAAGAGTCTCAAGTCTTATTAACTCAAGCTGTAAAAGACAATATATACCAACAATATACAAGCTCAGACAAACCATCTATAACTGTTTTGTTAACTGATTATGCAGCATTGTGATCCACTGAAGTGTCTAGTAGTGGTTGGTAGAATGCCCATTAGTAATCATGAGTAATCATGATGGCGCCGCAGATGGCTGCCTCGGTGTGACGCTCCTCAGTTCTTTTGTTGTTTTTGTTTGTTTGTCCTGTGTTTAGTAATCTTTTTCCAGTCAGTTTTAACAGAGACGAACTGCTGAACATTCGACAGCATGTACCAGACAATCTTTTCACGGATTTTGAATATTCAGATATTTTGAATATTTTGCTAGACATTTTATTTGGAGGCACGGCTTTGTTGTTCAGGAGATGCAGGCGAGGGAGATGAGCCGGTGCGCTGGTCAAACTCCGTCGGCGCGGATTTCGAACAGCGCTGCCAAGAATTCACTTAGCGAATCTCCGCTCTCTTCCTAACAAAACAGACGATCTGTATCTCCTCACCCACACAAACAAGGACTTTTCAACCTCTGCTGCCTTGTGCTTCACAGAAACCTGGCTGAGTGAAGCCATTCCAGACAGCGCGTTACATCTGCCGGGCTTCCAGCTGTTCAGAGTGGATCGCATCACGGAGTTAACGGGGAAAACGAGAGGCGGTGGAACATGCTTTTATATCAGTGAAAGTTGGTGTACAGATGTAACAACGTTAAAGATGATGTGCTGTCCTAATTTGGAAGCGCTCTTTATAAACTGTAAGCCTTTCTACTCGCCACGGGAGTTTTCCTCATTTATTCTGGTGAGTGTGTATATCGCGCCAAACGCGTGTTTGAACACAGCGCTGCAACAGCTGGCTGATCAGATCACAGACATGGAACAACCATACCCGGACTCAGTTATTATTATTCTTGGGGATTTTAACAAAGCAAATCTCACACGTGAACTGCCCAAATACAAACAGCACATCACATGCCCCACCAGAGACAGGAACATACTGGATCATTGTTACACAACAATAAAGGATGCATATCGCTCTGTCCCTAGAGCAGCTTTGGGACTCTCTGATCACTCACTGGTTCATCTTCTTCCAACCTACAGGCAGAAATTAAAATCAACCAAGCCAGTAGTAAGGACTGTAAAGAGATGGACCAATGAAGCAGAGCGGGAACTACAAGCCTGCTTTGACTGCACTGATTGGAGTGTTTTTGAGGCTGCAGCCACAGACCTGGATGAGCTCACAGATACTGTAACATCATATATCAGTTTCTGTGAGGATATGTGCATTCCTACTAGGACTTATTTAAAGTTCAACAACGACAAACCGTGGTTTACAGCAGAGCTCAGGCATCAGAGTGGCTAAAAGAAGATACTCTGAGAAGCTGAAAAACAAGTTTTCAGCTAACGACCCTGCATCAGTGTGGAGTGGCATGAAACAACTCACAAATTACAGGACTCCTACCCCCAACCCTGTAGGGAACCAACAACTGGCTGACGACCTGAATGTGTTCTAATGCAGATTTGAAAGGCCTAATCTCACACCCCACACCCACTCTGACCTTCACTTCACACAAACACCAACACCTCCTGCAACCCCCCTCCTCCCCCTCCTGCTACTCAACCTGCACTGAAGATCTGTGAAGATGATGTGAGCTGCATCTTTCAGAAACAAAAGACGAGGAAGGCTTCAGGCCCAGATGGCGTCTCACCAGCGTGTCTTCGATCCTGTGCTAACCAGCTGGCCCCCATCTTTACACAGATCTTCAGTAGATCACTGGAGCAGTGTGAAGTCCCATGCTGCTTCAAACGCTCAATCATTATTCCTGTCCCAAAGAAACCAAAAATCACAGGACTTAATGACTACAGACCTGTCGCCCTGACGTCTGTGGGTTGAAATCATTTAAGAGACTGGTGTTGGCCCACCTGAAGAACATCACTGGACCCTTTCTAGATCCCTTACAATTTGCTTATCAAGCAAACAGGTCTGTGGATGATGCAGTCAACATAGGATTGCATCATATCCTGCAACATCTGGACAGACCAGGGACATATGCAAGGATCCTTTTTGTGGACTTCAGTTCAGGTTTTATCACCATCATCCCAGCTATACTTCAGAATAAATTACACCAACTCTCTGTTCCCATGTCTATCTGTCAGTGGATTACCAGCTTTCTGACGGACAGACAGCAGCTTGTGAGACAGGGGAAACTCACTTCTAGCACCTGTACAATCAGCACTGGTGCCCCCCAGGGATGTGTGCTCTCCCCACTGCTCTTCTCCTTCTACAACAATGACTGCATTGCCAAGGACCCCTCTGTCAAGCTCCTGATGTTTGCAGATGACACCACTGTTATCGGCCTCATCCGAGATGACGATGAGTCTGCATACAGAAGGGAGGTTGAACAGCTGGCTGTCTGGTGAAGTCAAAACAACCTTGAGCTGAACACGCTCAAAACGGTGGAGATCATTGTGGACTTTAGGAGAAACACCCCAACACTGACCCCCCTTACCATTCTAAACAGCACTGTGGCAGCAGTGGAGTCATTCAGGTTCCTGGGCACTACCATCTCACAGGACCTGAAGTGGGAGACCTACATTGACTCCATTGTGAAAAAGACCCAGTAGAAGTTGTACTTCCTTCACCAGCTGAGGAAATTCAACCTGCCACAGGTGCTGCTGATACAGTTTTACTCAGTAGTCATTGAGTCTGTCCTCTGCACTTCGATAACTGTCTGGTTTGGTTCAGCTACGAAATCAGACATCAGAAGACTACAAAGTGAGGAAAAAGGCTGGAAAAATCACTCTGGACCCCACTCACCCTGCACACTACCTTTTTTAACTTTTGCCTTCTGGCCGACGCTTCAGAGCTCTGAGCACCAGAACCGTCAGGCACAGGAACAGTTTTTCCCTCAGGAAAATGTCATGAATCCATGTCATGAATAGTTAAATTGCCCCACTGAGCAATAACTATGTGCAATACACAGTTTAGTCTTTTTTATATTTATCCAACACATCCAACCTCTTATGCCATTTCATTCCTCTGAAGAAA
The DNA here is from genome assembly GCF_019703515.2 of Myxocyprinus asiaticus. Classification (NCBI taxonomy): domain Eukaryota; kingdom Metazoa; phylum Chordata; class Actinopteri; order Cypriniformes; family Catostomidae; genus Myxocyprinus; species Myxocyprinus asiaticus. The sequence continues at coordinate 37,944,600 of NC_059355.1, forward strand.
AAAAAAAAACATTTGCACTGTACATAACAGATTGTATTAGATTTGCACTACCCATGTGTATGTGTGTATGTATGTAGGTGTGTGTCTGTACGTATGTGTATAATTAGTTTTATTTTTTATTTTTTTATTATTATCTGTGTCTTACTGCTGTTTTTGTATTGTTTTTGTATTGTTGTACATTGGAAGCTCCTGTCACCAAGACAAATTCCTTGTATGTGTAAGCATACTTGGCAATAAAGCTGATTCGGATTCAGATTCATTAAACGTTATAAAGCTGTAACAAGAAATGTCCAGCTAGTATTCAGGTTTCCACACTCATAGAAAATCTGGAAATGTCAGAAATTTTTTTAATTGTGATCTCCAGGCCTGGAAAAATTATGGAAATTATAAAACAAATAAACAAAAAAATAAAATAAAACAAAATCAGCTCTAAATATTTTTTTTTTTTTTTTTTAGTGCAATCTCTATGAAATTACTTTTAAAAATCCTTATCCAGTAATCACAAATTGATTGGAAAATCCATGGAAATTCATTGATCAAAAGATCTTATAACATTTTAAATCCAGCTGCAATATATCAGTTGATTTTGACTATGTTCTTTATCTAATTCAAAACTTTAAAGGAATATTCCGGGTTTAATACAAGTTAATATCAGTCAACAGCATTTGTGGTATAATGTTGAAAAATGTATTTGAACTTGTCCCTCCTTTTCTTAAAAAAAAAAAAAAAAAACAGTGAGGTGATTTTTAAATAGTTTTTTAAACAGTGAGTTAGAGTGAGGTATACTTACAATGGAAGTGAATGGGGCTAATCCGTAAACGTTAAAATACAAATTATTTCAAAAGCCACAAGACGTAACAAATATGTGTGTTAATATGGTTTTAGTGTGATAAAATCGCTTTCCAACCTTTTCTGTTTAAGTTGTGTTCAGTTTTACAACTTCGTTGCCATGGCAACGTAATGCTGTAAACCCTAGAACTCAAACAAGGATTTAAACAAATTTAGAGTTCAAATAATACGTTCATTTTTACAAGAATTAATGTTATAAAATTATAGGCTTCACATTTCTGTCTTTAAACGCTCAAAAAATTGTCCCCTTTCAGTTCCATTATGAATGCCTCACTGCACCCTCGATTTTCGCTTTTCTTAAAGAAAAGGAGGGACGAGTTGAAAATATTTTTTATGGTAATCAGCATTATACCACAAATGCTGTTGATTGAGCTTAACTTGTATTGAACTGTATTGTATTGTAATGTTCCTTTAAACACACAAGAAACCAATGAGAATAGGTTACCATTCAACTGAACTGCACTTGAAATTTGGGTGTGTTGCCCCCCTTCTTGTACTGACATATAGACTTTGAAATATGTGTTCAGCAATTCCAGTGGGTGTACAAATGAATCAGGCAGTTACAGGGCAATCATGATAAGAGGGGCCCTAAAGGAATCAATGGGAATTCTGCTTGGGTGGATAGGGGTGGAGGTACTATTAAACTGCTGATGGATATTGGTCACTTCTGTGTCTAGGGGCTCGATGGAGAGAAATATAGGACTGCTTCACACAGCCTAATGTAATTATAAGAGGAACAGTGATGTTCTGTATTGTGTTACAGCTCTTTAAAAGCCTTTACAAGCCTTTATGTTGTGTTTAACAGTATTGTTCAGATTAGTTTAAAGGGATAGTTCACCCAAAAATGAAATTCTGTCATCATTTACTCTCAGACCTATGACTTTTATTTATTTTATTTTTTTCTCCATACAGTGAAAGTGAATGGTGACTGAGGCTGTCATAATCATAAACATCTTTTGTGTTCCACTGAAAAAAGAAAGTCATAAGGGTTTGGATTGACATAATGGTGAATAATTGATGTCAGAATTTTCATTTTTGGGTGAACTATCCCACTTCAACTTCCTGTTCCAATAGAAAATATGTCAACACAGGAAAATAAATTGCTTCATTGTGTCTTCGCATATGAATGATGTGTTCATTTTATACACGTGGATGTTAGACACACATTCTTTTCATGTAGCTAGCTCACACACACGCATGCATATACACTCTCAAGCTGTCAAGTTTTAACATACACTGGCAGCCAAAAGTTTGGAATAATGTACAGATTTTACAGTTTCAGAAAGGAAATTGGTACTTTAATTCACCAAAGTGGCATTCAGCTGATCACAAAGTATAGTCAGGACATTACTGATGTGAAAAAACTGCACCATCACTATTTGAAAAAAGTCATTTTTGATCAAATCTAGACAGGCCCCATTTCCAGCAGCCATCACTCCAACACCTTATCCTTGAGTAATCGTGCTAAATTGCTAATTTGGTACTAGAAAATCACTTACCATTATATCAAACACAGTTGAAAGCTATTTGGTTTGTTAAATGAAGCTTAACATTGTCTTTGTGGTTGTTTTTGAGTTGCCACAGTATGCAATAGACTGGCATGTCTTAAGGTCAATATTAGGTAAAAATGGCAAAAAAGAAACAGCTTTCTCTAGAAACTCATCAGTCAATCGTTGTTTTGAGGAATGAAGGCTATACAATGCTTGAAATTGCCAAAACAAAACTGAAGATTTCATACAAAGGTGTACACTTCAGTCTTAAAAGACAAAGGACAACTGGCTCTAACAAGGACAGAAAGAGATGCGGAAGGCCAGATGTACAACTAAACAAGAGGATAAGTACATCAGAGTCTCTAGTTTGAGAAATAGATGCCTCACGTGTCCTCAGCTGACAGCTTCATTGAATTCTACCCGCTCAACACCAGTTTCATGTACAACAGTAAAGAGAAGACTCAGGGGTGCAGGCCTTATGGAAGAATTGCAAAGAAAAAGACACTTTTGAAACAGAAAAACAACAAGAAAAGTTTAGAGTGGGCAAAGAAACACAGACATTGGACAACAGATAACTGGAAAAGAGTGTTATGGATCTTAACCCCATTGACATTTTGTGGGATCAGCTAGACTGTAAGGTGCATGAGAAGTGCCCGGCAAGACAGCCACATCTGTGGCAAGAGCTACAGGAAGCGTGGGGTGAAATGTCACCTGAGTATCTGGACAAACTGACAGCAAGAATGCCAAGGATCTGCAAAGCTGTCATTGCTGCACATGGAGGATTTTTTTTATGAGAAATCTTTGAAGTAGTTTAAGAAGTTCTGAAAAAATAAAATTCAAATTGTAATACTAATTTTTCACATTATTAATGTCCTGACTATAAATTATGATCAGTTGAATGCCACTTTGGTGAATAAAAGTACCAATTTCTTCCATAAGAGCAAAATCTATACATTATTCCAAATTTTGGCCACCAGTGTACATCACTTCCTGTGTGCCTGTACCCAGTCTTCATAAAAAATCTTCCAGAAATAACAAAGAGAAAAACATACTCTGAAATATAGAGGGCTACAAGGTGTTCTTCAGTTTAACAGTATTCTCTGAACCAACAGCTCTGAAGGCAGATTACTGTGTGTGTGTGTGTGTGTGAGTGTGTGTGTGTGTGTGTGTGTGTGTGGGTGGGTTTGGGTGGTTTATTTTTTTAGTTAACAAACTGTTAATTACAAGGGTATTATGCTATAAACGTGGTTTATGAGGACATTTCTAGTGTCCCCATAATTAAAATCGCTTAAAAAACATACTAAACGATGTTTGTTTGAAAATGTAGAAATGCAGAACATTTTTTGTGAGGGTTAGGTTTAGGGGTAGGGTTAGGGGATAGAATCTATAGTTTGTACAGTATAAAAATCATGATGTCTATGGAGAGTCCTCATAATGATAGCTGCACCAACATGTGTGTGTGTGTGTGTGTGTCTGTGTCTGTGTAAAGGAGAGAGGACAGTAGCAGAGAGATAAACACACAGATGGTGCTGTGATGGCTCACAGGCACATGCTACTTTGTACTTTTCCACCTTCCACCTACTCACTCGCACACAGTAAACCCAGCATCCTTTAGATTTTGTCTCACTGCTGCTTTTAACAGAAACAGAGCTTCCTTTTAATCTTAATGTTTTTTGGTATGCTTGGCAAACCACCAAATGCATGACAGAGCAAAAGAACACACTTAGAGGTTTAGAATGCTGCCATGAGATAATGAAAATTGTGAAGCAAGTATGTACCATCGGTCTTTTGTTTCTTAAACAGACTTAATCTTCTTCCTACCTAAACAGAAAAAAATGCACATACATTTTACAATATAAGTAAAACTATACTATACTATTCTATACTATACTAGTGTATACTATACTAGTGTATACTATACTATACTATACTATACAATTTCCAGGATTTTACAAGATTTAACAGTGATTTGTTACAATAAAATACTGTTTTCAGTAGTTTACTTTAAAATCAGTGCAGGCTAGGCAAATTTTCTGTTACAACAAACAAATTACTGTGAAAAAAGAAATTATAATATTGCATTGCATTATGAGAAAATTGTTTCATTTGAAGTCACCATTATGGTGTTTAGTGTTCCCTTAGGATGGGATCTTATCTTATTTAGTTGCAAATGTGTTTAAGAACACAATTTATTGTACAATGTGTATGGAGAAAATTGTCAATTTAGTGGGTTACTTGTTGGACCATGATGTATAGTCCACCATACGATGGATTTGAAAGTAAATAAAAAGTAATATTTTAAATAAACAATGAGAAAGGATTTTTGCATAGCTAGACAGTTGTCTGTATAAAGTTGTCTATGAATTGGAATAAATTGTAGAAATACAACTGTAAAATATACTGTGAAAGTAATGCAACTAATAGCCAGGAATTTACTGTAAACTCACACAATTTCTTTTTTTACGGTGTACTATACTATACTATACTATACTATACTATACTATACTATACTATTAATATTGCCATAAACAGCCCAAGGGGAACAAAAGTAATTTGACAATTTTGTATGTATGAGCAACTGAAAAACTGTTATTTAACAACCTAACACACAGAACAAATGCTGGGCCAAATTTTATATTAGTGTTAGCCATATTATCAAGTGACAGACTGAATTTTTGACAGACTGAATAAAATTTCATAAAGACAGACATACAGTCTTAGATGTCAAAAACAAGAGATATAGGAAGAGATATGGGATTTGCTATCCTTACTTTGCATGTTTATATTGTTTATTGCAATTTATTATTTTCATATAGGATATTTTCCCCTGCTGTTTGTGACCCTATCAGAACAAGTCTGTGACCTATTTTTGGGATGCAACTGACCAGTTAAGAACTACAATATGTACTATGCTACACATAAGGCATTATGTACCATCAGCCAGTCATTATGGCAAAATAAAGCCTATTTATCACTCTGAAGGGTTTTATTTTGTGATAATGACCGGCTGACTGTACATTCTGCTTATTACACAAGAATAACACTGGTTACCATATAAATAAAAAATTGTCATGAACATTTATTTGAGTTGAATTTGTTTTATTATCTGAGAAGTAAGACTGCAGAGTGATCGAGAGACATCCAACTAGCACAGCTAGGAGACCAGTTGCCTGGGACAATGGTCAATTACAGTTCTGCACTCATTATACAAAACATTATTTCTGCAAATGCCATGGTTGACCAATCAAAATAAAGTATTCCAGAGAATTTTGTAATATACTATACTGTACTATAAAACACAGTGGCAGTGTAGCTGTCAGTGTTTTGCTCTTGTGCTTTGTGTGGAGGAGGAGACTGTTTGGCCTGCTCATCTCTTTCTCCTTCACAACACTTCTCTTATTCTCTTGCTTACTCGTTAGTCACTCTGTCATCCTGTGCCCTCGTGACATTCAGGGAGAGCAATGAATCACATCAGAGGAGGAAATATTGGGAGAGAGAGAGAGAGAGAGGAGAGAGAGAGAGAGAGAGAGAGAGAGAGAGAGAGAGAGAGAGATTATGTATGAAAATGAACATGTCTAGAAAATATGAAAGATTTATTTATACACAGTTTCTGTAAAGGAGAGTTAAAATGAGAGTGAGAAAGATATCTGAATGTGAGGATGGAGAGAATGTGTGTGTTGTTGAGTTAGAAGAAGGTGGGTGTGAATTTAGCTTGAAGTGGAAAGAGTATTTTTAAGTGTAGACTTGAGAGGTGTTTTACAGAAGAGACAGAGAGTGAGACAGAAAACCAGACTGAGTACTTATGCAAGTGGGAAAACAAGAGCGTATTAAATGTCTTCAGTTAAAAATAGAAACCCTCTGTGCTTTGTCATTTGTTTCAGAAAACTCTCACCCTTTTTCTGTAACAGCTCATGTATTTACAGTAGTCCTGAGTTCCATATCTGACTGTGAACAACTGTGATAGATAAATCAAAAACCATCTTAGATCAAGACACAGATTAAAGGGCTAACATTTATAATGTTGTTTTATCTATAATAACTGCAAACTGTTTGATGCAAACTGATAAATGGTCTTGTGAATATTATTGTTGTTTTTCCAGTGCAGTTCATCTAAATTTTGATATTGTTTTACTTTTTGTTCTTTTTGTAGATCACAAAGCAGCAGCTGCAGACCTCTAAGGATCGCTTTGAGTCTTTTCTCAAAGGAGACACACAGATCGTGGCAGATGAGGCCTTCATCAATGCAGTTCAGAGCTACTATGAGGTAAAGTGCCATTGTGATTGTAGAATGGCTGGCAGAAATTGACCTTTGTCCTGCTTATACAGACATTCTAATTAAAGAAGTAATCATCCATGGCATTATTGGTTGCACTGACTTTTTTAGCACTTGCTTTTGACCTCAAACCTGGCAGAGACTGCTTCTTGTTTGATGTTTAACAAAAGCTATAATAATGTAGTGGTTTCTGGATTTCACAATGAAATACAGTATATGTTAAACTAAAAAAGGAGTCAGATGCTTAACATGTGCATAGCATTGGTCCTTTTTAAAGTCAATATGAAATTTACCCTATTTTCTTTCTTAATTTACATTAACTTATTATGCTTTATTTAACAGAACACATTAAAAAAGTCTGTCTTTAAATCTTTCATCAGCTTCTGCTTGTTATTTGATAATGATAACCAATTTCAAATGAGATATTTATGCATTGTTTTAGCAAACTCATATTCAGGTTTGGCTCCATTCCCAGCCTAATCTCATGAAAATAACGAGACTGTAGCGTAAAATTTTTGCAAAAAGATATTACGTTCTTTCTGCCCTATGTTTCCACTGGCGTGGAAAAACTCAGCTCAAAGCCACTCTCAATGCCAGAGAGCTTCCGCTTTTGGCCGTGGTACAGCGATTGTGGGCTTTGTTTGCAATGGCTTACTACCCATACTACTTTTACTCATTCTGCCACATCAGTCTATGACAGAAATAGTAAGAGTAGTATGTAGTATGCCATTTCGAATCCTGTGATTGGTTTCAGTTCACGGTCAATGTAATCATCATAAATATGCACGATTACAGTCAGAAAGGTGCAAACTTTATTTCCAAATGGCCAACGTATAAAAACTGTGTAGATGTATTGTCTCACTTTTGCCCACGGTGAGTTGCTCGCGCCCAGCGTTTTCTGCTTTTCATTTGCATAAAGCTGAGAATTCTCAACTTTTTTGATGCTCTCGGCTTCTCCCTACGCTTGATCCGCACCGTTGTCAATCCCACAATGCACCTTGAGAGCGTGGTGCTTGACATCCATAGGAATTATTTGAAAACGTTTGCGCTACCTCACTTAAAAACGGCAGTGAAAACGTACGGTTACTGTACGTTTCCACTGGCGTGGAAAAAAGGCACTCAACCCCACTCAAAATGCTAGACAGTTACCGCATTGGGGCATGTTTGTAATCAGCAAAGCCAGTGTGTTTTGTCTCTCATTGTTTTCAGTATATGAGTAAAAATATCATCTTATGCAGTATATGCGCGATTACCGTTGGAAAGATGCCACCTTAGTTTTCGAATGCACACAATATGCAAACAGTGTTGATTTATTACACTTTTGCTAACCCAGCCAAATTATTGCCTCAATGAATGTGTGCAATCATCATTTGAAGTCTATTTGAAGTATACATGATGATGTGATTAAATCACTAAATCCAGCAGAAACTCCAGCATTAAAGGCATATTTTAAGTGCTTATGACACTTAACTGCTTTCAGCTCACATTGATTGGCTGCCGTTCGACGTTTTTCATTCCTCAGTTGCCTTTTAACTTTTTCGACGCCCTCAACCACCCTCAACGCTTTCTCCGCACCGCTGACAATCCCACAATCCACTTCGTGAGCGTGGTGCTCGACTTCCATAGGAATGAATTGAAAATACTCACTCTCCTTCGCTCAAAATGCAGTAGCGGTAACGTACGGTTACATGTATCGCAGCAGTTCCAAGGTGAAATGTCCACTGTGTGGCACTAAAAACGAGTTAAACAAATGGGGGGTTAATGCTCTACCGAGTTTTAAATCAACAAAACTGACCACTCTTTTAAGTCTTTAATCTAAACCTAACTGATAATGGCATAAAAAGTAAATATAATTAAGTGTTTAAACTACTTGTGAATTGTGTTAAAGGGAATAAAAGCCATTATTGTTGGAGCATGTCTAGTGTTCATTTCAGAAGGAAACTGCCATGATACATACTGTACAATGAGCCACGTAAAAATAATTTTGCAAAAATTTAGATATAGTAATGTACAGTATACCCACATAGTAAATTTTCTATGAGACCAGGTTGTCCATTCCAGTACAGAAGGATCAGTTTCATAATTCAATCAACTCCAAATGGATAAAATTAAGTCCTGTCTAACATTTTTTCTTTTTGAGTACCCGTTTACTCAGAAATATGTCATGCTATAGAAGTAAAATGGGTTGTGAATGCCATTTTGTGTTGATTTTAAGAATCTTTTTTATTTTGTATTAGATACTAGATAAATGGTATTAGATTAAGGACATTAAAAATATTTAACAACCAGAGATTGTAGATTTCACCAAATCGTCCCCCATAGAATAATCAGCAGAATTAATGCAAATGAGATCTGTGTCTCTGCCCATGTGAGGTCATGGTAAAATATTAACTTCTCCTTCTAGCGATTAGCTCAGGCTATTGATAGCAGAAAACAATGATATCACAAATCAAGACCTTGATTATTGTACTGGGTATTTGAAATTTAGGATACCTTATTGTAGTTACCGCACTGCAGATTAGACAAAACATTTAAGTGATGACACACCTTCATATTAGTGAATTACCATACAAATGAGAGTACCTAAATAGCCCTTCAGGGACAGCTCTCCTTAGATAAAACACATCTCAAAATACAAGTGTTTACACATGCTCTGTAAAGAGATTGCTATGCTAATGTTCCAGAGTGTTTTGGTAAGGTCACTACATTAGTGATGGGTCGTTCATGAACGATTCGTTCATTTTTAACAAATCTTTTATGTGACTCAGAAGAACGAGTAGTCTCAGAGAGTGATTCGTTCATTATGTGTTGACCGCGCATGTGCATTGCGCAACCTCCGTTTGTTTGTTACGTGAAAACCGCATAGGCGCTGTACAGGAAACAGAAATTATTAGTTCACCTTTCAACTCTTTTGTTCTGAGTCGTTCGTTCTTTTGTCACATGATAGCCGTATACGCTATGCATTGCACACACAGGAAACAGAAATAATTAGTTCACCTCTCAAGTCTTCTGGTCCGAGTCGTTCATTCATTTGTCACGGGACAGCTGTATACGCTATGCACATACGGCTGTCACGTGACAAAAGAATGAACAACTCAGACAAGAAGATTCCAAAGGTGAACAAATCATTTGTTTCTCATAATTTGTCCTTGGCTGCATTATAAATTTTTCCTTATTGGGACTATAATCAAAGTTTGCATAAGTAGATGTGTTGGGGGGATTTGGCTATTGAAAATGTAACATTTTAATTTAATTCTGCTCAAATGAATGAAATGAACTAAATGACTTGAAAAAAGATTAGTTCATTTTGCTGAATGAGACTCAAAGATTCAAGTCAGTAAAATGATCCGATCTTCCCATCACTACACTACATTACCGCTACTTCCTGTTTCTATGGTTTGGGTTTCTGTGGATGCTAAATAGTTTGCGCAATACACAGCAGGAAGTGGTTATTACAGCAAAATTTAAAACAGTAATCTTTTCAGTGAGTTTAATAGTCATCGTTGTAAATAATGTTTTCTTGTAGCCAGTAGCATGATGAACATACACTTTCATACCCTGAGATTTTCATTAGCCTTGTATGTGAGTGTATGCTGATAAATGTTATAAATGTGCAAGAATAGCTGTGCACAAATAGTAAATTACAAATAGTACATTTGTAATTTCTGCTACAATGCTCACAAGCCACATGTTTTAACAGGCAATTAGTTATGAAGTGGGTAAATCGAGCTCCAAGTTTGTTAATCGATGGTATTTGCTGCTGTTGGGGCCATCAGTCTATGTTATTTCAATGCTCATTTTAAGAAATTGTGTTTAATAGCAGAATTTCTGGTGAAGAACTACACTACTCATGATCCTGAAGGAAAACAATTCACCAATCAGAGAACTGCAGCAAACAAAGTGCGGCAAACAAGCTCTGCCACTCACATGACATAGTGTGAATGACCGAATTGAGTCGGTCTCCCTACACTATCAAACTACTTGTGTATTTGCAAATATCATCCAAACATTTTGGAATAAAATTAAAATATATTCTTTCTATGCTTAATTCTTATACTCAATTCTGTAGTTACATTTAAATTAAAGGTGCTGTAAGCGATTTTTTATGGAAAAATATGCAAAAAAATGTCCTACTCCCTTAAAGATATTAATGAAATAAGTGTCCTGAGATATCTCACTGTTCTCTGTGACAACTGTAGACTTTGTAAACAGCAAACAAAAATGTGTCCATGGACCGCAGACACTTTCACCGGTCAATTGTTTTGCTCGTTCTCATAGTGTTGTATTTGAAGCGGATCATTGAGGCTATGATTCTTTGGGTGTGTTCACACTTGGCAAGTTTGGTTCGATTAAAACGAACTCTGGTGTGATTGCTCTGTTAGTGCGGTTCATTTGAAGAAGTGTGAACGCTGTCACCCGAACCTTGGTGCACACCAAACAAGCGGACCGAGATCGCCTGAATAGTGGGGCTCGGTCCACTTCCAAACGAACTCTGGTGCGGTTCGATTGATATATGAACGCAACATGGACCAAAGACGTCTAAACGGACCAAAAACAGGAAGTAATTTGCCTAATACTGACCTCAAGCATACCTGGTTCTTCTCATCATAGGAGCTATGTTGCCCATCACAGTTCGGTACAGGCGTCAGAACCGCCATCACCCATCCTTGCAGCACATCTTCGTTTGTGTGTGCAATGGAGGAATTCCTGGTGCTGTTTTGACTCCTTTACACATTTTATTAGCTCTTAGTTTGTTCTCAGCTGGTAAAAATACCACCATATATACATATATAAATAAAACGAGCGCATTTCGCACAGGAGCCAACATTGTTTTGGATGTTTCGTTAAAACATATAAGTCATAAAAGCTGTCCAATCAGGTTGTGAATTTTTCCTGATGCCTTTGGTTTTGTATCGTTAGGTTCGGTGTTAAAAATGCCAGTGTGAACGCTAAGCGAACTAGGACTAAATGTGTCATTTTCTTTTTTGGTCCGGACCAAGAAGACCAAGAGAACCGAACTACAAGTGTGAGCACACCCTTAATGTATGTCAGTTGAGGATGCTGTTGTGCCACTGTTGAATTTGACAGCCACAAGAACAAACAATGCTGCTATTTTGCTACGTTGTCTTTGGAGAGCTGGGTTATGGAATGAAGGGGGCATGGCTAATTCAACAGCTCAGTCACGTGAAAACTTCACCACCCTAAAATAGCTTACAGCACCTTTAAATCAACTTTAAATCAATAGTTTGGTTCATGGCTTAGAACTATTTTATGAAAGATTTTATGAAATGCCTGTGGAAGATATAAATGAGAAAAATACTTCCTATACCTGTTGCGCTCTATGGCAGGTGATATTAGGGTGTGGGATATTCTAAAAAATGTGGACACGCCCATTAGTGCAGGTTGAGTCATCAATATTTTTGGTTCATTTTCCAGGAAGAGAAAGACTGTCAATCTTAAAAGCCTATGTCTGGTAAAAATTTATTTTGTCTTTTATTTTTACACAAAAATATAGATGGTCTCAAATTTAACAGACATAGAGTAACTCCACAAAATATCCACTCCAGTTTAGATTTTATGAGGTTTTAAAATATTGATTAATTTATCACTGTTATTTTCTCAGGTTACAATGATGTTCCAACATGCCACTGCAACAATTGAAGGGCCAATTTGCGGAACATCCCATTTCCAGATCAGTTTGTCATAGCAGGCCACAGGCAGAGAGGCTCATGGTAAACGGCCACCTGGACTGGAACAAGACAGCAATTTAGAATTCTATTTGTCTTCCTGGACAGAGATGGATAGGAGGGCTTTTAAAAGGAACAAAGAAAAGCAGCTGCCAAGCACTCCAATTGTTTGGAAATAACATAAATCACATTTGACCACCACTATAAAACTAGATTTGAAACACTGCAAGTAGGAACAGAGGAGATACAATTGGATCTCAGTCAGATGTTCTGCTTTATTCTCAGTAGCCATTTCAGTTGGACCAGAATAATAAAATCACAAATGTTCTCTCCGTTTACTCTGGTTTGATTTAGGAAAGATGTTCTAAATAATTCAGAGAGAGAGCAACACACTCTCACAGCGAAATCTTAAGGATTCGTACGACTTTTCTTAATTTGGCTAATTTGTATGATATCTTACGACTGCACTCACCTTCACTACAGCCAATGACATCGCTGGACATCGTTTTCATCTAATATGTGACAACTACTTGCTTCTGTCACACATAACAGCTTCCTGTCATGTATACACACGCTACTGATCAGTTAGGTTTAGAAAAGTGGTTTGGGTAAGGGCATAATATAAGCATGTCCGTGACACCTCGTGTGCAAAACTCATACTTTCTTCTGCATTACACATCCGGACATTTTTACGTGATGAAATCGTACAATTTCATAAGAACTAAATCGTCAAAAATCACACAGAATAGCCAACTCGTAAAATATGTACGGATTTTCATGAAATCAATTTGGAGAGAGAGAGAGAAAGAGAGTGCCTGTAGGACTGCAACATTTTTGCCCACACTGATCCCATCATTTCAAAGGAGTGAAATTTTACAGTTACCATTGATTTCCAAGACTTTAATGGCCTTGGCTATAGTACTACAGTATATAATTGTAGATTATGTTGTATCTATTGTAGCATAGAATAATAAAGCAAAGTACTGAGGTATAATTTCCTCCAGCAGATTGGAGCGATTGAAAACAAAGTGAATGTTTTGAAGTCACCTAAGTGAAACTTTTTTGAAGGGCAGGGCTGTTTCATTGGTTTTATTGCAGAGAGTCCTTAAATTATTTTTGACCTCCCTCCATCCGTATGACCTGTAGGTTTTCCTAAAGAGTGACCGTGTTGCCAAGATGGTCCAAACAGGAGGTTTATCTGCTCTGGACTGTCGTGAGGTGTTCAAGCGGCATATTGAGAAACGTGTTCGGAGCCTGCCAGAGATCGATGGCCTCAGCAAGGAGACGGTGCTGAGCTCTTGGATGGCAAAGTTCGACACCATCTACCGTGGAGACGAGGACCCACGCAAGGCACAGCAGCGCATGACCGCCAGCGCCGCATCCGAGCTCATCCTCAGCAAAGACCAGCTCTATGAGATGTTCCAGCATATCCTTGGGATCAAGAAATTTGAGCACCAGCTGCTGTACCAGGCCTGCCAGGTAGGTGGGAAAAATCAGACCACAATATAGGTGCTATATGATTTGCTAGTAAAGCAAACATGGTCAACAAGAACACATCTTGTGTGAATGGCCCCTTGCTGCATTTTAAAAGGTGTTTAAACTTGCACTGGGCTTAATAATTTGAAGAAAATTGAATTCTTATGGTCTTCATATTTTAGCTCCTTCTCTTCAGCTATATTGAGAGATCTCATCTACAGTAAGCGCCCCCACTCGCCACCCCGCCATTAAATCTCTCTCTTTCAAATGTTCTTTGAAGATGGCTAACCCACTTTTCCTTTGCTGCTAGCTGAGACTTCAGGGTGGGGAATTAGCATAGAAAGCCAACAAAACCACTGCCAAAATGACAGAAAATCTGTGTAAGTCCATTTTGTTCTTAATGGACATTTTATTGCTCAGATGGGACGCTACTTTACAATGGAGCATTTAATTAGAGACTAGCTTTATTTGCGTCTCCAAATTAACTGTCCTCCGTTCGTAAATATGGCCAAACAGGCATTGTTGAAAGCACTTAAGGGATCTATAACATGTTGAAAAATGCTTTCAGGCACATGTGATGGTTGAAAATCATTATTAGGTCGGTATCAACTGGTAAGCATGTCTCCACATTGGCCTGACAAACAGAAAGGGAGAGGAGCAGAATAAGACTCTAAGGAGGGAAGTTCACCAAAATATCTACTCAGTCCTGGCAGTGTTCATGTCAATGAACATCACAGTGCTGGCAGGGGCAAAATTGCTGCATCTGCCAACTAAAAAGCCCACAACCAACATTTTTCACCATTTCTGTGTGACAAGTATACCCGCAAGCTGAAGCATTGTTCTCATGACTAACAAATAATGTTTTGCTTCCATGTTAACATTTGCAAATTTCATTGTCAGTTTTTTATAGCATAAAATGCAGAGGATACATACACTTAAAGGGATAGTTCACCCAAAAATGAAAATTCTAACTTAATTTATTAATTCTTCCATGGAACACAAAAAAGGACATGTTAGGCAGAATGATAGCCTCAGTCACCATTTACTTTCATTGCTTCTTTTTTCCAAACAATGATGGTGAATGGTAACTGAGGCTGACAATCCCTAATACTTGGGCTAACTTTTGTGAAAACATCCTACAGGTTTGGAACAACAGAGTAAATTATATATTTTTATTTTTTTATTTTTGGGTGAACTGTTCCTTTAAAGCTACATTTTTACCCTCTTTTAGACTGTAAAATCACCTGGAATTCAAAACATACCTAGTACCGTTTTTGATTAAATTTAATTTAGTTTGAAATTCATTAGTGCTTAGTGGATACAGATAGACACTGGGTTTTTATGAACTAATAATTATGTATTTATGTGCATAGACAACAGTTTGAAAATTTTCACAGACTATAAGCACAAGTAGTTATTGAGACTCAATGTTTTCTGAGGTTCATCCTCTATAGCTTGACTATAGCTTCATTTTAGGCTCGTAAAACAGAGATTATTTTAGAGCATTCACAATAGCATATGGTTTCTAGCGTTGATAGAGGAATCATAACAATCAAAAGAGCTATTTTGAAGCCAAATTCAATAGATCAGGCATATTTAGGATGACTTACAGGCAATGATGTCATGTCATCCTGGTAGCAAGATTAAAGCTTTTTATGGCCACAAAGCCCTTGTAATTGCTTTGAGTAATTCATAAATTACATGGTCAATCACTGCTGATTTTATACCAGCTTTAAAAAACTGTCACTACAAGTAGTCTCAGCTGATTTTAACAAGGGTGTTATATACTGGTTTAATTTCCGAGATTAGGAACATTTTTACCATAAGTTTGTTTATACAGTAAATTTGTATACACACATCTCCATAATTCTCTATAAGAATATCCCCAATAGATTCATACTATACTTGCTCGATTATACTTAATACAGCAGGCCTGTGTAGCATATTGACTTATGGGTTGCCATTTTGTCCTACCGATTTGATGCTGCTGTACATATATATAGCTAAATAAGTGTGCTACAGAACGATTTTCATCTGCAGGTTTTTCAGCCTAGCTGTTTAATCACTTCAAATAAATTCAGCAATTTAGTTTCAATTTAGGTTTTCAATCACAAATTTTATGTATCATGCAGACAACATGCATCGGTTGGATCTCTCCAGATCAAACCAAGCGTATTTTACTTTTGTAAAGCAACAAAAAGCATCTCGCTTGCTCTTTCGCTTTATCCCCAGGACTGTGTTGTGTAGGTCACAAGGCCATGCGTGGGAGGCGTTTTCTCTTTGGCTGCCAAAAGATTCTTCATACACCACCTGCAGTGTATTTAATGAAAGCACAATCACACTTAATTGGCAAAAATTGTCTGCTCCTCTTTGCGTTCAGTAGGAGCAACTGCGCTTTTGACTGCCCTGCACGTCACAAAGAAAAACAAACAATCCATTATGTTGCCTTCATGAGCCCTGTGACTGTCCACACTGTAGCACAACTAAAAGAGAACACTTTAATAACCCCATTTCTGCATTAAATGAAAAAACCTCTTACAGGAAAGCTGTCAAATTGGGATGAATGAGAATGAATGTACACAGTAAATAATTTTTGATGTTTTGACAGTGTTATTACTGTATTTCCAACTGCAACTTACTGTAGATACTGTTTACAGTATGTTGCTGTCAATTTTGTTGTTTTAACAGTATTATGGTTGTATTTTCCACCATGCCTTACTGCAGAAACTGTTTACAGTATGTTACTGTCAAACTGAGCTGTATTTTTTAAGAATAAATGAGTGGGAAAATAATTACAGTAATTTACTGTTAAACTGCATGAGAGCGGGCCCAATCTCAAACATGTACATTCACAATTTAGAGGATAAATTTGTGGTATTATTCAGTGATCTATTATCAAAAAGGTTGAAACCTGGAGATGTCTTCTCTGCATTGGATTTACTCATACAATCACATAAAAAGTAGAACTGCATGGGAATGCGCCTGGCAACCTATGGATGTTGAGCCTGAACTCGACTCCTCATCACTTTAGCCTTGAGAGGAGCAGAAGCAAAGCGATCTCTTTTCAAATGAGCCAGGTGAGCACCAAAAATTGCACAAAACATCTTTTAGCAGTTTATAATATTTTTATTTATTTATTTTTTTTTTAAACATTCATCATTTGACAATGAAGATCTGCATGTCATTTTTGATAAGTAGGTTTGTAATGATAAAGTTTACATTCTCATAAAGATACTAGCATTAGTTATAACTCCCATTCTGTTTAGTACTGAAGTAAGCACTTACAAGTTTTGAAGTACACCAAATTACTTTGTCTGTGAACAAATGTTGTTTTTACACCTGTCAAACATGCACAACTCTTTAGACACCCCGTTTAAAAAAAGAAATAAAAAAATGATGTGCTGCAGAGTTATACCGGCAACTTTATTTGACCCTTCCATCTAAAATAAAGTTATGTTATGTACAAATTTAACATATGTTAATGTTTTTTGCTCAGAATTTTATTCAATATGTTTGCAAGTAACTTCTATCTCAGTCCTTTCTGAATGATGCACAACCTTGGTTGTTGAGAGTGTATTCTCTCCCTTGTAGCTTAAATGTTATGTTGATATAAAAACAAGACTGAAGTTACATGATATTAATTGATTTTTGTATGTATTTATTTTTTCTCTAGGTCTGGGCAGGCAAAGAATGGGATTAGTGTTCTTTCAGCCATTTGGACATCTGGTGAACTTAATATTGAAGTTTTTGAATGGACTTTTATGTGTAGTCATAATTTACCTTTATGAGTAACAATATGTGATTTTTGAGTTGTTATTGTGTAATAAATGTTCTGTTTGCAAAAAGGTCTCAATTGTTTCATAATTTTTTTAACTTGTAATAGATAGAAATTATTTACTCTACTCTGTAAGCTAAAACTGTGATTAATGTGGTTAGTTCTATGGTATGGATACTGCAATTTAATATACAACATACAAACGATTACCATAATTAATTTTACTGTACAGCTAATATACTGTTTTTTAAAATACATCATACAAACAACTACCGTAATTAATTTTACAGTACTGCACATACTGTAAATCATTATACAGTGTGCTGTAAACTACTGTAGATAGTTTTACTGTAATTGTACTGTGGAATGGAATACAGCAGCTTGCTGGCTATTTGTTGCCAGTAAGTTACTGTTGATTTTACAGATTTTTTACAGTGTTCTGTAGGATTATTTTGCCACGCAATGTTTAATGAACTGTGGTGGGCAGTTATGGAGGGTGTGTTTTGGCAAAATAATGTTTGCAAACAAAGAGGCAGAGATGGTGTATTTAATGTTTGCCGGTGCAGATAGCAACTGAGAGCATAGTTAATGCATCTTACTCTAATGCAGCATTTTAAATGCAATGTTGTGCACAGAAAACTACATTTTGTTGGTAACATGCTGAGGCCCTGACATCATAGAAGATTTATTTGAAAAAAAAAATATATATATATATTTATTTTTTTTGAATACTTCTTGTCCTCTAGGAAAGTTAAAATCATTCTTTAAGTCTGTATTAAGTAAGTCATTTGTTTCTCTTAGACTGTTGTTAGATTAAATGGAAAGCAAATTGCGATTTTTGCTTATCTCTTGCTTCTCAAAATGTTCTCCCTTAGAAAAAGACCCCAGTAATCTCACATTTGCCTCCTCTAGATTTTCAGAAAAGATCTCATCAATGCCTCAAAATATGCACAGATTTGCCAAGATGCCAAAGTCTGCAATTAAAAAATTTGATTTCAATATGAAGATCAATTTATCAGACCTATGTTATCTGCATTAATTTTATAGCTCTCTACTCTTACAACATGTCAACAATTGTCTCAGTCGTTTCCATTTTTATTTCTCCTGAGTCCTGAGACAAAAATGATACTTAATGAAACATAACTGAGAACTCCCATGTCAGTTAAGGAGGATCCTCTGCCGTGATTTGCAAGGTTAAAACGGATATAGATCAAAGTCTGGTTAAATCTTATTGAGATAATAGAAAACTGTGAATGTGCTGTGCTACTGCACTTATTACTCAGGACTTACTTACTCATAAACTGGCCCATTCACACTCATTTCCCTGCAGTCACAAATAGATTCTCTCAGTGACAAACACATTTCTCCAGCTCTCAAGAGCTTACTGACTGAATTACCTGACCACAACGAGTAAAAGAATACTTTTTTGTTTGTCATTGTTTTCTGTTCTTTGTTGTTTAGCAGACATATATGATTATTATGTGCACGTGAAATAGTGGCAGTGACATTTTTTCTCTCTTTCTATCTCTCTCTCTCTCTCTCTCTCTATGAAAGCTCAGCATATCCTTTAATTTGTCAGGCCCATTTCTTTGCATTTAAAGCTCCTCTTCATCTCCTCAAGAGCAATTGGAAAAGCTGATACAACCCATAGTCAGGATCCCAGCTGATCCAACATCAAAGCGGTTCCAATATGTGTGCAATACTGGATAGAGGAAACAGTAACAGTGCAGACTTTGAATAGAGAGTAAGCAGGGTTGGTTCATTGCAGCCGTTGACAGGAGCTGATTATGTGCTCCACTAATCAACAGCTCAGAATGAACCAGCAGGGTTACGGCACACACACACGTGCATGCACGCACACACGTACACACACACACACACAGCAAATTATCATTCACACTTCTATGCTATCATACACAGAAACAATGCATTTGTTCTATATAATAATGTGCATAATTGGTTGTTGTTTTCTCTTATAGTCGGTCAAAGGAACGTGGCTGCTTCTGCACTTTTATAAAGAGCACTTCTGCTGTTCTGTCTCTCCATTATTTGACTGTACATGACAGACTGCAGCATGTTGGACTCTTAATTATTAAAGTGGAAACCATCAGTGTATTAAGAGATTGCTTTCTTTCTTTCTTTCTCTCTTGCTTTCTTTTCGCACACATACGTTGGTGCAGCTATCATTATGAGGACTCTCCATAGACATAATGATTTTTATACTGTACAAACTATAGATTTTATCCCCTAACCCTAACCCTACCCCTAAACCTAACCCTCACAAAAAACTTTCTGCATTTTTACATTTTCAATAAAACATCGTTTAGTATGTTTTTTAAGCGATTTAAATTATGGGGACACTAGAAATGTCCTCATAAACCACATTTATAGCATAATACCCTTGTAATTACCAGTTTGTAACCTAAAAAAAGTCCTTGTAAACCACTTAAACCTGCCCACACACACACACACACACACACACACATGTTGGTGCAGCTATCATTATGAGGACTCTCCATAGACATAATCATTTTTATACTGTACGAACTATAGATTCTATCCCCTAACCCTAACCCTAAACCTAACCCTCACAAAAAACTTTCTGCATTTTTACATGTTCAATAAAACATCGTTTAGCATGTTTTTTAAGTGATTTGAATTATGGGGACACTAGAAATAAACCTGCCCACACACACACACACACACACACACACAAACACACACACACACACACACGTGCGCACACACACACACACACACGTTGGTGCGGCTATCCTTATGAGGACTCCCATAGACATAATGATTTTTATACTGTATGAACTATAGATTTTATCCCCTAACCCTTACCTACCCCTAAACCTAAGCCCCACAAAAAACTTTCTGCATTTTTACATTTACATTGTTTAGTACGTTTTTTAAGTGATTTGAATTATGGGGACACTAGAAATGTCCTCATAAACCACATTTATAGCATAATACCCTTGTAATTACCGGTTTGTATTAAAAAAAAAATGTCCTCGTAAACCACTCAAATCCACCAACCCACTAACACACACACACACACACACACACACACACACACACACACTTAGCTATTTAAATGAAGACATACCATAGACTTCTACTGTATTCATATAAAGGCAATTATATTTGATATACACTAACTTTATTATGTATATTACGTACAGTATTTTTTCTATTGAGGTGGGGAATTTCCTTTGAATTCTGTTGTATTCATATGGGCAGTCAGTCGATTTTAAATGTTTAATTGAATTAATGACATGATATGTTGATTAATTACAGTAATCGGATTTATCGTATCAATATTTTCTGTAAAAAGGCACCCCAATAAAGATAATTCAATATATAATACAGTAATCAAACAAATTATAAGAATTCATATAATTAAAAGACATTACATGGTGACAGTAGAGTTAAGCACTGATTGTACAAAAGAAAAAAAAAAAAAGTGGCTTTAGAAGTTAATATAATGTTTGATTTATTTCCATATCATTGACCAAATGCCTATCCCTGGTCTACAGTCTGCAGGAATACATTCTGCTATTGAAGTCATCAATATGTCCAAAGTAGACTTACAGTAAAGGCTATTTTCACAGAACATATTCTTTTGTTCCGTCTGTTTGTGCACGTCAGAGAATGCTTTTGAAGCATCTCACTGCAGTTGTGTCATGTTTCATTGGTTTTCAGCATCTCTAACCACAAGTAGTGCATTTTTATGATGCAGTGTCCAGATAAATGTAGTTTGAAACTTAAAAAAACACATCTTAATCCAGCCTCCATGTATTCAAATCCATCCAGCTGTCTTTGAACAGCTGTCGGTTTGTTGTCTGTACAGTTGTGCATTGCCTGTACAGCTAGCATTGCGCTAACTGCCCCCTGCTGACTGCAATTTGCAAATCAATGAAGGTGGTACCTCAAGCTTGAATTGCTCTGTGGTTGGAAAAATTCCATGTTACGGAATTTACGTACAGTCATGGGACATAATTAATTGCGTTACTTTTAAAAACGTAATTTTTATATAATTGATCGCACTGAATTGACAAGTGAAATCAACAGCCTTAGTTTTTATATGAGCAAATGCTATTTTCAATCCCTGAAACACTTACATAAGCCTTTTTGCATTGTTTATGTTTAGTAAGCCGTTTTCCTCATGAGGTCCATTGGCTGGTCCCGACAATGTTGCTGAATTTAGGATTTATTCTCCTTGTGGGGACATTTGGTACACAAACACACAAACACACACTCTGTCACTTTCTGTCTGCTGGATGGGTCAGTATCAATAATAAAGTAGCCATGATGTTCAGGGTTTCGAGCATATCAGTGGACAACTGAAGGTCAGATTGTAGGGTTTAGTCACATGCTGTCTGACCTATTACTTCACACAATGTCACAGATGTCACTCTCCCACGCACAGCAAAGGAATCTTGAAGGGAAGAGAAAGAATGAAGACAGATGGGGAGGTGGCAGAGAGAGATACTGTGAATGAGTGTGGTGACAGCAGAAAACGGTGAGAAAGAGAGAGAGGAAGAAAAAAGCAAGGCTGAGAACACAGCTCCGTCGCTCCTGCCATCAGCAAATCTAAATGTGTGAATGCATTATTGATGTGGTGAGTCTCTGAGTTTCACTTGCTCCGTCTCAGTGAGGAGGAATCTGGGGTAACAGCTGTCGGGAGCTCCCTCTGCTGTGATACAGTCTAACTTCCACTTCATCAGATCACTGTACTGAAGCTTATATTACCGTTTCAACAATAGGCATTGCTAGACTCTAGTTAGAGGGTCCTAGAGATTTTAATCATTCTTGAACTACATTTCTCCAGATTGACTTTTCTATTATTGTTTACTGTAATACATTTTCAGATATTTATTTTTGTATAATTCTGAAGAAATTGACGTAGTATATTTTTAACATTATGGATTATTACTTCAGTTACTACAGCCATTCAAATACATATCCCATTAAGGATAGTTACGGCTCTAAAATATGATTGAATGAGCCATGTTCGAAGACATTGTAAAATAGGTGATATACTGTAAGCACACCTTTTAACGCACATCAGTTTAATTTTATGTTAATACACCAAGATGCAGTTTCAGTTTTGCTTATAAACTATATTACTTGGCAGTATTGCCAAATTATTGCTTTTTTATTGTAATGATTGCTGTTAATACATTTAAACATTTATTGATTATTGCCAAATTAAGCTACTCGAGGCTGCCATTTTTGCCAAAATCGCTGTAATGCATGGCCTTTTATGCCCTTGTTGCAACTTTGTAACACAGCAAAATGAGAAATAGTAATTAGAGGTGAATAATTTCTGAAGGCACTCTCTTAGTTAATGCTAATGTGTGAAAATTAAATAGAATGACTTCCACAGAGTTACCATAGAGCTGACCTGTCTGTTAAATGAACAGAGGTAAATACTCTAATGATGATCTGTATACAGAGAGAACAGACGTTCTTCTTCCATGTTTGCGTTGCTGACAATTATTAAGACTGGCTTTTGATGAAAGGATCATTTACCTTGCACACTAAACTAAACAGAAGCCTGCAGAGTCAACAATGAAATGGAGCTTTTTCACATGTACATAATTTATTTATGTCTGCCAGGAGATTCCTCGCCATTGTTTGGTTGTATTGTAGATGCGCTATGTTCTTAAAATGATTTCTAATGGCCTATTTTTTAGCTGCATAAAATACTTATTATCTTTAAAGCACAATATACAGTCAGTCCATCGTTGTCAGAAAATGAACCTTGACAGGGTAATCAGTATTTCATGTTTTCCGTATCATCCCGAAGGTGATTATTTTGTGCTGACTGGATATTACCCTCCTTATTACACGACTACTTATCAAATAAGTCAATAAATGGACATGAAACGCTTATTTGAGTTAAAATGATATTATTATGTGAGAAGAAAGAGCCCGTGGAGTGATATGAGAAACCTGAAATCAACATTGTGTAGGGGGTTGCCAGTGTCAACTGTCCAATATATAGTTTAGTAGTCATTATACAGAAGTATTTGTCTGCAGAATGCTTCAATTGACCAATCAGAATCTATTTTTCCAGAGAGCTATAATAACTACAGGGAATAGTATGTATAAACTCAGATCTATGAATGCATAGGTCATCTGTTTCTGATTTATTATGACAAACCCTTCCACAACTGCTTTGCCTTGCCAATCTGGAGGACAATATTGTAAACTCTATGAAAAAGGTCAATAGGTCATTGTAGTGCTGCCTATGTGCTTTTGCATCAGAGAAACTCAGGAGGGGCAATGTGAGAGACTGACATTTGATGACCAAGGGGTTATGCTCAATTATTTAAACAAAAGCTTTTAGTTGAACACAGCGCAACTGAGAGTTCTGCTGTGTAGAACTCAAATAAAGACTTCATCCTTATCACTGGCATCAGTATGCTGTCATTTATTCTATTCTTGGAGCCACAGCACACACACACAAATGTGCACACAGAGGGTTCCTGCATATGCTGAGCCATGCTTAATTAGAACGCAGTCCCAGGAGAACAGGGCAGAAGATAGACATGGCTCTGGGGACCAAGACTCAACTCTGCAATGTGTGACAGGGTTTCCCACTCCACACTGACTGTCGCCATGGCAAGGGTTGCTGTGGTGCTGTCGCCCCTGGATGCTGTGTGGACAAGTGCAGAGGAGTGACATAGACAGAAAGTGATGGCTTCAGATGGGGATGCTTCAGATGTCATAACACACACAAACAGAAACTGACACGCTAGCACACCCACACGCTCACGCAGCAGAGTTAACAGGGGTGAAGAGATTATCTCTGTTCCAGCACATCAGATTTTCTTCTCCATTGGGATTTCCCATCTTCCCTGTGGGATGCTTATACTGTATAGTTTGTGCTTTACTGTAGAATTTATAGTCATATGACTATGTATAAGAGGCTATATATTTGAGCAGTGAAAACTAGGCACTATAGTACAAATAGAGTATTACATGTTTTACTCATGCTATATGGGTTGCAGGATTCTGTGGAATTAGGACCCACAAATTTAATTATGCACTTAATTAACACACAGTTTACAGGTTATCAAAAGCCCAGAATCTGAAGAAAAAAATAAGAAGTACCCTTTTGTTTTAAGAAAATGAAGCAACTTTAAGGACTTTCTGTATGACTTTCCTTCTTCTGCAGAACACAAATTATGATTTTTAGAAGAATATTTCAGCTCTGTAGGTCCATACAATGCAAGTGAATGGGTGCCAATATTTCGATGCTCCAAAAAGCACATAAAGGCAGCATAAAAGTAATCCATAAGACTTCAGTGGTTAAATCCATGTCTTCAGAAGCCATATGATAGATGTGAGTGAAAAACAGATCAATATTTAAATCCTTTTTTGCTAGAAATTCTTCAAAAGTTTGGACACCATTCACTTGCATTGTATGGACTTAAAGAGCTGAGAAATTCTTCTAAAAATCTTAATTTGACTTCAACAGATGAAAGAAAGTTATACACCTCTGAGATGTCATAAAGTTGTGTAAATGATGAGAGAATTTAAATTTTTGGGTGAACTATTCTTTTAGGCCAAATTCTCATTACCATAATGCATCCTGATGTACTTTCACTTTGGAGTTTCTCTGTATTTCCCTTTATTCTCATTCCCTTTATTCTCCCTTGATTCATTAGATTCTCATTACTGTAATAGAGAATTGTATTTACTATGCTACCATTAAAAAAGGTAATACAATGATTTCAGCATAAAGAAAAAGCAGCACAACAAATGCTACAATGATATTTAGCTACTTTAATATTAAATTAACATATTGAGATTTTTATTGAGGCAGGAAGGGGGGTTTAATTGTCTTTAAAATAATGCCACTAGCCAAAATAATCTAAAATAAGTCAACGAATAATCTAGTCAAATGCAGTGGCGGGCCGTGCATTTAAAGTTTAGGCCTTTAGTGTGATTCTTGCCATTAAGAAAACACAGTTTCACAATGAATAAGACACCCTATGCCTTTGGGCATCACACATTGTGTCGCAGCTAACTAGTAATACCAATTGACATTTTAAAAACACGTCCACGCATGAAAGCCAGAACTTGAAACGACACTTAATGCTCAAGCAAGCCTTATTTTAACAGCAGCATGACTGTTTTGTGAAATGAATGTCTCCCGAACAGACATTCAAAATCATAATTCTTCATATGAATCTACCAAGAAGGTCTATAATACCTGGAAAGATCTCTAATAATATTTGCGATTTTAATGTTGCTTGCAATAAATTTCATTTCATCAGGGTACAAAGTTATGCTGCATTCCATTCAAGTTGGATGTGAGATATTCCTACTGAATATCTCCGACCATAAGTGCATTCCATTCCCCGATATTCAGAAGATGACATTTAAGAAAACAAAACTGCAAACCTCCGTTAGCTTAGCAGTGGTTTGACTCTCATTAGAGATGTCTCCTAGCAACCCAACTGATAAACAATGCTGCAGCACTAGCATTTGTGCTTCAGGTGTACGATTATCAAAAGAGATTATAATGTTTTATACACCTGTTTCTGCAGGCATTTGTTAAACAAGCTTTAATATCATGTAATGTGGAAACAAACGCATTTATTGATATTACTTAATAAAGTGAATGTTTATCACTTACTTTGTGTATCTCCACGAGTGTCGACATGTTTGTGTGATATCATGCACCTGCATCTCGGCGAAATCGGAGTTGAGAATTTCTGTATGAGCCTACAAGTTGTAATTCTGACTTAAAGATGCATTCCATTGCACTTTTTGTAAAATCCGACTTTCTGAGTTGAATGGAACACAGCACTACTTTTCAAAATTTGACCCAACACTGAATTCTCAAGCAGCCTAATTTACACTTAGAAAACTCCTGATGTTGCTATAACAAGGTGAAAAGCACTTACCAATTTACTTGAAGTGAAAATCAGTCCTCCTTTCCTGTTTAATAAATTAAGCAATCACATGATCATGCAGAACATCTCAGGTTTGTAAATCCATAAGAATCTCTTTCTCAACGGCAATACCAGCAGTGACAGCCAACTCATCAGCAAGATCTTGCACTTTTCACTCTTGAATTACATACATCACTTAAAGCGTGATTGCCTCACTCATGGCCAGCTAGAAGGCCTCGACTGGGACATATACTAAAGATCACACCCACCAAGAACAAATAAATCAATCTGATTGGCTGATGAATCTGACGATCTGACTTTAGTTGCTCATTCATTTGCACTGTTGAGGGATTCTGTGGAAATTCTGAAGGCCTGAGGGGGTGGAGCTCAAACTCACGCGCTGCTTTGGCTAACGAGCTCAGCATCGGGCATGCGATTTGTGAAACAGTCGTCACACTTTGCTTGTAAGCATCAAGGAATAAATTCTGACTGGATAAACTTTTTGTTTTCTCTAATAATTTGTAGATTAATTAAGAGTGGAAAGTGATTAGAAATACATAGGCAAAAAGGTGATAATGGGGATCTGTATGGATAAGTTGCCTTCTGGAGAAGTATAGACTGATATCAATGCATGGAGCCGTGAGGGATGATGGTAACCAAAGTAAATGTGTGTGTTTATCTCTTTGCAGTTGGATAATCTGGACGAGCAAGCAGCTCAGATCAGGAGAGAACTGGATGGGCGTCTGCAGATGGCTGATCAGATTGCCCGGGTGAGGCTCATAATTTTATCGCTTGCACATGGACTGAGATGCAGTGGCAGTGCTTTAAACAACACTGGGATCGGTTCCATTGCCACTCAGCCAATTCAGTTTATGCACCCAAATTCACATCATTATTTAAACTGGCTGACTGCGATTTCACCAAGTAGGATATGTTCCTTGATCAATAACTTTTGTTGGCCCAGGAACAAAATTCATATCAAACAAGCATCATCACTAACCAGAGGGTAATTGTTGGTTGATGTGTTGTGTAAGCCTCAACCCCAGCCCCAATTCTTAACCCTTGACCCTAAACTAAACCCTAAACTCTGATTGGTATATTGGATTGCTGTTCCAGGAACATGTCCTACCTAACAAAATCATGGTAAACATTCAAACTGCCCCAAAAAGTTTTAAAAAGCTGAAAGCAGTCAAAAGTGCCTGGCCAAGCTTGTTAAGCTGTCTGTTTTGGGCATTTGTCGGCTGGTCATGCTGCGAGACAAGCTAAACTAGCTGAACACCAGCTTTACACTGATGGGCATCCAGCTTGAGCTAAATTTAAACCATGTCATAAATTGCTATTTGAAATGTATTGTTTTCTTTTCTTTTTTTTTTTTTTTGCTTCTTCTTTCAAACTTTAGGCCGGCAAATTCCCCAAGTTTGTGTCCAAGGAGATGGAAGCTATGTATATTGAGGAGCTAAAGAGCTCAGTGAACCAGCTGATGGCTAACCTGGAGAGCATGCCTGTCTCAAAGGGAGGAGAGTTCAAACTGCAGAAGCTTAAGAGGGGACACAACACCTCCATCATCGATATGGGACAGGAAGATGAAAACCAGCTTTCCAAGTCTGATGTTGTGCTGTCTTTCACACTTGAGGTAAAAAATGTTCTAGCCTTAAGGCATTGTTTTCATTTTGTGCTAAAGGCTTAAATACTTTCAACTTTTTTGGGTGAAAACTTGTGAAATTTTGGTGTTACTGTGCCATGTTTAATATTAACCAAACCCTGAAAACATACAACCTTGTATGCTTATATACAACCAGCTTGTGCAATTCAGACCATAAAGGTGTAAGATTTGTAATGTTTTATAGGTCTTAAAAAGTAAGCACATTTAATATAAAAGTAAGCAATTTCATTTTGCTAACTTTTTTATGACCACATTTTTTACCAAGATTTAAAGACAAAGAGTGTTTCTGATTGGCTTGTCTTCTGATTGGCTTAAGAAGTGCAGGCCAGCTCCCTCTCTAGGGCTGTCACAGAGGCAGGTTTTCTCAGAACAAATATTTAGGTGATATCTGTCAGGTTGTAGGGACATTTTATGTGTTGTATTAAAAAATAAATAAATCGCTTAGCACTTTTAAAAAGGTGCAAATGTTTGAGCCTAAATAAAAGGTTGTAAAATAATACATAATACAATAATACATCTTAACATTTTCATTGAAACACAAACAATGTTTGAATGCAGCAAACTACAAGACTTCATTTCAGCCAAAATAATTCTACAGTCTAACACTGTGAATAGTTGTCATTTGTTGACCTTTTCCATGAACAGCGTTGTCACTATATATTAGAGTCAGAGACCTTTTTTATAAAGACATGATATTGTATTACTCATCATCTCTAAGCATTGTTTCCAGACTTGCAGCTTAAGATAGCAAAAGGCCAGATTCAAATGTCGACTTAAAGGTGCATTCAGTAATTTTTTCCAAATAAAAAAAGTTTTACTCCTAAAGAAGTGAATTGTAATTTTGAAACATATGTATAAAATCCTGACCACTCACATGAGATGAGGACTCTAGTCATATCAGTAACCTTACAAAAGCTGTTTTATTCTACATGGAGAGGGTCCCCTCATGAGGTTGCCATTTTAGAATCACATGACAAGCTGAATACTACTCGCCTAATCTCATTAACCATCTTGTATTGGACACTTTCACTCTTGGATTAAATTAATCATGGCTAGTGTGAATAGTGAATTTCTACAATGGCTTCTGTAACTTAAAACTATTGATTTTGTATGATGCTGCATCCACATCATTAAGTGTCACTGTAAGTCCAAGATGACACAAACAAAAAGTTACTGAGTGCACCTTTAATGTTATTATTATTTTATAGCTCTTCAAGGTGAAGTTTCAAATTTTTTTTTATGTTAAATTACATTCTCCGGAGGCCTGTGTAGCTCAGCGTGTATTGACGCTGACTACCACCCCTGGAGTCGTGAGTTCGAATCCAGGGTATGCTGAATGACTCCAGCCAGGTCTCCTAAGCAAACAAATTGGCCCGGTTGCTAGGGAGGGTAGAGTCACATGGGGTAACCTCCTCGTGGTCGCGATTAGTGGTTCTCACTCTCAATGAGGCGTGTGGTAAGATATGCGTGGATCGCGGAGAGTAGCATGAGCCTCCACATGTGGAGTCTCTGCGGTGTCATGCACAATGAGCCACATGATAAGATACACAGATTGACTGTCTCAGAAGCGGAGGCAACTGAGACTTGTTTTCCGCCATCCGGATTGAGGTGAGTAACCGTGCCACCATGAGGACCTACTAAGTAGTGGGAATTGGGCATTCCAAATTGGGAGAAAAGGGGATATCATTTTTTTAAAATACTTTCTCCTATTCTCCTATTTCCCCAAAGAGTGTAAAAACGATGACCCTGTGATGCTTTCAAAACATTGCTTGGTTGAGTTGACCGATATGTCTACTTCTGTCTCCACCAATGGTGTGAGTTTACCCACACAACAGTCAATACTTTTACAATGTTTGGTGCCTCTAGTGTTGCAGAAATTACACACTTGACCTTATAAATTTGTGTTATATAAAGTCCCTTTCAACGCATAACACGGCGTACTGTTTTACTGCTTACTGTAATCAATCACAGACACTGATGTGTTTATGTGTGCACATGTTGCACAACCTAAACATTAACCTCACTTGTAAGATCATATCTTTTGGCTCTCTAAAAGGATTCACTTTTCATCATTTGGAATTAATAGACACCCCTCAGTTTAGATGGTGGATTTGAGTGAGAAGAGAGTGTTAAATTTAGCAATATTAACAACTTCAGTGTTAGTTTAACACATGCGTCTGTGAGGATTTAATCTTCACTGAATTTTCAGTCCTTGCTAATGCATGAATTATAGATAGGCTGCTAGTCACTTCAGTGTTAGTTTAACACATGCGTCTGTGAGATTTTAATCTTCACTGAATTTTCAGTCCTTGCCATTGCATGAATTATAGATAGGCTGCTAGTCTGCAGACAGAAAGGGC
The DNA here is from genome assembly GCF_019703515.2 of Myxocyprinus asiaticus. NCBI lineage: Eukaryota > Metazoa > Chordata > Actinopteri > Cypriniformes > Catostomidae > Myxocyprinus > Myxocyprinus asiaticus. The sequence continues at coordinate 37,975,091 of NC_059355.1, forward strand.
TGCAGCATATAAAAAAAGGGTTCTACTGCATTTTTGATAAATTATCCTAGAGAATATCGAGTGCCTCAGAGAAATCTCTCCTCTCCAGTCTGAGTTTTTGCAATAATTAACCCATCTTGAGTTAGCTTTTTTTTCAGGGCAGTTGATTATAATGTGGCAAGAACTTCGTAGTCACAGAGGCTGACAAAGCAGTGTTTTATGGACAGGAGTCTTATTTTGTGTTGGGGAGCAATGAGCTGGCAGATTTTATAGGTGCAATAGGTGTGTGGACTGATTTTCAGCTGGGCGTAAACAATGTGTGGCAGTGGGGGCGTGGTCAAGCATCTCTCCGGAGAGAGAGACTGGCGCAAGAAAGGCCACGATGCCACATGATACTGTAGACTTGAAATGTTTAAGTGAATGTTTGATTGTAAAGCTGTGGACTGTGAAGCTGTAAGCGTTAACGTGCATAACTAAACTCCTACCTGAACCAGGAAATCTTGCTTCTCGACTTCTCCTTTCCACTGAGAAGTGTTACACAATGCTTATTTAATGAATGTCTGAAACAAAGAAAGTAGAATAGTTATAAAAGTTTATAATGTGGTCAGAAAGTTGAGTGGTTGGCTCATCTAAGGGAGTGTACATTATAACTACTTATATACTGCAAGTTTTAAAACTCTTACCTGCAGACAGAATACTGAACTGGATTTTCCTCAATGAATGTTTCTTCTGTATAGGTGGTGATTATGGAAGTTCAGGGGTTGAAGTCATTGGCTCCTAACCGCATTGTGTACTGCACTATGGAGGTAGAGGGTGGAGAGAAGCTACAGACAGACCAGGCAGAGGCATCCAAACCAACGTAAGACACATTTATAATCTCAACATGGACAAATATACAAAGGCTTAACACATACCCAAGGCATATATTAATAATAACATACAAGGCACATTCTAACACTTGTGCAAGATGTGTGTCATTATGTAGATGCAAAAGCACCCTTTACCATCTGTATTGCGACGTGCCCGGTAAGCCCACTGCTTTCAATGAGAACCGTTTGCCGTCAATATATTGACGTGAAGAGTTTTATTATTATGAATTAAATTGGGGTATAATTTTGTCATCATGACATGACATGTTGGGGTAAGGTTTTCAATTTGAACTCAGCAACATTTATTAGTTTGTAGCGGTTAATGTTTAATCTGTTGTTTTCTGTGCACATTCTGCTTATCTGAAGTGACATTTTTGTTCTGGTTTTCTTCTTTTTTTTTTTTTTTTTAAGATGCAGACAAGGGTGAAAAATAAACAGCAGCAATAAACAAAGAGAAAGAATAATATATATATATATATATATATATACATACATATATATACACACACCCACACACACACACATACTCACACACATCAAATTATTGTCAGGTTTTTGAACATAACACACAGAAAGCAGTAAACCCAAGAAGTCTTTATTAATAAAAGTAAAATGCAAAAACACAAAACTTGGCTCAAAAAAACAGAAAACCTGGAAAACCACTAAAAAGGGCTGAAAATAAAAGACCCATGATAGGGCAAAAACAAAAACTAACCAATCAGATACATTTTTTTATTAAAAAATAATTTTGAAAAAACATAGACGACCGACCGACCAGAGGAAACTCACAACATGTAACAGAAGGGGAACAATGAGAGATGAACCAGCACAGAACTGAGAAAAAGAAGGGAATATAAAGGGGAGAAATCAAAAGGGCAAACGAGGAGGGCAGGTGAAGAAAACAACATGATCACATGGGAAGTCGTAATGCTGTTTCCGAAAGTTCCAGCACCCTAGGATTGGCAACAGTATGCCGATTTACTGACATGCCCTATCTCCCATCAGACATGTTTGGAATGGCTCCACAACTGTTACTTTCCCTCGTGGCATGACTGGTAGCACGTTGCATCAGTTGCACCAAAGCAAAGTCTTTCTAGCAAGTCAGTCCACTGTCGGCTATCTTTGGAATTCTCTCGGGAGGCTATTTCCAGTCATGCCAGTGCAGCTCCTATCTGCTTGAATAGGGAAAGAATGAAATCTCAAGAACGGTTGGTCAAGATTACAATCAAAGTACATATTTCAAATCAGCAATACAATTTTATAATACCGGAATCATAAATTGTGCTTCTTTACCTCAAAGTACGCTAAAGCTTGCAATTTTCATGGCTTGTACAGTTAATGCGCATGCGCTGATTGACAGGCGATGTCTCGATCTAAAAGGTGATTGGCTCTTTTACCTGTATGGCAGGACTTCCTTTCTACATCTGTTGACCGTTGGGCGCTAGAGCTCCTGTGACAGGAGACCACAGTTCAATCCCCATTCAAATGTGGAGGTAATCACATTAGTATAAACGAGTGTGATAAGGAAATTGCATTTTTATTCCAAACATTGCATTTTGTCTCTACTATTGGTAAGGTCAAAATAAGCATTTCTCTTCACAGTTACACCCTGTATAGCTGCAAAAAATTATCTTTACATCTGGCTTCTGGCGACTTCTCCTGCTGTAGATCTAAATGGATGTCACACTTGTTTATATGCTCTAAAACATTTACCACTTTAGACTCTGGGGGCAGTGTTTTAAAATTCAGTCAATGTATACCAATTTCGGCTAAAGAAAAACAGCACACAAATTTTATGTGATATCACGTTGGAGAAAATGAACAATTGATCAGGCAAATGAGGGGGTGGGGCCATAAAACAAGACATGGAACAGAAACAAGCAGAGTGACACATGCAAAACACAACAGAAAGTCAAAAATAATGTATATATCAAGAGTGTCAGGATCCTGCCACTAAAGAGAAAACAAGACAAGACAGAGATTACTAGGAACCTGACACATATACATTAGAAGAAAAAAAAAGGTCTGTTCTGGTTTTCGTTTTTGGATGATCAACTAAAACAGAACCCTGTGTGATGCTTTCAGTTTAACAATAAAGACAAGAAGTTTCTTTCATTAAAGTTGATGTAGGTGAGGTTCATATTTTAGTCGACCAACCACAAAAACAAAAGGAAAACACAAACGTTCTATGAACTTCTACAGGAAACTAGCTTTATAATCATACAAATTTCAATGTTGTTTGCGTCATATTGATGGCAAAGGTTTCTTGTTGTTGAAAGCAATGGGCTTACCAGCAGGGTGCTTGCACAAGCAACAGTGTTTGACACTTGGTAATGAGTACTAGTTGAAATATCAGTTGATTAATTGGTTGATGTATATTGGTTTATCACTGTTGAGCTATAGTTTAGTTATAAGTCATCGTACCCACTTTACAATATTATAACATAATCAGAATTGTGTTATAAAGTGATATTAAATGTATTAGCTTAACAAGGTATTAGTCATAGTGTTTTGACTAGCTTATGCAAAACACTGTTAGCCCTTTACAAAAGTAGCATGGAATGGTTAACTGCCCTAACATGTAATGGTTTTCTAATGGCAGTGCAGCTTCAGGTGCTGTGTCCTCCAACTCGATCTCTCTTATTTGGCCAGAGGCTGTTACTCGAGGGATGAGCACATGATGTGCTGCTATTTTTGGTCCCCTGTTCCATCATTGGATCAGATGCCAATTTACAACGAGCTAAAGAGAGAGAGTGGCGGAGCGAGCTCGCGAGAGAAAGAATTCGAGAATACGAGCCTCCATGTCCCCTCAGAAAAGTAATCAGCTGTGGAGAAACTGATTAGGAGTGCATATCCCAGCGGAAGGGGGAGCGGGAAGAGAGAGAGAGAAAGAGAGAGAGAGCCTCTAGCACTCCTGAAGAATATGATGTGACATGAGAATTAGCATTTTTAGATTCTATCATCACACGCACGAACACACACACACATTATGGCACGCCTTTGACGGCAATAAAATCTGTTTCATAAATAAGGTCACCCTTCAGGCCCCTCAAGAATGACGCATCATTCTGAAGGACATTCTCTCTTTTCTTCTCCCTATTTTATATCTTTCTCCTTCTTTCCATCCCTTATAGGGCTGTGTAATATAGCTTTTCTCTTGGCAGTGTTTCATACATACAGTATCTCTGTATTAATGCATATTTATAGAAATTGCTTCAGGGGGTCTTTTTGAAATACTATTTAAAATAATCAATGTTCTTTTCACACTGTTTTTCACAAAATAAACACAAGGAATAATGATAATTACTCATTTTAATTTATATGCACCACTACAATAAACTGTTATAAACCACAATATTTACATTTTAATATATGAAAAGTTTCACGGAGAGACTTTAACAGACTTTAACGGCATTTTTGCTGCTGAAATTCAAATTAAACATGAGACTTACAATCTCTGCCTTAACGAATGTGAAACGACTAGTGTGAAAAAACTAATGACATGGGGCCCTATTTTTAGAGCGCTATGCGATATGTCATTCACGCAAAGTCAGTGGGTATGGCCATTAAGCTGTGGTATTTTTGTGCAAGCATACGCTAATTCTGGAAAGATTGTGGGTTTGTGCAAGTGAATTTGGCCAAATTATGCACAATACACTAATGGGCTGGGTGAAGTGCAATTTAATTCTGAGGTTCTTCTCCGGTTATTGCACCGTCAGCGTCCTATTATATAATCCATTCCCTGTAAAGCACCAGCAGTATAAACAAAGACAGCATATTCATAAGAATTTGGTAGTGTAAATGGGCTGTATGCAATGAATTAGAAGAATAGAAAAATGGAATTACGTTCTTTTGTGCATTAACTGCTTCCTTGTTAAATGTCTGGCATATTTGTAGTGACAAACTCCTTTTAAACACATGGAAAATGTGGTCCTCGTCAGGATTTGAATGTAGGCTCCGTTAAATTATAGAGAATGTAAGTATTATTAATCAAATTGATTTACTGACACACAAATCGTGGCTAGTATTAACAATGATTTTATCTGCCTTCCAGGTTAGGCTGTGGATGTTTTCATCCACATTTTTGAAGAGCCAAAAATGTATTCATTTATTGAAACATGAAAAACTTAAACCAAAAATTTCAAAATTTTTATATAAATGATCACCTCCCCAAATCCAAACATTTTACCCTCTCCAAACTTCTTCCACCGGCCCCTTTTGCAGTGATAAGAATTCCAATAAAACGGCTACAACAGTGATTGTCAGGAATTAATTTGATGTTCCACTATATTTTCAGAGTTTGTACATGAACTTTATTACCACCTGCTGGTGGAATCTCCATGCAGATGTAGGAACTGACTTTGCAATGAGAAGAGAGGTGCTTCTGAAACATCTTAGCGCAATGACCTATTCCTCAGGAAAATAGTAAATTGCTCTCCCACCCATGCCCACTTGCACTTTGTGCTGGCATGAAAATTGCCCTTAGAATAAGCGCTCTTGAAAATTATATAAGGCGTGGCACACAGTCATTGCGCATAGCACTGCGCTTAGCGCGGTCTCGAAAATAGAGCCTAAGGTCTTTAAGAAATTTAATTGTCAAATAAAAAGCACTTTAAAATCATTATGATATTTTAATTTGACATGGACAGCAAATTCATTGCAAATATCTTGTGTATATTCAGTACATTTCCCAGCCCTATTTCCTCCTGTATTCTTCTGTATCCATGATTTTGGTCCACTCTTTTTCACTTTTTGTTTCTTAAATTTCATTTTACTCTCTCTCTCTCTCTCTCTCTCTCTCTCTCTCTCTCTCTCTCTCTCTCTCTCTCTCTCTCTCTCTTTCAATTGTAACACACTTAGCTCTTAGCTATGAGTCATAGAACTTTGTCTATATTCATATATTCATGCTGTCACTGGCAGTTGGAATCAGGGAGAATTGGCTCATTTTGGAAAAGCATAAAAGCGCTAATGGACACATCAAACAGACATGCTGAAGGAGAAAGATTAAGAGGAGGACACAGAGAAAGAAGAGAAAAGGAAATTTGACAGTCTAGAGTTTAGACGTACTAGAGTGTTATGCAGTCAGTTGTTCAATAATAAACATACTTTACAGTCCCACTCCCAAAGAAGAGGACTTTGTCAGTTCGAACCAGTCTGGCCATTCTCTGTTGACCTCTCTCATCAACAAGGCATTTCCATCCACAGAACTGCTGCTCACTGGATGTTTTTTGTTTTTGGCACCATTCGGAGTAAATTCTAGAGACTGTTGGGTGAAAATCACAGGAGATCAGCAATTGGACTCAAGATGGCGCCGAGTATGACCACTCTTCCATTCTGCATCTGCCCGTTTACAGGCAGAAACTGAAACAGGAAGCACCCACCCTCAGAACGATCCAGTGCTGGTCAGACCAGTCAGACTCTGTGCTACAAGACTGTTTTGATCACACGGACTGGGAGATGTTCCGGTCCGCCTCTGATGACGACATTGAGCTTTACACTGATAGCGTAATGTGTTTCATCAGAGAGTGCGTAGAGGACGTCGTTCCGACCAGAACAATACGGATCTATCCGAACCAGAAGCCATGGATTAATAGTGATGTTCGCGTGGCACTTAATGTGCGGTTCGCGTGGCACTTAATGTGTGGACCTCCGCTTTTAATTCCGGGAACGCGGAGGAGCATAAACAAGCCAGTTATCAGAACAGCAAAACATCAGTACAGGAACAAAATTGAAGGACAGTTAACACCACCAACTCTAGAAGCATGTGGCAGGGAATTAACATCATCATAGACTTTAAAGGGAATAAATACTCCGCCATGAACACTGCTGCATCTCTCCCAGATGAGCTAAATACTTTTCATGCTCATTTTGAGGGAAATAACAACGCCCTCGCGGAGAGAGCTTTTGTGGCTGAAGCTACAGAGGTTAGTTCACTCTCCATCTCTGTAGCGGATGTAACCCGATCCTTCCGGTGGGTGAATATCCGCAAAGCTGCGGGTCCAGACGACATTCCGGGCCGCGTCATCAGAGCGTGCGTGAACCAACTGACATTTTCAACCTTTCCCTCTCTTTGTTGTAGTCCCCACATGCTTCAAAACAGCCACCATTGTGCCTGTTCCAAAGCAATCAAAAATCACTTGCTTAAATGACTGGGTCCTGTTGCTTTGACCCCCATCATCAGCAAATGCTTTGAGAGACTAATCAGAGATTACATCTGCTCTGTGCTGCCTCTCTCACTAGACCTATTGCAGTTTCCTTACTGCAACAACCGCTCCACTGATGATGCCATTGCATCTTCAATACACACTGCTCTCTCCCACCTGGAAAAAAGAACACTTATGTGAGAATGCTGTTTGTAGACTACAGCTCAGCATTCAACACCATAGTGCCCTCCAAGCTTGATGAGAAACTCTGGGCTCTGGGCTTAAACAGCTCGCTGTGCAGCTGGATCCTGGACTTCCTGTCAAGCAGACGCCAGGTGGTTAGAATAGGCAGCAACATCTCCTCATCACTGACCCTCAACACTGGAGCCCCACAGGGCTGTGTTCTCAGCCCACTCTTGTATTCCTTGTACACACATGACTGTGTGGCAACACATAGCTCCAATGCCATCATTAAGTTTGCTGATGACACGACGGTGGTAGGTCTGATCACTGACAATGATGAGAGGAGGTGCACACTCTGACACACTGGTGTCAGGAGCACAACCTCTCCCTCAATGTCAGTAAGACAAAGGAGCTTGTGGTGGACTTCAGAAGAAAAGACAGAGAACACAGTCCCATCACCATCAATGGAGCACCAGTGGAGAGAGTCAGCAGCTTCAAGTTCCTGGGTGTCGACATCACTGAGGAACTCACATTGTCCATCCACACTGAAGTCGTTGTGAAGAAGGCTCATCAGCGCCTCTTCTTCCTGAGACGGCTGAGGAAGTTTGGAATGAACCGCCACATCCTCACACGGTTCTACACCTGCACTGTAGAGAGCATCCTGACTGGCTGCATCTCCGCCTGGTATGGCAATAGCACCACCCACAACCGCAAAGTACTGCAAAGGGTGGTGCGAACTGCCAGACATATCATCGGAGGTGAGCTTCCCTCCCTCCAGGACATATATATCAGGCGGTGTGTGAAAAAACCTCGGAGGATCATCAGAGACTCCAGCCACCCGAGCCATGGGCTGTTCTCACTGCTACCATCAGGCAGGCGGTATCGCAGCATCAGGACCCGCACCAGCCGACTTCATGACAGCTTCTTCCCCCAAGCAATCAGACTTTTGAACTCTTGATCCCCCACGATCAAAATACATCAGCACTGCACTTTATTACTCTTACTCTTATATCTCACACCGGACTGTCATAAATTATATTATTATTATATTATATTCTCTCTTAACACAACCAATAGAATAAGTTCCTTGTCCCTTCGGACTTTGTATATGACAGAGTGAAGGAGGCACACCGGGAGAAATGCGTATTTGCTTTTTGCAGGCCAACTGTGGACCATTGCATCCACTTCTAGCGGAGCTTGGGACTTGGAGTACCAGCCAAATCCTCAGGACAGTCTGAGGATGAAGTCTCTATTCGCTCGGCATCACTCCTTAGGGACAGACCATAGGGTATTACAGTTCTAAAAAATCTCTATTGCGTTTTCTGTGATATTGGAGCGTGTAGCATTGTAGTTCCCTAGCTGTCACTCACTTGATGTTGTGTCGATGTAGTGACACTAGGAGTCACTCTTGGGAGCCCCAAACACCTCTGCTTTTTTGAAAAAAAGGCCAATGGGAATTGGCGAGTGGAATTTGCATGCCGCTCCCCCGGACATACGGGTATAAAAGGAGCTGGTATGCAACCACTCATTCAGATTTTCTCTTCGGAGCCGAGCGGTTGTATTCAGGGCACTGAAATTCAATTCCCTCCAAAGACGCACCTCAAAACTGCTGGATTTACGGCACATTTCAGCAGCTTCTCCCCCTCTGCACCCGTGGAGTGCAGAGAACACCCCTGGGTGCTTCAGCAGAGCGAAAATAAGAGAGTATATTCTAAAAGAGTATATTTTCACTCACAAAAAAGTGCGGCACACACGGAACATCTTTTTGAAGATGCCTTCCCGTTTGTGTGGTATTCCTGGTTGCGGTCGTTATCTCTCCACTTCTGATGGCCACGATCTCTGTCTTACGTGTCTGGGCACTGCCCACGTGGAGACATCGTTCGTGGATGAGTCATGTCCTCATTGCGAGAACATGCCTCATTGCATCGTGAACTGCTGGGCAAGTTTGCTTCGAAGGCAAACCGCAGGAAGGGTCTGTGTCGAGGTAAGACCGAGACGTGGAAGTATGCGTCCTTCAGGTCTACCGCCGTGAACCAATCTTGATGCTGGACGCTTGCTAGAATGCATTTTTGCATCAGCATCTTGAACAGGATGGTAAATCTCACACTCCTCACGACCAGGCCCCCCCCCCCCTGCGAATTCCCCTGAGGAAGGACCTTCTTTCTCAGGGACAGGGCACCATCTGGCACCCGTGACCAGACCTCTGGAATCTCCACATCTGGCCCTTGGACGGGACGCAGAAGACCTAAGTGGCCTACCACCCATGGTGGTAGACACAATCACTCAGGCTAGGACTCCCTCTACGAGGCACCTGTATGCCTTGAAGTGGCATCTGTTCGCTAAGTGGTGTTCTTCCTGATGCGAAGACACCCAGAGGTGTGCAGTCGGATGGGTACTTTCCTTCCTGCAGGAGAGGCTGGAGGGGCGGCTGTCCCCCTCCACCTTAAAGGTGTATGTAGCCGCTATTTCGGCTCATCACGATGCAGTAGATGGTAAGTACTTGGGGAAGCACGACTTGATCATCAGATACCTGAGAGGTGCTAGGAGGTTGAATCCCTCCAGACTGTGCCTCGTCCCCTCGTGGGACCTCTCTGTAGTCCTTGGGGGTCTACGGGGAGCTCCTTTTGAGCCCTTGGAGTCAGCTTTCAAAGTCTCTTTGAAGACTGCCCTCCTGACTGCGCTCACTTCCATCAAGAGGGTAGTGGACCTGAAGGTGTTCTCTGTCAGCGAATCGTGCCTGGAGTTCGTGAGGAACTGTGAGGAATGGTGTTTGCCTGCCCGCTTATATACCGGACAGCTTTATGCCTTAAAGTGCGGTGCTTAAACACCATAGCCAATCTTAGGATTGGCGTTATTGTAGAAGGGTTTCAACTAGGTCATCGGAAAAGGATTTCCCATATGTGTCAGCATGATGCAATGTCGAGTGAACTGAATCATAAGGGAACCATGGTTTACTAAATAAAAACTATGGTTTCTGCTAAAAAAAAACTTGGTAGGGGGTAATCACACCAGACTTTGAGCATGCAGAATGATTCGGACAGTGGACCAGGGTATGATGTCACATGAGAGGGCTTCTGGTATAAATAAATAATAATTTACAAATCACATTAAATTAAAAATGTTAAAATATGCTGTATATTCACTTACAACAATAAAAACATGCAGCTTTAAAATATTATTCTTTGTATTGAGCCAAGAGGCCAGTGTGTGATATTTCAATCTTCTATAGACCATTTCAAGGACTATTCGTCGGTTTAAGGAAGTGACGTCTTTGTTCTTTTAACCTTTCCTACTAGTTGTCATAGTCATTCAAAACAACAGCAGGAGGCTCTTCATTCATAGTGACTTTTACACAATTAATGTTATTAACATTAACACGATTGTCATAAAATATGATTATTAAAATGTGGACCATGTTGTTCGGTGGCTGGATGCTCCCTGGATGCCTGAAACTAATGGAAATTAAAGTGTTTAAATCTCTGAAAAGCAACGTAAAATGTATGCTTGAGCCTTTGCATTGAAGCAAAAGGGCTGGGTACATGCAGTACTAACAGTAACAACTCTAGCACACATCTTATCTTTGGGAGGTGAATGAAATTTAAGTGAAATAATAAGTTTGAGAGGTAGAGCTCTAAAAGGGACTATAGATAACGCTTATTATAATTAATGAAGCTGCTCAAGTAATTTACTATTACATTTAGTCATTTGGCAGATGCTGTTATCTAGAACGACTTACAAATTAGGAGCACAAAAAAAGAAATTGTATCATAAGCTTGCATTTCCAGTCTCCCACAGTCTGATGTGTTTGAATGGAATACAAAGTGTAATGTGACCAGGGGCCGGTTGCATAAACATAGCCATTAACTAAAGACTTCGTCTAACAATTAGTCTGACCAGCTAAAGACGCCATAGCAAGCCTGCTGCATAAAAATAAAACAACTCGTGAGCTTTTCTTTAGTAAGACAGTCTAATTTGCATTGTATTGTGGGAAAAGTAAGACAATGAACCGCTTAATAAAATGGCTGACTGAGGACACTCAATACAGTTTTCATTCGCTGAAAATATTTGCTTAGAGGAATACAATGCTTCAAAATTGATTCTAATGAACAAATTTAGTGATTTTAACCCAAATAATAAAAAACACAAAAAAATGTGTTGCCATCGTTGAAGTAAAAGTCTTCTACAAAGTCTCTACAGAAGCCCGTTCTATCCCTCAAATGAAGCCCCCACTAGCTCAGTCAGAGACTTTTGACTATAGCCCCTTTCACACATACAGCCTTTTCCAGAAAGTTCACTGCATTTTTCAGGTTAGAGGTCGTGTATAAACACAACCTTTTTGAAAATACTGGTAAATTTTGCTCTGGTAATTTAGATTTCAGTGTTCCCCCATTTAAGTAGATAGGAGCTGCACTGTCATGACTAGAAATAAAAAAAAAAAAACCTTCTGGGAGCGTTCCAAAGATGGCCGCCAGTACACTGACTTGGTAGAAAGACTTTAGGTGCGTCCCAAACCATACCCTTCTGCACTATTCTACGACATTTTGTAGTGTAAGTAGTGAGAGTAGTATGTTTACACTGAAAATGTAGCAAAAAGAAATGTACTTTAAGTACCCAGATGATGCACTTTTTCAACCATCAAAACGGAGTGTGGAATGTTGAACACTTCATGCACTCAGCGCACACGGCTTTCCATACATAGCGGAAGGGGCGGGGTTACCTGGCTGCACTGCTGATCTGACAAAACAGTTATATAATGAAGAATGTAGCAGCTAGCAAAACTTCAGTGGATACAGCACTTTACAAATGTGAGTTGAATGCTTTACCATCACCCCAAGCTGTGTGAATATGCACGTTGTTCAAGATGCAAGTATTGAACTGAGGTTGGCTAATACGCTAAAGCTAGCAGCAACATATCACGTGCGCTTGAAATGTCACTTCAGTCAGCTGTTAAACGGCAAATGCTTCCATGCAGTAAAAAACTGTTAAGTGTTCCATTTGGGATGATACTACACTTTGAAATATATACACTACATGGCTGAGTGCATAGAATATTTTGTAAGAGCATAGTGTATAGTGTGTCATTTGGGACACAGCTTTTGGCTCAGCTGAGTTGTTTTCCATGGCAAAATGGAATGTAAACAAAAGTTAGCCAAGGGGTACGTTGTCTTACATTTTAGCCTCAAATTAGACTAATCTAAGTTTTTATGCAACTGACTGAAAAAGTTAAGACCAAAATTTTAGACAACTATCTAGTAAGACCAGTCTAAAAATATTTTATGCAACCAGCCCCAGGACTTTGCTACAGTCATGGTTAATATTACTGTAGTAAAACCATGTTTCATAAGGGCTGTTTGCTTTTAGTTTTTCTCCATTTTGAAAACTTTGGGGTAAATGTGTAAAATTTAATGGAAATACCTTATATTCAGGGTATCAATTGATTCAAACTTTTAACTGAATGAATTATATGTGCCGATTAATTAATCAAATTAATCACAATTAATTGCATATTCCCAAACTGTCTTCATAGTAAAGACGTTACTATAACTACATTTTTGCAAACTGTTTTTTATGTTCTTCGTTCTATGTACCCCTGCAGTTTTCTGGTGAAATAAACACTAGGGGTGTTACAACAACGAGTTTTATTCACTATCGCACAAATCACCAGTAACACGGCAGATTAACACTTTATAAACTGTTATTTTTTGGTCTGTTGCCCACACAGTACTATTTTATTACATCAAAACACTATTACAATAACGTATATTTTAACGCTTGAATTAAATAACCAACTGCAAATACAAACTTATTCAAGCATGACTAACCTGCGTGGTGGCAAAACTGATAGAAAACGGGGGTTTGATGTCAGCAAAGCACGCAAGTCGGCACGTGAGCTGAAAGTGTCATAGATGTGACCTCGAGATATATATATATATATATATATATATATATATATATATATATATATATATATATATATATATATATATCAGGCATGTGCCATGGGCTTTGAGACTGGGCAAGCATCAAAGATTTTTAATACACATTATTAAATGCTGAGCCCAAAACAAATTATACGGGTGAGTGTAATGTTGCGGAAATGTTATAGTTGTAAATTGTTGCCTTAGAACCCACCAGTCAATGGAAACAATGTCACAGTGGTGAGTGTTTTCAATTCAGGACAGTAATATTGCTCATATCACACAAATGAAAGATTGTCATATATTGAGCCGAGCATGTTTTTGTCCATTAAATCATACAATGAACCATAGTGCCAGAAGAGCTTGCTTTGACATACAACAAAAAGAAAAAGTTTCAACATCATAGGCCTCACACATCACCCTTCCCACAGTTCAGAACCACTGAAATGCTAAAGTAATTAACTAATCTGACCACCAAAGACAACAATCTTAACCTGAATGCACAAGGTAAATGTAATGTAAACACGGCAGTCTACATTCCTTTATTATTATTTTTAAACAGACACTGTGCCCTAACATTAGAACTATAAAACAGACATAACACAGGAAGGACATGATTGCCAGATCACTACTTCATAGCCTCAGACTGACCAGAAACAATGACCTAGTATCTATGACCTAGTGTCAGTAACACAGATTTTTAATATAGTAACTTACCTTTACTTAAACACAAAATCCATGCGTCTCTCTTCTCAACATCTCCGTCACTTTGTTGTAAAAGTTGTCCGCTTTTTGAAGTTCAGATAGCCTCTCTTTCTCGATTTAAAAAAAAAATGAACTTACTTGCCAAATCCGCATAGGTTGTCGATGCTTAATAATGCATTAGTTACGTGAACTTGAACGTGTTGACACAAAACTAAAATCTAGCCTATCAGATAGCATGACTGATGGAAGGAGTTTCTGACTGGATTATTCATTTTGGTGAGCATGCTTACCATGGCCATTTGTAGTAGCGGGCATGACTTTGAATGAACATAAAGTGTTGAATGAAAGGCCGGTAAACAATGCTTTAAATCAGAGAAAGCATAAAATATAGTGCTTATGCCTGGGGGTGACGCCAAAGCAAATAAATGAAAAACTGTCTGTGCTGCTCAACTGAGATGAAAGATGTCGAATTTGAATGAAAACTGTAGTTTATATTAACAATTATATTTAAATATTTCATAGTGTCATTTTTCTTTTTACCCCTCTGTTAGGTAAGCACTGCTTATATGGATGGCAAGTCCCCTCAGTAACCAAAAATAAAACCACCTCCCTAATATTGCATAGCCAAAACAGTGCCAACCCGCATCTCAGAATAGCATTCTGAGATGGTATTCTTCTCACCACAGTCGTACAGGGCGGTTAACTGAGTTACCATAGACCAGTGGTGGACTGGCCATTGGGAAAACCAGGACTTTTCCCGGTGGGCCAGCCACGAAATGGGGCCGCATGGGCCGCCGCGTTATGCGGAAGGGGGCAGTAAGATGCAGAAAAGGTCAGCAACTCTACTCGAGGAGAGATTAGAGGTAATGTATATTCCAGGGTGTGAGATGGCAACGACTGGAGCAGAGAGAAACAGAGGTGAGAAATCCTGGTGAATGGAGCTGATGGTAATAACTGGAGCACAGGAAAATAGGCAAAAATATCCAGACTAAAAAATACAGAGAACAGCGTGAGAACACGAGTAACAAAGAACACAACAAGAGAATGATCCGAAACTGACTCACACAAAAGGGCTGTATATAAGGTAGAGAGAAGATAGTGTGCAGGTGCCGAGCTAATCAAGTAGTGGCTGGTAAATGAGTTCGTCTGGCTCTGATCCAAGTGCGACATCACCTCTGGATGAACGCATGTGCGGAGGAGACCGCGACTTCGGGTTCCAGTGTTGAAAACAAAGGTGGTTGGTAGCCTAAACTAACCTGAAATGGAGAAAGGCCCATGGATGATGCTGGCAATGAGTTGTGTGTATATTCCACCCACATGAGCTGCTGGCTCCAAGACATAGGGTTGTGAGAGGCAACACATCGTAAAGCTCTCTCTAGATCTTGGTTAGCCCGCTCGGCCTGTCTGTTGCTCTGGGGATGAAAACCAGAAGTAAGACTAACAGTAGCCCCCAGTAGTTTACAGAACTCTTTCCAAAATGGAAACAAATTGGGGCCCCCTGTTGGAGACCACGTCAGTTAGGAGGCCATGGATTCTAAATACATGATCAACGACAGCAACCGCTGTCTCTCTAGATGAGGGTAATTTGGGTAGAGGGATGAAATGCACTGCCTCCGAGAATTGGTCCACCACGGTCAAGATGACCGTGATCCCCTGTGAGGGGGAAGGGCTGTAACAAAATCAAGGGCTATGTGGGACCAGGGTCTCGAAGGCACTGACAGCGATTGAAGGAGTCCAGCC
This sequence comes from Myxocyprinus asiaticus, assembly GCF_019703515.2. Lineage (NCBI taxonomy): Eukaryota > Metazoa > Chordata > Actinopteri > Cypriniformes > Catostomidae > Myxocyprinus > Myxocyprinus asiaticus. The sequence goes on from NC_059355.1 coordinate 37,990,628, forward strand.
GGAGGGGTACAGGAAGACTTGGAAACAGCACAGACAGAGCAGGAACCAACAAATGGGCGAACATCACGGGCCATGGATGGCCACCAAAACCTCTGCTTGACAAGAGCCAGGGTACGCCCGACTTCAGGATGGCAGGCTAACTTGGAAGAATGGCCCCAATGGATGACGTCTGAGCGAACTGATTCCAGAACAAAAAACCGACTTGGTGGGGTTTTAGATGGGGGCATTACCCCTTGTAAGGCCGTGCGGACCTTCGACTCGATCTCCCAAGAAACCGCCGCCACCACAATTTCGGTAGGAACGATGGAATCTGGGGAGGTCGGTCACTCGGAATGATCAAAAATACGAGACAGGGCGTCCGGTTTGATGTTCTTAGAACCTGGACGGTAAGAGACGGTAAAGTCAAAATGACCTAAAAAAAGAGCCCATCGAACCTGCCTGGAATTAGCAGAACGGATGTATTCAAGGTTTTTATGATTGGTCCAGATGATGAAAGGTACACCAGACCCCTCCAACCAATGGTGCCATTCCTCCAAGGCTAACTTGATAGCCAGCAGCTCATGGTTGCCAGTATCATAATTTCGTTCAGTGGGAGAAAGACGATGGGAGTAAAAGGCGCATGAATGCATTTTGTCATCAGAGGGACTTCGTTGGGAGAGTACCGCACCTACCCCCACATCTGACATGTCCACCTCTACCACAAACTGAAGAGAAGGATCGGGGTTGATTAGAATTGGGGCCGAAACAAAGTGGCCTTTGAGTTTGGTGAAGGCTAATTCGGCCTCCTGAGACCACCAAAACTCAGTTTTGGCAGAGGTGAGACCAGTCAGAGGCACGGCTAGTTGGCTGTAATTGCAAATAAAACGCCGGTAGAAATTGGCAAAACCCAGGAATCTCTGCAGGGCCTTGCGAGAATCCGGGGTTGGCCAATCCACCACAGCCTTAACCTTAGCTGGATCTACCTGAATTCCCTCCGGTGACACAATGAATCCCAGAAAATTTACCGATCGGGAGTGGAACTCACACTTCTCAGCCTTGACATACAGCCCATTCTCTAGCAGCCGTTGGAGCACTCATCTGACATGCTGAACATGTTCCTGGAGAGAATGGAAAAAATCAAAATGTCATCCAGGTAGACAAAAATAAACTGATCAAACATATCTCTCAGCACGTAATTAACGAGAGCCTGGAAGACTGTTGGCTAGATCAAAAGGCATTAAGTATTCAAAATGCCCCCTAGGGGTGTTGAAAGCAGTCTTCCTCTCATCACCCTCCCTTATGCGGACCAAATGATAGGCGTTGCGGAGATCCAATTTCGTGAAAAAGTTGGCTCCCTGCAGATGCTCGAACGCCGAAGACATCAATGGCAAAGGGTAAGTGTTCTTCACCATGATGTCGTTCAGCTTACGATAGTCAATACAGGGACGAAGGGAACCATCCTTCTTATCCATGAAAAAGAACCCCGCGCCAGCAGAGGAAGAAGAGGGCCTGATGATCTTAGCTGCCAGAGATTCAGAAATGTATTTCTCCATGGCCTCCCTCTCAGGAGCTGAGAGCGAGTATAAACCACCCTTAGGGGGACACGCACCTGACTTAAGCTCAATAGCGCGATTGTAGGGACGATGCAGAGGAAGAGAAGCAGCACGGGACTTACTGAACACCTCTCTCAGGTCATGGTACTCCACAGGAACACAGGAACATCCACCAGCTCATCCTGCAACACAGAACAAGACACAGGTGAAGGAGAAGACAAAAGACAAGCAGAATGACAGTAAGTGCTCCAAGCCAATATTTTGTTTCTGGACCAGTCAATGTGGGGATTGTGTGAGGATAACCAGGAGTGGCCTAAGACAACTGGAGCCAGGGAAGAGTCAATGACATAGAAAGAGGTGAGTTCAATGTGGTTACCGGAAATGATGAGTCTGATGGTGGTGGTGACCTGGGTGATTTTGGTTAGTTGAGTGTTACAGAGGGTATTAACTGGAATCTTGTGCTCGAGTGTGGAGGTAGGAATCTTGAGGCATTTGACCAGGGATGCATCGATGAGATTAGATTCTGCTCCGGAGTCTACCAGGGCATGACAGGAATGATGAAGGGTATCCCACTGCAGCCGTACCAGGATGAGAGTAGATGAAGAGGGTTTATGTAGAGAAGATCCACCCACCAATAACCTCTGGACTACTGGTGGGCTCTGTCTTTTAACAGGCAGAAACGTAACATATGACCAGCATATCCACAATACAAGCAGAGACCATGAGTGCGTTGTCGATCCCTCTCCTCCCGGGTCATCCGAGCTCTGCCCACCTGCATGGGTTCTCCTTCTGATGACTGGCTGATTGCACCGTGAAGACAGGAACTCCTAGGTGGCGGAGAGACGCTGGGAGTGTGCTCTGGACGAGAAGCTAGTGCCAAGCGTGAGCGACGTTGAAGACGTGAGTCCACTCGAATGGTGAGGTCGACCAACTCATCGAAGTTCTTGGGTAAGTCCAGAGCATAAATCTCGTCCTTGATGCGATCAGCCAACCCATGCAGGAATAAGTCCCACTGTGCCTCCTCGTTCCAGTTACAGCTGGCTGCCAACGTGCGAAACTCTATGGAGTAATCAGAGACAGACAAAGTACCTTGTTGTAGTTCCGCTAATACTTGGGCAGCCCCTCTGCTGTGCGCCGAACTGTCGAAGACCTTCAGTAGCTCACTGGAAAATGACTGGAACGTGGAACAACAAGGATGTTTCTGATCCCACATGCCGTACCCCAAAGGCAGGCTCAGCCTGACAGTAGTGAGATTACATAAGCCATCTCGGAACCTTCAGTAGGAAAAGCAGATGGCTGCAAAGCAAAAGCTAGAGAACACTGAGACAGAAATGTTATGTGGTAGTTCGGGTCACCTGAATAGCTCGCTGGTGGGTTGATGCGAGGTTCGGATCGAAGCGTGGGCGGCATCGCTGGTTCTATAGACGTTGGTGGTGGCGGTGTGGGTGCAGGGGACTCACTGGGTGCTGGACTCTGTTGGACGATAAATGAGAGTTCGGTGAATCGTGCCGCCAGAGCCTCGATGGCCATCCTGGTGGTTTTAGCCAGTTCCTCTTGTTGGGTGATGCGTGATTCCTGGTTGGTAAGATATTGTTGTATCTGAGCGAGTCCTGCTGGGTCCATCTTGATTGGATCGTTATGTCATGATATAAATAGGACCCAGACGCAGGAGTAAAAATTTAACAAAGTTTAATGAGTGAAAAGTTCAGGTATATGATGAAAAAATACGAAGTAGCACAAACAACGGAACAGTCCAGAGATGAGGTGGAAGAAGATGAAGGTGAAGAACTCTGATGGCGGCAGCTGCAGCAGGGAGAGAGTAGAGGTAATGTATATTCCAGGGTGTGAGATGGTGACGACTGGAGCAGAGAGAAACAGAGGTGAGAAATCCTGGTGAATGGAGCTGATGGTAATGGCTGGAGCACAGGAAAATAGGCAAAAATATCCAGACTAAAAAATACAGAGAACAGCGTGAGAACACGAGTATCAAAGCACACAACAAGAGAACCATCCGATACTGAACTCACACAAAAGGGCTGCTTATAAGGGAGAGAGAAGATAGTGTGCAGGTGCCGAGCTAATCAAGCAGAGGCTGGTAATTATGCTGCCACGTGATTAACTCCGCACCAGCAACAACAGGAGGGAGACACACAGAAACAAACCAGCAGAATGAATCCTCCCATGACAGTCACGTGACAGCCGTATATGCTATGCATTGCTTACACAAGAAACAGAAATGATTAGTTCACCTCTCAAGTCTTCTGGTCCGAGTTGTTCGTTCTTTTGTCACGTGACAGCCGTATACGCTATGCATTGCTCACACAGGAAACAGAAATGATTAGTTCACCTCTCCAGTCTTCTGGTCAGAGTCGTTCCTTCTTTTGTCACGTGACAGCCGTATATGCTATGCAGTGACAAAAGAACGAACGACCCCAACAAGAAGATTCCAGAGGTGAACTAATCTTTCTGTTTCTCATATTTGTCCTTGGTTGCATTATACATTTTTCCTTATTGGGACTATAATCAAAGTTTGCGTAAGCAGACATGTTGGGGGGGATTTGACTATTGAAAATGTAACATTTTAATTTAATTCTGCTCAAATGAACGAAATGAACGAAATGACTTGCTGAACGAGACTCAAAGATTCAAGTCAGTAAAATTATCCGATCTTCCCATCACTAGTTAAAACTGACAAAGTCTACAGTAACTCAGATAACCGCTCTGTACAATTGTGGTGAAAAGGATATCATCTCAGAATGCTATTCAGAGATGCGGGTTGGCATTGTTTTGGAGGCACGAGGGGGACCTACACAATATTAGGCAGGTGGTTTTAATGTTGTGGCTGATCGGTGATATATATATTAAATAGAAATGTCTAGAAGTATATAAGAATTTCAGACACACTTTAGTTTACAATGTTTATGTTACTGTGAATTTACATAGGTAATTACTGATTAATTCTAATCAACTACATGTATTTGCTGTGTAATTATTTTATCGAGCTGCTTGTACTTACTAATGGTCTCAAACAATTTTCTGCCGTCCAGTCATTATGATATGTTTATCTCCCTCTGGTGGTTACCAAGCAGATTGGCGATTGTGCTCACCCATCTTTCAAGTCTGAATTTGTCACTTCCCTCTGTGATAAATCACACTTCCCACCACACACATAGCAGTTTTCCCTTTTGCTCTAAATTTTGCTCTCTTTCTTTCTGCCTTTTCGTTCTCCTTTTCTTTTATATCTTGTTTAAGATATCTCCCCCTTTCCCCTCTTTACTTTCAGTCATTTGACTGTTGCCTCTAAAATGTGCAGCTTGTCTCCACAGCATCAGACCATATCACATGGTCCTTCTTTACTAGGCCAACTCTACCCCTCACTCTGTGTGTGTGTGTGTGTGTGTGTGTGTGTGTGTGTGTGTGTGAGGAGAGAGAGAGAAAGTGTATCAGTGTTTGGTTAGGTGAACGTTTCTATTCTGTTGCATCACAATGTTCTGAGATGTTTACAGGTATTATTTATAATGTCAATACTGATCATTGTTATAGTTTTTCCCACTCTTAAAGCTTCACCACGGTCTCACACACATGCAAAACTGAAGCCAGCTAAGCCTGCAGCATAACAGCAAAGCAGCACAACACTTCTAGATATAATTTTTCCCCCTTTATAATGGCTTTATCCTATATGCATATGGATTAGTGTGGCCGCACCGTAAGAAGGAGCTTTACAGAGGAGGAGAGCATAAAAATGAGGCTGTAATAATGAATGGGTACTAAAAGATTAAATAATGGTAGATTGCCAAAGTGTGTATATCAGTGTAGGTGTGAACTCTTGAAATCTTCGTTTGGTTATTCACTTATTTATTTATTTAACAAATGTCAGACTTTTCTGTTGTGTGGGAGAATCTTGTAACAGATTTTTCAGGGAATATCTTCGACTGAATTTGTTACGTATAAAACTTCAGATGATACACTTTGCCCACTGGTCTGTCTCACATGCACTTGACATTCAATATTGGATTTTTCTGACCTTATCAAATTATTAGTTAGTGAAAGATCTCATCAGTGTAGCAGAGCAGGATTCTGAAGATTGTTTTTCTCACTGATCAAATGTAATAGAACGCAAACAAGGGTTGCGAGCTGTCCTTACGCACAGCAGGATTATGCACTGATAGTAATACAGAGTAAGTGATTGTACCATGTGTATATTTTTTTGTGTTACCTTGGTCACAAAATGTATTCAAAGCACACAAGCCAAGAAGCAAGGACATGAACAGAGTTTTGTGTATCTGTGTGTTCTTAGTTGGGGAACCCAAGGAGACTTTACCACCACACACCCTCTGCCAGCGGTCAAAGTGAAGCTCTTCACTGAGAGTACAGGAGTACTGGCGCTGGAGGACAAGGAGCTGGGCAGGGTAACACTCATTATTTTCTTTTCTGTGCATTGGCTTTGGGTATCTAGCTCTTTCAGTTTGTTTTTATTACCCTCGAACACTGCAAATCGTAGTGATACTGCATGTTTCAGTAGCATGCCATTAGCTCTGCTATATTCACAAAAGTGTAGTTTTTTCAGTTACAAGCTAATTTTTCCATCAAGTTACAGTGTAACGTCGCAAAAACACAATGCAGTTACAGTATGGAGCTGATGAATTAAAAACGATCACCTTAATGGTGTTCTCTCTTCTCAGATGTAGTGCTGGGAAATCCAAATAATTTACAGTGAATGAATCAATTTTTTAGGCCAGTTCAGTTAAACAAACTGGCTATAATAAATGATTTACTTACAGTATATTTAGCATTGAGAGCTCCAATTAATTTTAGTGAAACAGTTTGTTTGGATAGTTCATGTATATGATCTAGTTCACATAAATAATTATCTGATTCACTGGAATAGTCTTAAATAGCTTCAGTACAATTAGCAACTTTTTGTTATTAACTTGCAGCTAACTAGTTTAAAAAAAAAAAAAAAAAAAGAGTAGTTTGACTCTAGTTTAAAGGTGCAATCAGCCATGATTATTTAATCCAAGAGTGAAAGTGTCCAATATCAAATATGGTTACTGAGATTAAGCTAGTAGTATTCAGCTGGTCATGTGATTCTAAAATGGCAGCCCCCATGAGGGTGCCCCTCCCTCATGTAGAATAAAACAGCATTTATAAGGTTACTGATATGACTAGAGTCCTCAACTCATGTGAATGTTCATGATTTTATACATATGTTTCAAAATTACAATTCATTTCTTTAGGAGTAAAACTTTTTTAATGGGGAAAGAATTACTGAGTGCACCTTTAAATACTATTAGTTATGAGTAGCTTGTAGCTTAGGAAGCTACAGTTTCAAAGTAGCTTCCCTAACACTGGAAAGCTGTATGACATTATTTCTTCTTTGCAACACAAAAGTGGATGTTAGGCTGAATGTCAGCCTCAGTCACCTCACCATTCACTTTCATTGCATCTTTTTTCCATATAATAAAAGTGAATAGTGACTGAGACTGTCAATACCTAACATTCTGCATAACATCTCCTATTTCGTTCCACAGAAGAAAGATGACGGGTTTGGATAACAAGATACAGGTTTGGAACATCATTAGAGTGTGTAAATAATGACAAACTTTGGAGTGAACTATCTTTTACTAACAGATATATTTGGTGCAAAAACTCTAAACAATCTTTGCTAAACTGTTTATAGAGTATATAATGAAAACTCTCTTTGTTTGGGTTCATGTTTAGTTTTTAATTTCCTTGCTAAAATTTCCTGAGCTAAACATCCTGTTGCTCGGCTGGTGCTCCAAAGGTCATAGGTTTGATTCCCAGATAATGCACTTATTGATCAAATGTATACCTTAAATGCCTTGGATAAGAGCACTGGCCAAATGAATAAATGTATATGTTATATAAATGTAAAATGTCCTATTTGGCATTATTAGTTGTTATTGTGGACTGATTGAGGTCATGTGATGTTTACTACTAGATTATCCTACTGATAGATGCCTATGACAGCGAAAGAGAAAAACAGGTCTATTTACCAACTTCAGTCTTGAAATCCTTGTAAAGAGACATACAATATACTGCATAGTAGTGTTGGGTTCGAGTCCACCTTAGTCGAGTCCGAGTCAAGTCCGAGTCTTTAAACAATCGAGTCTGAGTAGAGTCTGAGTCCAAAAGGGGCTGAGTTGGACTCAAGACCGAGTCCATAATAGGCCGAGTCGAGTCCAAGTCCAAATGAATTTGTCCATGAATCTGAATTCAAATTGTAACCGTAAACTCAACATCAATATTCTAAGCTTATTTTAACTTTCACAACTAAGAAAAAACAATTGTCAATATAAATAGAACAAAAACACCTCTATAATTTATGATTAGTTTCCTGCTGAACAAACTTCAAAGTTGTTTTAGAATGAAAACATATGCTTTAGGTGTATGAAGACAAAACTCTGCTTCAATACACTTCTTGTTGCATTCTGTTCAAATTTCAGTTATTTGTTGCTTTTTCCCCTCCACTCAAACATAGACTAAAGAAAGTGAAAGCTGTGTTAGTCTTTAAAACCAGAGTTATTACTGTTTCGAATTTTAATTTAGTTTTTATTTCTACTTCATTTTCAATTTGTCCATTCAATTTAGTTTAGTTTTATCTAAAATGATCCCTATCTAAAGAAATAATATGTACTGAGATTTATTTTTTCTCTATCTGCCGACTGGTTTGGAAAAATAATAAGTCCTCACAGTAATAATTAGCACTTGCTGAGAAGTTATGTATAAAGCTGCATAGAGTACAATTTTAGTCTTAAGTGTGTCAATATTCTAAGAATTACATAATTTTACTCTTATTCCTAGACTTAAGAATAAGTGTGATTCATAAAAGTTCATAAGTGTTAAGACTGGGTCTCAGCTCCTAAATTGTTTAAGAGTGCTGGAGAGGTATCCTAACCTAGTTAGGAGTAGCACAATGACTGTGTTCCATGGAGACAACACACTCTACAACAAAGGAACAATGTGTTGGACTTATGAAAGTGGAATTTGGGCAAATGGGTTTTGTAGTTGAGCAAAATGAAATCCATCAATATAATTTTTTAATTGCAGCATATTCTTTCATTTAATGAATACATTGAAACTCATTTTTTGAATTAAGCATTTGAAAAATGTGATGGGCTACATACCTAAACTTTCAGAGGGCTGCAACAACTAATTAATAAAATCTAAATATCACTTAAATTATAAAAATCAGTGATGAAAATAATCAACAGTGAATTCAATTATGATTAGCTGAATATCTTTGCACTAGCATTGAAACCTCCATCATTGACACCACTTTACAGTAGTGAAAATGTGTTTCTATGGAAAAAAGTACATTTAAAAAATGGTACAGAGCTGCATCTAAAAAGAGCCCAAACACAAACACTATATAAAACAATTAATAAGCTCATAGTTTTGTGTGGGGTTTCAGGTGCAGTTTCCTTCTGCAGTTTAATGTGCTTGAGAGATGTTTAACCCCAGCTCATAGCTTACATTTTACTGATGTATTCTTATTTGTAAATATTATAAACACAAAGTCATGCAAGTTCCCACTTCCATTTTTCAAAACAACTTGTCCAAAACAGCAAACGAGTCATTATTACTTTAAATAGGCCAAGAAATGGCCAAATGGCCAAACCAAATGGTGTGTTATGATAAAATATTGTTGATATTTTGAACGTCAAATTTCCTCCAAAATGGAACCATGTTTAATAGAAATCTTACATGTAGCTGTAATGGGATTACAACAGTTTGTTTTATTATCATTTCATTGTGTGACTTAAATTGTCCATCTACATTAAAACTGTGGAGAAATTTTGTTTTGTTAACATGAAAAGCATATGTGATTATATTGCAGGATTTTGCATTTTGATTTTTTTGTTGCCTTCAATTTACACATTGTTTGAGGACAACATTTGGCAATATGTGGAATAATGCTTAAAATACAGGAAATCAAATTTGGTTTCTCATTTGATTAATCAAATAATTAATCAACAGAAAATAACCTATTATCAAAACATTGTTTTATAATGTGTTGTATTGAATCATGAATGAATGAATAAATGAATGAATGCTGTCATACCAGCTGGGACATATTACTCTTGAAGGCTCACTATTGGCTTATTCAGAATTTGAGGGCGGCCGTTTTGGATCAATATCATTGTAGTCCTTATTTCACAACACTTAAGTGTCACCTCAGTCAGCACTTAAGAATCAGTCTTAGACTTTGCTGAAAGTTGCTTTTAGCACCTTTATAAAAAGCTCCTACTCTTACACAAGTCCTACTCTTTGTTAAGACATTTTTGACACTTAAGTCAAAGCTTAAGACTATTCTTAAGAGCATTTCTCAGAAGTTTTATACATATGGCCCCTGATGCGTCAGCGTGTTATTGTTTTCTAAAAATAAGAGGTGTCATAAAAATTTATTTAGTACCTTGAAGAAGCTTTGACAACAGATATTCACATACTGTATATTCTACAAGACAAAATGGTAACTGAATTTAACACAAAAGTATAATTCAGAAGTCTAACAAATTATTGTATGCGACTCATGTCTTGTTCTGAAAGAATACGATAAGGTTTGGTGAGAAACAAACCTAAATCTCATATATTATTAAGTGAAACTCTTCACCGACCATTGATCTCCTGTGTGCGTTCATGAGACAGACTGCACGCAAGCTTTAGGGCTACTGGCACGAGAGCAAACCCTTTAATATGGTGTGCTGCTTTCTCTATGATTAATGACTGTTTGTGTAATAATTGTTCATGAGTCCCTGCTTTGTCCTGAGCTGTGAAGGTGCCCACTTTTCTTAAGAAAAATACTGTACATTCTTTGGTTTCCCAGCATCTTCTGCACATTTGAGTTCTTCCCAACAGTGGCTAAATGATATAGACATCCAGCTTTTGACACTTAGGACAATTGATGGACACATAAAAAACTAAAAGGTGCAAACATTCATTGATGCTCAAGAAGGCAACACAAGAACTAAGGGGATGCAAACTTTTGAACAGAATGATCTGTGTAAGTTACAGTACATTTTGTGTATTGTAACTTTTGAAGGGCAGTACTACATAAAATATATAATCTTTTATCTCTTATATTTGCATTAATTCTGAAAGGGGTGTGAAAACGTATAGGCCTAAAACAAAAGGGGTATGCAAACTTCTGCAATATATAGTTTGTGAAAATGTATATTTTATTTTATGTTTTGTTTTTCACTTTTTAACCACATTTTAGCTTTTTTTTATTTATTTACAAATTCCACGTAGCCTATTCTATCCATATAATTTCATATTACATGTATAATTATGAGTAGACTTGTCATGTCAGATACACATTTGAACACAAAATTCACAACATTGGAACCTAAAATTCAAAATACAATCCCCACATCTCAACATTTAAAGGAATGTTCTGGTTTCAATACAAGTTAAGCTCAATCGACAGCATTTGTGGCATAATATTGATTATCACAAAAATTTATTTCGACTCGTCCTCCTTTTCTTTAAAAAAAGCAAAAATCGAGGTTACAGTGAGGCACTTACAATGGATTTGCTGAAGACTAGAATGAATGTACCATCAAATCAACGTGCGACGCAACAAAATTTATTTTCTTCTCAGCAAACCACACCAGAGACAATAGCGAGGAGGACAATGAGGAGATTTAATTTAAGAAGAAAACAAATCAGCGACCCTACCAAAAACCGGGACTGTCCTGTGTAATAAACCAGGATGTCTGGTCACCCAATCTATAATTAGATTATAAACAAAACATTCCGCTGTCCAAAATAGATTCATATTACATTTTGCATTTTACTGTGGAAAAAAAATGTAAAAGAACATATTTTAAGCAGCTCCTCAATGCTTTTAAACTAGAAAATAACAATAAATAGGTGCTGTTTATCTGTTTTTCAGAGTCGCAGTCTGCTTTAGCAATAAAACTATTTTTTTACACCGACTATTTAAAAAGTTACAATTAATTCATCAAGGACCAGTTTAAGTTGACAACACTGCGTGCACCACAAGAGACTACAGATGCCTACATGTGTGGATACATTACGCCTAAAAATACTTAATAGCCCAATATTAATAATATTTTTCTGAATATTTATTTTTATATGTTGTTTTAGTAAACTGTGAGAGACATGATGTGGGTGACTTGACTTAATGAAGTTCTTAACCATGACAAAACAACAATGCGAGCACCATCTTGGCTGCACAAAGGCTGCATGCGATTTTACCAGTTGTCAGGTCCCGTGCCGTGCAAAACTGCCTTGTAGTTTCTAGTACATTGGCTACATACCTGTCTTTATGTGTTCGTCATGCCAGCCACCTCGGTAATCGATGTTATACAGCACTCTCTGTTGTAACATTCAAGTGTATTGGTTGAATGAGTGTGCGGCTCAGCAGGTGTTTGCTCAACACGGTGAAACAAACTCTGGCTACGTTTACGACATCAGGGGGTGCTACAACTGCTTGCAGACAGAGTGTCCATTTATTTCTGTTTCATTATTTTTATGTATTTATTTTGTTCATTGCATCACAAATCAAATGCCATGGACTCGGCAAAAAATCCTGAGTCCCAAAGGCTCGAGTCCGAGTCAAGTCCGAGTAAAAATGCATCCGAGTCCATGACAAGTCCAAGTCCATTAAAATTAGACTCGTGATTCAGACTCGAGTTCGAGTCCGAACTTGAGTACCCCAACTCTACTGTATAGTACAGTATACAGTGCATCCGGAAAGTATTCACAGCGCTTCACTTTTTCCACATTTTGTTATGTTACAGCCTTATTCCAAAATGGATTAAATTCATTATTTTCCTCGAAATTCTACAAACAATACCCCATAATGACAATGTGAAAGAAGTTTGTTTGAAATCTTTGCAAGTTTATTAAAAAAAAAAAATGAAAAAAAAAAAAAGAAAATCACATGTACATAAGTATTCACAGCCTTTGCTCAATACTTTGTTGAAGCACC